>NC_133805.1:31317753-31667753 GCF_043250625.1 Sebastes fasciatus
GTATATATATATTTATATATATAGATATATATATATCTATATATATCTACTGTATACGTTTTTTTTATTTGCGTGGGTGTGTAGATGTCTTAATATTTGTATTTTGTCTGGTCTGTCATATTTTTGTTAATCTTACTGACCAGTCCTTTATAGATAATGTTTGGTTTGATTATCTTTTGTTTACCTGTATTCACTGCTGTTTTGCTGATTGTATGTCTACATCTCTTCTAATATAAAAAAATAAATAAAAAAATGTCACAACAAAAAAACTTTGAAAGAGCAATGACCAATGAGGAAACTGCAACACTCAGCCGACAAATCGTGTAACTTCATCACTCAGTCAGTCAGTGACAGGCGTTTGTAGGGCTGGCCCTCTGTGGTCCAGTCAAAATTACAAATCGCGGTTTGAGCCTTTGAGCAAGGTACTGAGCCCCTTCTGCTCAGGCTCACATTGCTGGATGGAGGTGAACCTGACAGAGTCTTTGTGTGTGACTGAGTTACCTTATCTGACCTTCCCTCACCTCGTAGCAGGTCCTCCTGTCTGATGCTATAAATATGAATGTTTTTTCCGCAACACGGTCTGGTTCAATAACGGTTAAAAACAGCCTGGAGGTGTTTTATAATCCTGGATTTATGAAACCAGGCCAGACAAGAAAGGAGATCCAAATAGCATTAAAAGTGAGCTCTGTATAACTTTTCCTCTGTTTTATCCTTGAAAACTCTGATGTTAGACAACTACACACAGCTGCTTCTCTAATCCTGTTGGTTTCTCTTTCAGGGCAACTCAGGTTTTTGTTGTTTTGGAACAAAGCTGATCAGACTGGCGGCAGCCTGCTGGAAGCTTCAGACAGTCGAGTTGTTGGTCGGTTCACAGCAACTCGTCTCTGCCAGGAATTAACATGCTTACTGCTGGATTAGACACCAACAGACAGAAGCTCTGCTCTACAGACTGAACTTTCTCAAAAGTCAACAATAGACATCAAAATAACAGCTCAAAAGGAAATAAGTCTCATTACATTAAAGAGTAAATGGTATATTCTAGGGCTGGGACCATACACCTATCTCCTGATTACGATACTATCACGATACTTGGGTGCCGATTCGATATTATGATTTAATTATATATACATTAAAATGTTTGATTTTCAGCATGTATGTAGTCAGAGATGTCCTGAAGTCAAATATATCAGTCATTGTCAGGAATTATTATTTTATTTTTTTTCAGCAACCCAAAAATCAAAGAATAAAGACATTTCTCTCACAAATTAGTGGTATTTTCTTTTTCATTTCTAAGGGACATGTAATGTATTATATTTCTGGTGAATATAACCAATCAATCTTATTTCCATAGATGTATTTTGTATATACAGTTCCCTTTGTTAACACCTTATTTTGAAAACTGGACGTAGTCGCACGTGTCTACTTCCTCTAACTTCTCCAAGGTGGTCTCTAGCTCTCCCGTCAGCTCCGTTCTCTTTATCCATCCATGGTCAGCTCCATCGGGGCCGTTTGAATGCATTTTAAATAAATGTCAGTATATGGGTGCTCAACAGTTGTGGCTTCAGCCGATTTGACCACGGAGATGAGAGTGATGGCCGGCTTGACCGCACGTTACCGCGATACGATAACGTTTCCTGTCCATGACAGAGTTAGCATGCAGCTTTAGCCGTGATGTCCAACTCTGCTTTTCCTGCAATGTGTGAAACCTAAAGTGTTTCCATCCTTTACTGGATGTGTAGTGTTTACCACGCTGGATTTAACATGTGAGGGTTCAAGTCGTATCTACGCTGACCCTCCAACGTTTTCTACTTCCTCGTTGCGGTCAGCTGCGGTTTGTTTTGGTTGACGGATACAGAGCAGATATGATGCCACGTTACTCAGACTACAACGATAAAAGCGGCAACTTCCTTCTACATCCGCATATACTCAAATGATGCAAATATATAGATTCTGGCATTAAAAAATCAATTTCAAAATGGTTGAAAAATCGTGATATATAGGTGAATCGATTTTTCCCCCCACCCCTAGTATTTTCTGTTTTCCTCTATATCAAAGTTAACTATCTGAAGGCAATAATGAAAAGTGGAATCTTTTCAACAAGTTAATGTTCTGCAGCAAATAAGTTGTGTTTGATGTTGCCAAGTCCAAAAAAGGCTGTATTTACTAATGCATTTACTGTATTGCACATTACACCCATATACTACAGTAAAACAATAATCCATTGGTCATCTCTGTACAGTTTTTACTGGAACACATATGAATTTTACCTTGGCTGAAAATACACTATTTACTACTTTACATGAGGCGCTATGTAGGCGCTAATAATCTAAATATGGAAGTCCAGGAAGCTTGACACTCTGAAATGAGTATCAAATTTGAATTTTGAAGGGTGCTGAGAGGAATTTAATCAACTCGTCAATCAGAGCGCTGTAGATAACCCGAGCATAAATGGATCCACCAGAGCTCTTCGTGCATTAATGGCCTCATTAAAGAAAGAGAGGAAAGGGGGTTTCATTAAACCTGAAAATAGCATTCCAATTCTCCTCCTTCATTGAAAATGTTTTTGAGAGGAAATTTGTCAGAGCCCAAATCATCTGCCCAATTTTGGTGAGGAAGTTAATCATGTAGTTCATAAATTACTTATGCACAGGAGTTTAATATGGATTTACTTGGACTGATTCTTTGTTGTTGATTGAATGTACATTGTTTGTCCTCAGTATCAGTACAACTATGTTGTAGCACAGAGAAGAAGAGCAAATATGTCCAAATGGCTCCCAGAACTTTGGCTGGCTAACATGGTGTGCAGACAGGCAGGAAGACAGAGAGGAAGCCAGATAGACTGAGGGACGGATGGATGGTCAGCCAGCCGTCAGGGGAAGATCAAATTATTCTGGAGGAATTCATTTAAATGCAGTTTCATTTCTTTCCAAAATCTCATCAGTTGACACCGACTACTCTCAAATACTTGAAATAAAGAGGAAAAAGTGGAAAAACTTGAGGGGAGAGCAGAGCAGCTGGATAATGAGGGAGCAGAGTGACAAAACAGTTTTATCAATCCAGCTGGATGACTGCCGGGGCAGCCTGCAGCAGAGACTCTGGAGAATGAGCCTGGGAACCACAGCAACACCCTCAGATCCAGGGCTTTAAGTTAACCTGAACCCAGTTGGATGAAAATGCAGGAGCCCACAAATGAAACTTGCTGGTACTCAGGGAGGCTCTTCAACTGAAGAGTGAAGTTTTAATGTAACCAGAGGGGCAATTTGGCTAAACAGAAAGCAGTCAATTAATAAAAGAATAAAAAAATATATAGCACAGAGTAAAAAAAACAATAATGAATTCAAGTACACAAGTACAACGGCAATGTCACTGTTTTCATTGTCACCCGTCACCACAAGCATCTAGAAAAAGCAGCGTGAAAAAGAAGCCAGACACTAGAGGATCAAATCCATAGTCGTTATAGACGAATTCGGGGAAATACCGGAAGTAAACAAGTTGCCATTACTGTGGTGGCGTCTCCCTACAATCAAGCCCCCAGGAAGAGCGCCGGCCTTGAATCTAATTTCTGTAGTGGCCAACCAGTAGTACTGCAACTTCTGTGTCCGTCGTGTGATGCCTTTTGGCCCAAAAACACCTACATTGGGAAAGAGACGTTTGTAACTCGGTGGATCATTTTGTTTTAGGTAAATCACCTTCACAGTATGAACACTTGAATAGCTAAGTTGTCGCAGGGGTATAATTAACTCAATCAACTAACTGACTGTGTCGTTATTGTGAAAGATAACGTTAGTTGCTCTAACTAGGGCAACCTAATGACCACAAAGTACACATCATTGATCGATCGGCTTCATAAACAACACCTACCCGAGTGTCTGCTAACCGTGTTAACTGGTGACTCTCAGCCGAATGTATCGTGGTTGCTCGTATCCAATCCAATCCAATTTTATTTATAAAGCACATTTAAAAACAACAAAAGTTGACCAAAGTGCTGTACAGTTATACATAAAAACAACACAATAAAACACTAAGACTAATTTAAAACCAACAGGACATTAAAATATTAAAAGCATTAAAACCAATAGGAAAGGAAAAAAGGATTAAAATAGTCAACTCTCATGCCGAGCCAAAAGCCAAGGAATAAAAGTGCGTTTTGAGGTTTGATTTAAAAACAGGCAGTGTGGGGGACAGCCGAACACGTGGAGGCAGAGCGTTCCAGAGCTTTGGAGCTGCAACTGAAAAGGCTCGGTGACCCCTGAGCTTCAACCTCGACCTCGGGACAGTCAGAAGCAACTGCTCAGGGGATCTGAGTGTCCTTGATAAAAGATGTGGTTTTAAAAGATCAGAGAGATAGGTCGGAGCTTGCTCATTTAATGATTTATATGTCAATAATCTTAAAATCAATCCTAAAAGGCACAGTTAGCCAGTGAAGTGAAGCCAGAATCGGGGTGATGTGCTCACGAGTACCAGTTAAAAGACGAGCTGCCGCGTTCTGAACAAGCTGCAGGCAAAACAAAGAGGCTCAGCTAACACCAACGTAAAGTGAATTACAATAGTCAAGACATGTGGTGATAAAAGCATGCATTACCTTTTTAAAATCATTAAAAGATAAAAAGGACTTAACCCTGGATAAAAGCTGCAGTTGGAAAAAACTTGATTTCACAACTGCATTTATTTGCTTTCCATTTTAAAATCCTTGTCCATTAAAACCCCTAGATTCTTAACCACAGGAAGGAAAAAAGGTTCCAGAAGGGAAAGATCTATGTTGGGGTCGTTTCTGCCTCCATTGTGTCCAAATTAATAACTTCAGATTTGTTGTCATTGAGCTTGAGAAAATGTAAAGCCATCCAGTCTTTGATGTCTTTGAGACAGGCTAGCAATGTGCTCAAAGAGTTTGAGTTATTCTTTTTCAAGGGCAGGTAAAGCTGTGTATCGTCTGCATACAAGTGGAAGGATATTCCATACTTTCTAATAATGGACCCCAGGGGAAGCATGTACAAGGAAAATAAAATCGGACCAAGTATAGAGCCTTTGGGGACTCCACATGGGAGAGGGGCTGAGGAGGATGTAAAATCACCAAGGCATACAAAAAAACTACGGTCAGCCAGGTAAGAACTGAACCATTTAAGAGCGGTACCTTTAAAACCAACACAGTGCTGCAGACGAGAAATTAAAATATTGTGGTCCACTGTGTGGAAAACAGCTGTGAGATCTAAAAGCATAAGAATGGCTGAATTGCCAGCATCAACAGTTAATAAAAGATCATTAAAAACCTTTAAAAGGGTAGTTTCAGTGCTGTGAAGTGCTTTAAAACCAGATTGGAACACCTCAAGAATGCCATTTGTGTCTAAAACAGTTTGAAGTTGAATAAAAACAGCTTTCTCCAAGACTTTAGAAAGGAAGGGGAGTTTGGAAAGTGGTCTAAAATTGGAGAGGACTGAGATGTCCAAGCTGTGTTTTTTAAAAGTGGCTGCACAACAGCATGTTTAAAATGAGCTGGAACTACACCAGAGGCCGGGCTACTGTTTATGATTGCCTGGATGGTTGGTCCAATGGCATCAAAAACCTCTTTAAAAAGGCGAGGGGGGACAATATCTGTGGGACAGTGTGACGGAGTAGCCGTCACTGACTGTGGGCAGCCACACACATCACCTCAGGTCACACACACCAACATTTCTCCGCTGCGCCGCAGGCACACACACACACACGCCGAACATTTCTCCGCTCCCTTCCTGATTCACTCCGTAGTTAAAACACATCGCGACATATCCCTCTCCCCTAAACTGTTTGTCAGTAGTGCGACCAAAGGTGCACACTTGATTGTTCTGCTGTTTCCTATACGCATATATTCACACAAACATTATTCTCACTCACCAGTTGCTGAAACGTTGCCTGTCCATCCTGTCATGTCCCATTCATGGGTTTGACGAGCGAAACAGGGCCGTAACAAATTCCCCCGTTAAAAAGGGCGTTTTTGAGATCATGTGATCAGCATAAATATGTTTATTATTATTAATTGTGATTTTGTTGCAAATTAACTTGTTTTGGTTGGGGGGGAATGATTAGACATAGGTATATAATTTATATGTAAAATATGCCTAGGTTAAAGGGACTATAAATATCTTCTATGATGAAGAATGTTGTTAATTGTTATTTTTCTATGTAAGTAATACGCCCAGGGGAGGGGCTATTGGTTTAAAAGGGGGTCGCCTTGGCCAGCTGAAGTCAGTCTGATCTTGAAGTGGTTACAGAGAAGGTAACACTCAGGAAGGTAACATACAGATTGCATTTTTGGATTGTTTTTGCCTGTTCTGACAGAGAAGCATGGAGTTATTGAGGAACTCAATTTTCAGTGCTATTAGATGTATTGTACATAGCTTATTTTCTATTTTTTTTCACTTTTTTTGTAAATATTAAGCACTGACTGCACTTTGGGAGGCCGGCATAATAAAAAGGATTAATACAACGTTTTTCGACTGCGCCAGTGTTTTTCATGTTGTATGGAGTTTTGATGTAGAACCCCGCGACAGACAGGCTGAGTGGTTTGAGATGATCGATTATTTGCTTAAGGGAAGTAAGTGATGCAAGCTCAAACTGGTTAAAAACAGCAGAGCGGTTGATGGTGATAGAAGGGTCATGAAAAGGAAGAGAGATGTGTGTCCTAATGGTCTCAATCTTGTCCACAAAAAACTTGAGAAATTTGTCACAGGTTTCTGAGGAGGCATCAAAACAATCAGGTTGGGGAATATTAAGAGCAGTATTGATGGTGCTAAAAAGAACACAAGGTTTGTGACAATTATTTAAAATAATACCAGAGAAATACTGAATTCACTGAATTTTAACAATTTCCTGGTATCTACACCAGCTTTCCCTTGAAATGTCAAAAGATACCTGGAGTTTATCTTTTTTCCACCTACGTTCAGCTCTCCTGCATTCTTGTCTGGCAGCACGAGTGGTGTCATTTAGCCAGGGTTCACATTTAGGTTGAAACCTCCAAGATGCTTTTGCAGGTGGAGTAAAATAGTGAGGTCAACTTCTCAGTTTAAGAGGAGACTCAGAGTGAGTCTCAGAGGCATCATTAAAACCAGCAGAAAACTGTACAGCAGTAAAAGGGTTAATAATGCAACGCTTACGAGCAGGAGCACACGGTTTAGGTGTTACGCCGGGGCCACACAGCGCGCATCATGCTCGCGTGACGGCAGCGTCACGTCGTGGCCGCGTCATGCCCACCTAGGGTGTTCACACTAGACGCGAGTTACCCACGTCTCGGGAGCGTCAGCTGTGTTTTTGCTGTTGCTGACAGCCCTTTCTTTCTACATAGAGTTTGCCTTTTAATGGCCATTTAACTTCATAATAAATGTGATTTATATTTATTTAAGACAAAAAAGGGTAAGAACTGTGTGGTAATTTGTAAATATTATTAAAAACAAGCAAATAAATTCATACATAAATATTAATATATAGCCCATATAAATCCCTCTTTTCTGTCAGTGAAGAGGGATTTATATATATATAAATCCCTCTTCACTGACAATGAGGAGGGATTTCTATGGGCTATATATATATATATATATATATATATATAAATCCCTCTTCATTGACAGTGAAGAGGGATTTCTGTGGGCTATATATTAATACAAAAAAATAAATAAATACATTAGTAGTAAGAGAGAGCCTACAGCAATCCCTCTTCACTTTGACTGGCACAGTTTTAAACAACATTTCCAGGGGGTTTCGGGTTCCTGTTCTACAGCATTCCAGGTTGCGGCTTTTATCGAAAACGACTTAATTTACATCTGGGGCGGGACAGCAATTTACATTATAAATGCTGATGTTCCGACATCTCAGGCAACTTGGAGCTTTTCACCACCTTGTTGCTGAACTGCGCCTTGATGGAGAAAAACACCTGAAGTATTTCAGAATGATAAATATAAGTAAAGTTTTTATTATTATAAAACAAAGCAAAATAAACAGTTTCGTTATTTGTTAACCTTTAGAAAACGAAAATTATTATTAAATATCTTTAAAAAAATTAAATAACACCTCTAAAAGAAAGAACAATAAAGTTACGTGGTGTTTGTTGAGAGAGAGAGAGAGAGAGAGAGCGAGAGAGAGAGCGCATCGGAAAAATACTGCCAACTATCACCTGATGTTCTTATAACCTATTAACCCAGTCTATTATATGTATAGCATATGTAGGGTTTCTGCTATGACTACTACAGTGTTTACATAATTAAAAGCCTGTACTATATTAACTTGATGGAAACCTGCAAGCAGACAACTGCTTTATTTAGAGTATTTCAGAATAAAAGCATTGTGTTAATGAATGAATGATTCTGTGCACTAAAAACGCTAGAGGACTTTTATTTTGAAATCTAGATAGGAAGTGTAAAATATTGATGGTCAGTGACATAATTCTACAGATGTCTAGACATGGAAACTGTAGTAATCTTGCTCATATACTGTCAATAGATCACCTTCACTGTCTGTTGCTGCTGGGAGACGCAGCCGAGAGGTAAGCGGCAAGCGTGAAAAATAGGCGAGCCTTCTATTCTATAAAATAGACGCACGTCTGACGTGCGTCTGACGCGCGTCTGACGTGCGTCTCATGCGGGCAGTGTGTCCACTCTAACCTGTTAACATGGACGCCGAAATAAAAAACAACACGCGACGTTGCCGTCACGCGAGCATGATGCGCGCTGTGTGGCCCCGGCTTTAGACAGGGGAGGGAGATCTCAAATAAAATAGGCATGTGATCAGAGAACACTGCATCACACACTTCCATGTTAAGAACAGGTAAACCAAATGATAAAAACAAGATCCAGTGTGTGCCCATGCTCCTGTGTGGGGCCTGTCACAGACTGTTCAAGATTAAAAGAGTCAATAAGATCAAGAAAGTCTTTAGCCAGTGTCTTAGTGGGACAACAGACATGCATATTAAAGTCTCCGACGATTAAAACCCTGTCATATTTTGTCATGAGACCGGCTAAGAAATCAGAAAAGTCGTTGATGAAGTCCTTATTATATTTAGGTGGTCGGTAAATCACAGCACCCTGGACTGGGTGAGATTGATCCAACACAAACATGTTCAGTTCAAAGCTGGAGTAGGAGTCTGGAGATAGCTGCCGACAGTTAAAACGTTTCTTAAAAGTAGTGGCTACTCCCCCTCCTCGTCCAGTGGTCCTCACACAGTTAAAATATGAACAATCCGCCGGCAAAAGTTCGGAGAAGGAACTTAACTCACCAACACCGAGACAGGTTTCCGTCACGCACAGAAAGTCCAGTCCATGGGAAGAGAAGAAATCATTCAGAATAAATGTCTTGTTCACTAGTGATCTAGCATTCACCAGGGCCATCCTGGTAGGAGACGAGTCATCAGCCGTCTGGGGTGCCCGACCCAGCGGCAAAAGGTTGTGGGGATTCACCTCACCTCTGCGTAGGCGAGGAGAGCGCAGGCGGGGGATCTGGGTCTCCTCATCTGTGCTGGCAACCACTGGCGTGTTCAGGGAGTGGCCTTGGGTGGCACAGGCCACCCCTGAAATCTGATTGGCCACCCCAAGTGCCACCCCAATATCTTAAAATATGATTGGCTATATGCCCAGTCAGAGGCGGGCCACGGCACTGAATGTAAACTGCACTCTTGTTTAGAGTTGCAGTTCCTTCTCAAACCTGAGAGGCAGAGATGCGCTAAAGTAGTATGTAGCCTGCAAAAAAAAAGGCGCGAAGAAGAAGAAGTTTGAGCAGGTGAACCTACAGGTGAAACAAACTTTTTTTCTACAGTCAGTCTATGGAAGCAACACGTCTCTGGAGCGTCGTCGTGAAAGATGTGAGTGGCCTACATTTTACTACACTTACTGTGCCTGTAGTTAAAAGCTGTAACGGTAATAAGCTAAACATTTACCCTGTCTTGTTTTATTTCTTTTTATTGTAATTGGCACAAGGCTGTCATCATCTCATCTCATTAGCAAACACTGTTTTGACTGTCAACGATGCTAAAGCTAACATTTAGCTATTCTGTACTGCGTAACATTGTTATGTTAGACCCGTGTAACATCAATTACATTTCGTTTTCATTCGTGTGTATGCACAATTATCTATTGTACAACATATAAGAATGTCGTGCATTATGGGAATATAAAGGATTTCTTCAAAAGAAAGAAATCCAAAATAGAGCCAGAGCAGAGGCAGAGCAGTCAGTCAGAGGATGAGAGCCAGCTTGTCCTGAAACAGCCTTCAGCTTCAGCTGTACACATAGGTATGTGAAATCCTGATAGTTCAAGTTTATTCTCATGTTTGAACTTACTCATTTGGTTTGACTGTAACATACCACTTAGTTTACTTAGGAAAGGCTGATTGTATTATCATTCTAATCACAGCTTATGTATTATTATAGAGTCACATGTGGATGGTAAAGATGAAAGACCCTCAACATCACATACACATCAGGGTATGTATGAATTTACCTTCTTTAAAACATTATGTGCATTGATTCGAACTGGGATATTTCACTTATACTACAGTGGCATATACTGTCATTAAGCGTGTAGACAATTTTTTTAACAATACTGGTGTGAAAAGCCTAAATGTGACAATTTGACATAAAAATGAACTGATACAATCTCTGTATTGCTTCAGGTGTGTCCAGTGCTGACAATCCAGAGGTTCCTGCAGGCCATGCACAGGGGGATAGTGGTGTGGCAGCCCCATTTGACGGGCACGGACCTATTGGTATGTCTTAACAATTCATTTTTCATATGAAGTATAATATGCTTAATATTTTAGGCACATTTTATTATCATTCTAATGACAATCTATGTGTTATTGCAGAGTCAAATGAAGATTCCTGTGATGAATGATGTCTTATTTATTTTAATTTTGTTGGCACGTTATAAAGTGACTGTTTTAGAATAAGGATTTTCTTTTGTATGTAACCTACTTTGGGAATTTACAAATTATTTTGGCATTATTTAACAGTTCACTTTACAATGTTAAAACAAGATTTGCTGGTATGTGAGGAGGGATGTGACTTTTGTTTATACCTGGGAGTTCAGGTTTCTCTGTTGCTGAGAATACTACGGTAACTTACTACACTGTGGCACATGTGACAAGTTTTGTCAAGTAAATGTTTTGCCCAAACAGGCTTATTTATTGTAATTTTGTTGGCACTTTACACAGTGCACTTTATACAGAAAATGCATTGTCTTTTTTGTATGTACTGTATATCATACCTTGAAAGGTTGTTTTGAGGTTAGAATAAAGTATGGTAGTTTTCAATCACATTTGTATGTTGCCTTTTCCTGAATGTTGTGACTAGTAGGTCTATTCTTGCTTGCAGTGTTAGTAAGTGAAGTAGATATGGGTTGTGGAGACAAAAATGGTAAATTAATGCTATGCCAACACCTGGGTGTGGGTGTGTATTTTCTTGTGTGTGTGTGTGTGTGTGCGTGCATACGTGAGTGTATATGTCTGTGCGCAGGCGCTCCTGCTCACACTTCATGCCACCCCTGCATAAGTCAGTGCCCCACTGGTGCCACCCCTATCAAAAATGTCTGGACACGCCCCTGCTGGCAACAGGTACCAGCCAGGTGTATACATGATCCGGAGAATGCCAGGGAGCAAAATGGCGAGGATGCGAGCCGTAATCTACTGAAAAGGCTTGAGGAATAACTCCTGGGGGACACTGCCACAAAGGACTTCATTTTCACCAGCAGCCCTCCGCGCTTGCATCGACGTCTCCTCCGGGAGCGCGGAGTAGGTCAGCAGGTATCCCCGATAGGAACGGGGGAAGAGGAGTTTTATGTCCCCTGAAGTCGAACTTTAATATTTTTTCACTAGCAAGTAAGATATAGAGGAGCGCTTGGCGATCATAGACCAGCAGAGAGTCAGCATTATTAGTGACAAGCGACAGAAACCACAGAAACAGAAACACAACTGACAGCAGCAGACGGTCGGCCACACACATTGACGCCATCTTACCAGGTCCTCGCAGTGACGGCAGCTGTGTCCTCGTAAAAGCCTTCAATTTGACTTTAATCCATTTTAAATACCAGTTACCAGTTAATATTGTTAGCAGACAATAGAGTCACTACAACTTGCCAGCGCAGTAATGGTGGCGCCGCTAGATTGCGGAACACGCAAAGCGGTCGCCGGATTCGTCTTGTTATGCCCAGCTCGTTCGAGAGCATAACAAATAAGGGAAGTCCACACAGTAACAGTTTAAATATGCAAATAAGTTTATTAAAGATAATTTAACTGAAGCAAAATGAAGTCAATAAGGGTGTGGGTGTAGAGTCAGTAGTCAGTAGTGAGGTGTGGGTGCTGTGAAACTATAGTGCTAACCTAAAATACCTTTAACATAAGGGATAACTACAGTAAATAAATTTATAAGCAAAACCAAACAAACCAAGCTGGGAGCCTGCAAGGCACCAGCCTTCCATGAGGGAGAGAGAGAGCCCATCTTGATATATTACCCTGCTTATATGGGCTCTCAGCAGGTGAGGCCAATCTCCTAATGAGAGGGGAGGGTCCAGACAATCAGGGGAACTGAAACAGGCAGGCCAAGACAAAGAATCACATTGACAAGGCTGTCACAGTCTATAGCTGTGAATGTAGCCCTAGTCGGTGAATAAATGCTACAACTCCTCAAGACCCAAGCCAAGTTCCAGTGTTTTGCATGTAACCTGCCGATTAAATTGAAGGGGGTTAACCCCGAAGTTAGCAACAACAACGACCCAGGCTCGCTTAAGATGGACCAGCTATTTTCATTTTAGTGAGACGTCCCTCTATTGTAATAATTCATTTGATTTGAGGGCTTGGGGTTTGATTTAGGAAAGTGAAATAAACCCTAACCAGTTTGGCCATGGGTTAATGAGAAACTTTAAAAAAGAAAAGGACAAATTCACTACAAGTAGAAGAATTTAGCTGATATTATTGCAGGTGAAGTTACTCTTACTTTGTACAAAAAACTCATTGAAGATAGAACATCATTTACTGTATGTGTCATACTTTGGATATTCAAGCATGAATATGACACTTGGTTTTCTGTACCAAAGGTTCAGTTAAAATGATGAGTGAAGAGGACACACGGTTATAATGGACATAATAGTAGCGGAAAATCGATTCTCTATTACATTTATTCATAAAGTTTTTGACAGAAAAATCTCTGAGTAAAGCGTGAAATGTCTGCACTTTTTTGAAGTCTATCTGATTTAAACTGAATAGCCTCAGAAGTGGAAATTTACTTTCTTTCTTTGTAAAAGTTGTGCTTCAGATCTCTATTCACTTTACTCAGATGAGATTTATTCTCACAATGTCCAAAAGGAGCAAAACTATATGTGAAAATAGAGTGAGTATCTGAATCTATGAAGCTGTGTTTGGTTTATCTCCTTGACACACTAACAGCCTCAGAAGTGGAAACGTCTCTTTCAAGATAAGAGACATTAGAGCTCCTTAAGCTTTCTCAGATATATGAAGGATAAACAATTCCTGTTTATCAGGCAGTGAGACATGCTGACAGTGTCCAAATGGTTGAAATGTCATGTTGATCCAAAAGCTTATAGCTCAACGCACCAATTTCTTTTACTTCTCCTGTTATGAAATGAAATAGGATCCAGAATTGAGTTTTAACTGCCATAAACTCAACAGAAAGTCCCTCAGCAACACTTATTTAGTTGTACTGAGAAGTTTGTCTTCTGCCTGCAATAATTGACCTTTATGGATCTGAGAACAAGCTGTGAAACTATCACGTTGTTTCTGCAGATTATCTCTGTCTTTTCAAGTGAATGCAGAATCGAACAACCATCTTGTTTATTGTGACACACTCAGAGAGAGATAAATAGAGGGATGGAGTCAGTGAAGCAGCATTTGCCTGCAGACATTTTCAGCAGAGAACAAGAAGCTGAAGTCATTTCACTGAGGACAGACAGATAACAGAAGGGTTTACCTGCTGTTAAATGTGACGTAGAGATGGGAGAAATAGACTGAGGTATATAGAAGCAGGGTGAAATATACTGCTGTAATTATATCTGTGTTCAGTTACCCTCAGCGTGATTGGTGTAGAGGGGTACAATGTAATTCAAGAAGGCATGCATGAGGATTGAACCTGGGGATAAAACCTGAAGCTCGTACAGGACTGATTATCTTTCTGTGGGATTTCTGTCGTAAGGAAGAATTTCTGCCACTAGCTGGACTACAGTTAGTCTGTTAGTGGGAAACCTGAACCTGCTGGAGCAGCTGGCAGGTGATTTTCCACTTCCTGACTCTCTAAGCACTGAGCGACAGATTGACTGATGGGCTGAGTGACTGACTGTTCCCATATGCTTTCGTTATTTCATTTATCTGACCGACCTGTATGCTGGGTATTGTTTAAAAAATGACTATACCAGGACCCTTAAAGCTGCAGTGGGTAGAAATGGAGCAAATGTGATTAAAGAAAGTTATTTTTTATAAAACGGTCACTATATCCGGTGTCTTTCAGTGCTCCTAATGGCATCTGCAGGATTTCACAGACCGGACGAAAACAAGCAGCCAGAGGTGATCTGGAGTCTGCCGTCCAGCTGCCGTCCAAGCCCCCAGGAATTGTGCCGGTCGTCGATCCCGACTTTCGTAGTGGCCAAACGGCCTTACTGCAACTTCCGTGTCAGTCACGTGATGCCGTTGGGCCCAAAAATACTTTTTCCCATAGACTTACATTGAGAATGAGACGTCTGTAACTCAGCGGATCATTTTTTTTTTTTAGATGAATCAACTTCCCAGTACGAACACTCTAATAGTCCTTATTTAAAAAATTCAGTTTTTAAAGTTGTAAAACGCACTAATAGCTGAATCCAGAGTTATTTCCCTTCCTCCGTTCATGTGAATGAGACGCAGACTGAGGCTGGAGCACCAAGCCGCGACGATGGTGTGACGTTAGGACCCCGTCATGACCAAGTCATGTGACCAAGCGGACGCTACTCCGCCAAGATCCTGGTACTTTTCCAGACGGAAGTCGAGCCATTTATGCTTCATGCGCCACTGAGCAACTCTCATAAGAATGACCGGGGCCCCGCCTCCAACGCTGGATCCAGTTCTCTTTATACATCCATGCTGCCATCTATGAGAGCCGGCTGTCAATCACTCACAAGCTCCAATCAAACGGTCAAACTAGGCAGCGCTGATCAAATATGAATCAATATTCTGTTCCTGTAATGCCTATTTCTCGTCACAGTACAGCAGTTTGAGACGCTCGAACTTCATTCAATACCCATCATTTGAATGGAAGCTGTGTGTGTACCACTGTCTAGCTAATCACCACCACTATGCACTGCACTCATATGGTGGTTACCGTGACGTGTCGTTGCGGAAGCGTCCACCCTCTGGTTCCCCTCAGGTAAACACTGGTAGCTCTGTCAGCACTGTTGTAGCGTTGCTAGCACCATTAGCTGCTAGCCGACAGCTCAGACAACTCCATGTTGAGAGGCGTGTGCAGGTAGGCAATCCCTTTTTCTAGATCTGGGTACAAAAAGGATGGAATGCAGGTATTGTTTGACTGGAGAAGTTTCAATACTACTTGGTACTGGGTTATTTCGGTCCATACCTTAAAAGGTACCGATACCCGGCCCTACCTACCTGTTTCTAAATGGTTTCAGAAATATACGTTTTTGGGGTGGGTTGTTATTTTCTTTTTGTTGCAGTTGTTAAGAAAGATTGGAAATTCTACCAGGAAAAATATCAACCCCCCCCGAGCAGCTGCAGTCCTCCATCACTGGATAAAACCAGGAACAACTAACCTGATGACAGCACTCACTTGTAACTCTTTGCTCACTCATGACACTGTTCCTTGTTTTAAAGTGCTCTTCTTTTATTTACAGATTTACACATTCACTTTCAGACTTTCTGGCTCTAAACTGACTTCACAGCTTGCTCTAAATACCTGTTTGTTTTGAGGTTTGTATCCAGCTGGGGATCCCTGAGGGTTGTTGTGAAGCGTGATATTAGACCCTGAGCTTCACAATGGGAGGCTTCAGAGTCCTAACAACCTCTGAGCATCTCCGACCCGTCAGCTGTGACTGACAGCTGCTCTCATCTGGAACAAAACGCTGCTAAAAGAGAGAAACTGACTCAATAGTGTGAAATGAAGAGGAGAGGGTCAGCGAACTAAACCTGCTATTAGTACAGAGTGACTGTCTACAGATTACTGGACGCTCTGAGAACACTGATGGATTTGAATGAAACCATGAAGTGAACTTTCTAACAGGACAGAGGACTGACCACAGATCAGTGGACAACATGACGACACAACTGAACATCCAGGTTCAGACAAAGAATCAGGCAAACTATGGAGCAAGAAAAACGTCAACACCGAGGATGCAGTTTGTAATGTCAACATGGTGGCATCACACCGGTCACTGGATCTGTTCAGTACTGCTGTGCACACACCTGTTTTACAGCGTTCACAGCCCAGTAAGGTTGCAACTAAGGCTGTCAATAAATTAAAATATTTAATCACCATTAATCGCATGATTGTCCATAGTTGATCATAATGAATCGCAAATGAATCGCTCATTTTTTATCTGTTCAAAATATACCTTAAAGGGAGATCTGTCAAGTATTTAATTTTCTTATCAACGTGGGAGTGGGCAAATATGCTGCTTTATTCAAATGTATGTATATCAGGGCTGTCAAAGTTAATGCGATATCGTGTTAACGCAAATTTGTTTAATTAACTCAATCGATCTTTCAGAGGTTTCAAACCTAGAGTTTTCAACTACTTTTAAGTGAAGATACTGGCATCATGCGAAACAAAAAAAACCTAAGTAGTACATTGGTACCATGATTTGAGCATATTGTTTTATGCTAAATGCAGTACCTGTGAGGGTTTCTGGACAAAATTTGTCATTGTTTTGTGTTGTTCATTGATTTGCAATAATACATATATACTTACATTTACATAAAGCAGCATATTTGCCCCCTCCCATGTTGATAAGAGTATTAAATACTTGACAAATCTCCCTTTAAGGTACATTTTGAACCGATAAATAATGTGCAATTATTTAGCGATTAATCATGGACAATCATTCGATTAATTATGAATAAATATTTGAAGCGATTGACAGCCCTAATGTATATACAGTATATATT
Source organism: Sebastes fasciatus (assembly GCF_043250625.1). Lineage (NCBI taxonomy): Eukaryota > Metazoa > Chordata > Actinopteri > Perciformes > Sebastidae > Sebastes > Sebastes fasciatus. Next base: position 31,334,866 of record NC_133805.1, read on the forward strand.
TATTATTGGAAATCAATTAACAACACAAAACAATGACAGATATTGTCCAGAAACCCTCACAGGTACTGCATTTAGCATAAAAAACATCATAACATGGCAAACTGCAACCCAACATTAACAACAGCTGTCAGTGTGTCAGTGTGCTGACTTGACTATGACTTGCCCCAAACTGCATGTGATTATCATAAAGTGGGCAGGTCTGTAAAGGCTTGTGGGTACCCATAGAACCCATAACATTCACATAACTGGAGGTCAGAGGTCAAGGGACCCCCTTGAAAATGGTCATGCCAGGTTTTCCTCGCAACATTTTGCACAAGTTTGGAGCGTTATTTACCCTCCTTCGTTACAAGCTGTTATGACATGGTTGGTACCGATGGATTCATCAGGTTTTCTAGTTTCATATGATGCCAGTATCTTCACTCTGGCTTCAAACTGAGCTCGCTACCACCTAAAAATTACAAGTTACTTTAATGCATTAAAGAAATTAGTGGCATTAAAACGAAGTTGCGTTAACTCGTTAATATTGTGTTAACTTTGACAGCCCTGGTTGAAACCAATGTTTTTTTCATTATTGATTTAACCCCTGATTATATTCTTGATTGTTTTGTCATTTGGTTTATAACATTAGAAACCAGTCAAAAATTACCATCATAATTTCCTAAAAATATAATATAATAAAACTAGGAAACAAGGAAGAAAGAAGAGCAGCAAATACAACTGAGAAGGGAGAACTGTTTATCATTTTACTTGAATCTCACTACACGACCAACGTAATAGCGTGTAAGTTCTGCAAAGATATATGTCATGTTCTCTGTTGATCTACTTTTCATTCATTCTGTGTATGTTCACTTGCTTGCAGAAAGAGAAATATGTTCTAGCTTTCAGATGCATGTGAGCTTGCTAGACGTCTAAAAAACATGGCTGAAATGCACATGGGAGAAGTTTGCCTTGGGGGCTTTCTGCCAGAAATCTCCTTAGGTTTAGGCAATAAACCTACTTGGTTAGCTTTAGGAAAAGATCATGGTTTGGGTTTAAATAACCTCTTTTTGGCAAAATGCCCTGTAGGCAAACTTCTCCCATGTGCAAATGCTATTCAGGGGGTGAATACTTCTCAACTTTTTCTTGTAAAGATTAAACTTAAATGAAATAAAAAGGGATAAAGGTGCAATACAAATAAAACCTCTTATGCCTCTTCTAATTATTGGGCATCTACATTCTCTATGAGACTGAATCTATGACTACTTTCTGTCAGGCTCTACATTTATGCGCTAACAACAATGGAAGTGATGAAAAATTCTGGCTTGAAGACAAATGTGCCTCCAACTTTTCAGGGAATTTGAAAAAAAAACAGCGTCTGTGTTGCATTTGCTGGTCAGGGAGCTCCTCTGCAAACTTTATTCCTATGGCACTCCTCAAAAAGCCTGAATCCATCCTGCTGAGCACCAACGCCATCTTCAGCAGGAGTCTGAAGCCGTAGTCCAGAGGAGAGACCTGCAGCCATCTGACTGAAGGGTTTCAAAGCTTTCTCCAGAGAGGTGAGTGTTTCAAAGATCCTTCTCCACAAAGAGATTAATTAAGGTTATTCTTGTTTTGTACTTCCTCTTTGCAACCAGCTGCGGTTTGTTTTGGTTGACAGATACGGAACGGATATGTTACGTTATTCAGATTACAACAATAAAGCGGTAACTTCCTTCTACCTCTGCATAGACTAAAATGAAGCAAATGTATTGATTCTGGCATTAAAAAATCTATTTCAAATTCGTAAAAAAAAAAATCATGATACATAGGTGTCACAGCCTGGCTCAAGGCTGCAACAAAGAGGGAGACAGACACGAAGTAGCGGCAACAGAACACTTAATTTATTTTACGAAACACAAAAGTAATTCAATACAACGTGCGGAAATCAGTAAATCAGTGATGAGGAGCATGTATGGGTGTGTGTGAATTTGCATTTGTTGGAAAGAACAAAAGAGAAACGCATGTCTGTGCCATGCTGCTGAGAGTGTTGAGTTTTCCAGAGAGAGAGAGAGACAGACTGCAGACTGAGGCTATTTTTTTAAATCCAGAATCACAGTGATATCTACTTTTGTGCCCAGTAAATGTGGAATACACACCAGACTTGAATTGACATTGCTCAAAAGGACAGTTGACTGTTTCCCTACTTTTCAAATGAGCTCCCAAATGAGCAAAGTATTGCTTAAGAGAACATGGCTCAGAAAAATTGCATAATTCACACTGTAGCCTATGAGTTACTACATTGGCCTGAGATTCATGGGCAACAACAGCTGACTGAGATTGATTAACCACTAATTCATGTTTCAACAAATGATTTTTAAGAGCAACTTGTGTCTTAAAAGAGCACACACAGTCATTGTAGATGCAAGGCAAGGGACAAGACCTATGATAGTGTCCGTGTTTTAGCTTGTAATGCCTTATAATGCTGCGTTGGTTAGCTGAAGAAAATGTACAGAGCTTGCAGATCCAATTCATACGACTCACAGGACAGGTTGTTCCATAGTAGTCCGTGCAGCCTCAAGCTCTGAAGAAAAAGAAAGTCAAAGTCAGACTGACATCTCTTCGCTTTCAGTTATACTTTACTGCCAAAGGGCTTTCTGTGTTTCTGTATAAGTCATTCATGTACCAAAACTATGGAGAGTCGCTGCAATAAATGTACTTATAAAGCTTTGTTTTGATTTATCTATGCACAAACTATAAGGAAATGGTAACTTGAAAAGCAATTTCTGAAGAGATTGCGGTGTGAATGCTGGATGCTGAATAGCTGACGCTACACTGTAATGCTGGCTTAAATGTTGTTAGAAGAAGGTGAAGTAGTAGGAATAGTTGGAAAAGTGGGAATAGATTTAATTTGTATGAATATCATTGAAAAGTTGAATAAAACCAATCATTTATAAAAGATGTGTAATATTTTAAGGTTTTTGAATAGCTGATGCTACACTGCACTGCTGGCTTTAATCTGTATGAAGAAGGAGAAGAAGTAGGAATAGTAGAAAAAGTGGGAATGCGTTTATTTTTTTTTAATATCATTGAAAATTTGAATAATATCAATAGTGTATAAAAGATTTGGAATTTTAAGGTTTTTGAATAGCTGTGACACACTAAATAGAACGGGACCATAAATAATGTGATGTAGTAGGCTCCACCAGTGTCTAGCCTGCTATGACAAAATGGCTGCTGTGAAAAGCGCCTACGGAACTACGGTGTGTTCCAATTCGCGTACTTCTGTACTTACACTTACTATTTTGAGTGTATAAGTGCGTTCCAATTGGGAAGTACGGCAAAATGCAGTGCACTCAAAGTACCTGGATTTTGTACTCAAAACGGTCAGATCGTTGAGTGTGGAACGCTGGACACTTTCCACACTCATTTGCCTCCATCTTTGCTACGTAGCGGAAGGGGTGGAGCCACGACCACTATTCAAACAGACGTAGATAACAGAATAAAACAATACAATACGTAAACATACCGGTGCATTTTCAGCCAACAGGAGGACACATCGTAGGCATAGGCTACGACGTTGGAAACGTAATTTCCACTCTGCTTTCCGGTCAGTGCGCCGCAGAGTATTCGATTTGAGACGACCCTACCCCGTTGAAATTTACGCACTACTCAAGTGAGTACAGAGTGCACAAAGTGCACTACATTGAAGTGTACTTCTGGAATTACGTGGATTGGAACACACTCCTAGAGTTTTATTATAAGGATTAGCTGGCCGCTAGCAGACAGTTGGCTGCTATTAACAACATGACAGATGTGCTTTTTACATTTTCCCAACTTTACCATTATTCTAGGGTAACAGAGTGAGAGTGAACAAGACAACAGTTATTATATAGAGGGGAGAAAAACGTTAAACTCTTTAGTTGCTGTTTAAAATAGCTACAGTTAGCATTAGCGACCGTTAGCATCATTGCTAACGTTAGCTAACAGTATAGGAACAGAAATGCTGCTTAGAGGCTGTATGTCCTCTAGTGTGTAAAAGTCTCTATCAGTTATCACACCATTTCAGTATTGATTTAAACCATTCAACCTCTGTGTTTGACTGTATAAGAGTTAATGTTACAGTTAAAGAGTTAGCGTCACCGTTTCCTAAACCGGACGTTGCTCGCCGCTATTGTCCTAAACCGGACTTATCCGGTATGACGCATTTTCCGGTCTTTTCGCGGTCATTTCCTTCGGAGATCCCAACTGAAATGTAAGTAGAATCAATTTATACATTTCCAAGTATCTATGTGTCAAATTTCATCTATATGTATGGACGTTTACATGTTGAATTACTACAGGAAAGTGACTTTGATGAGATAAAGCAGTAAGAACACTTTAGTTGCGCTCGGGCGACGATCTGTCCCCCTGAAAAGTGTGTCTGTGTTTTCACTGTACGGCTAATATGAGTTAGCTTATGAGCGCAATTCGTAGCTAGTTTTACCCTGCTTTGTCTAGCCAATGAAGATAGAGGATCATGTGTGACATCATCTGTTGTCAAGTGAAGAGTGGCAGAAATGTTGGATGTCTGAAAAAAAAGTTGTGGCCGCGGGAAAAGACGAAGAAAGGATCACGTAGCGTTAGTGAAGGCATTCAGCTGTTTTGTTTGTGTGTTTAGCTCTGAAACATGACAGCAGACATAAATCAAATTAAAATAAAAAAATTAAATGCTTTTTCTTGTTCATAAGCCAGGCTACATGAAGTATATGTATGCATAATGATCCAATAAATAATGCAAATAATGTTTGTGTGTGTGTGTGTGTGTGTGTGTGTGTGTGAGAGAGAGTGACTGACTGACTGTCTCTGTACATGTGTTGAAAGCTTATGATTGGAAATATTGGTTATAGATTAACATCCAATATATATATATGTATATATATATATATATATATACATATATATATATATATATATAACCAAAAAGTAATGTTTTTGCCTCTCAACTTTCTCTCGTATGGTTTATGTTCCTGGCTAAAAAGATAGAGAACAGAGAGAGAGAAGGAAGAGGGCAAGAAGAAGGAAAAGCAAGAAGCAGGAAAGAGAGAGTGAAAAGCAGAAAAGAGACAGAAAGAGACAGTGAAAAGCAGAACAGAGCCAGAATAGAAAGAGACAGCTAAAGTAAGTGAAGGTAGGTAACATGTGTGTCTGTGTGGGAGAGAGTTTTTAATTTCCTTTACAGGAGCATCAAGATGTCAAAAAGAAAAGATGGATGTAGAATCCAGGGGGGGCCCCTACAACAAGGAAGGGGTTCCCGATGCCCTCTATGGGAAGTCGCCAGCAGGGTACATTGACAGCGAACTGTTTAGGAAGTGGTTTGTCGGCTGCTGCAAGGTTTACTTGGACAACCATGTGTAACATTTATCCACTTTACATGTTCAACACTTAATTTAAAAAGTATTTTGATAAATAGAAGCAGGGTAGGCCTAAAAGTATGTTCTTACCTTGGCAACTCCTGATCCGAAATGGAAGTTTCTTGTGGCACATGCCGCTGTAGGAGCTGTGGGGTTGTCTACGCATTTTTGCAGGGGCCACACATATACAGTTGAGTCAACTAAGAAATCCATGTTGACTGAACTTCTCTGATTGAACTGATTTGTTGGATACAGTTAAACTTGATATTTCAAGTACAGCCAACATTTTAGCTTATCAACTGTTAAACTAGTTGAAATGACTTTCTTTTTTACAGTGATTTACAAAAAGATGCACAGAACAGGCTACAACTGAGTATCAACATCACAGCGACACTAAAACCAAGTTACAACCAGCAGACTCACCTGCAATACACAAACTACACCGGGTCAACAAAACCGACGAGCCCCCATCTGTCACAGCCTGGCTCAAGGCTGCGACAAAGAGGGAGACAGACATGAGGTAGCGGAAGAACACAGAACACTTAATTTATTTTACGAAACACAAAAGTAATTCAATACAACGTGTGGAAATCAGTAAATCAGTGATGTGGAGCATGTATGGGTGTGTGTGAATGTGTATGGTGGAAAGAACAAAAGAGAAATTCATGTCTGTGCCATGCTGCTGAGAGTGTTGAGTCTTCCCGACAGAGAGACAGACTGCAGACTGATGGTAAGTGTCCAAAGGGGCGTTTTTTTATCACGAGGCCATGCGCCGCTTCCCAGCATTGGACGTTTGGTGGGCCGCTAATACACACAACATGCTCGGCACCTGATTGGACGAACGCTTTCCCTCTGTGGTCTGCTGCTCTCAGCTTTCAAACCGGAAATAATATGGAGGCCCGGTTGGTAACTTTCTTCTCTTATTTCACAAAAATAGTTCACTGAAATGTGTTTATGAAAACATTTGAGGCAAGAAATAAGCCATGCAGTTGCTGAATCTGTCTTCATTTCGGATCGACAACGGTTATTTTAAAAGTTTCTCGGGAGTTTTGAGAGGCGGCGAGTTGCGTTGGACGCCTGTGATTTACATAAAGTAGACTAGCCCTCAACTTCGTCGTCACATAGGTGAATTGATTTCTTTTCCTACCCCTAGTTTACTCAAGCTCCAATCAGGTCCAAAGTTGCCCTGAACCTGACTGATACAGCCAGAACTCACAAAATATCTCCTATAGGTTTTTCTGCGTCACATTGAACTCTAAATCCTCCGTAGTGTAGGAAGCTTTAACTCCTGGAGCTACAGTAGTTCTCTTATGATCCTACACTCAGGGTCGGCGCCAGAGTGTTAGGGCCAGACGGGCAATCAGCATTGACGGGGGGCATTTTTTTCACCTCATATAGCCTTTATTAAGTGTATCTTTAACATTATCATGTTTCATGAAAGAAATAAACTGACAGAGAGGTGTATACATACTGCCACTTATGCGCACAGGTGCGCACGCACGCATACACATGCTGTTATGTCCACAAAAACAGGTTATAAACTAACACCATGTCCTAAATGGATGCGAGCGTCCGACTATCGCGCTGTATCGCGCATCTGACGCTCTCTGTCCACTGAATCCGTTAAATCTACACTTCTGTTACATCATGTAAACAAACCAGGAACATATCAGCTGTGAACTCCAGATCAGACTGGAGCTGAAGACGTAACCACCTCAAAGATGGGTTAGTAGTACTTGTTATCTTCCTACGTTCGTACCTTTTTTTTTTATCAGAAAACACACGTTTTATTTGTGATATTTACTGGAAATAACATACGATATAGCCAAGAGCAAGTAGGTTGTTCTAGTGATCTTCTCCAGCCAGCTGCAACCTTATTATGGTTTCTGTTTTGAAATGAGGAAGTACTGGAGGCTACAGATAACTCCTCAGGCACGCCCTGCGTCTTGCTCATGCCAGGGTCAAAATGTGCACACACGCAGGTCCCGAGATAAACAGGCAGCTAAACAACACATTAATCTAATCTCTTTCTTCATAACTATAATTTAAGTTAATGAAGACTAAATGTGGATGTATCTCTCACCAGTTGTTGTCCCTGCTCAGCATGCTGTAGTGTAACATTAGTCCATTGTTTTATTCCACAATACTGAACAGAATAATCCAAACAGGTAGAAAAAGTAAGATGTGAGAGGAGCACAGGATGCTTTTTACTCTCTTGGTCCTAATTGTGCTTTAATGCACCCGGTTTGTAGGTCTACTTTCTCTAATTTTTTTCTATTGAGCTAGATTTAAAAAAAAAAAAAAAAATCACGCAAACGCAGCAGATCAAAACGAGGCTTCGTACTGAAATATTGTCGTTACGGTTCATATTTCCCAGAGTTTCCATAGTTGTCTCTTTGCGCTGTGTGTTCGTGTTTTATTTGAACCATTAGTGAGGTGGCTGTTATATTTTTTGACAGGGAGCTCGTAATAAAGTTTCACTAGTGAACTTTATTACATATAACTGCGAGCGTCAATGCCTGTGCTGAAAGTGTCAGTAATCAAGTTAATATTTTCATTTACATCCAGGACAACTGACCCGGTTTTCTCAGCACATTTTATCTAAACTAATCAGCCGTTTCTCTCAATATGAGTGACAGGAAAAAATAGGAACCGTGTATCGGATAGAAGTTCAGACAAAACGTCACGCCGCGCTGTGCAGCACCGAGCTGCTCGCAGCCAGTCAGGACCCTCCAATAGAAAACAATGTAATCAAGCCCAAGTACATGTCCTAGTTGTTTCCTAAATGCAAAACTATCACTGTTTTGCGCTTTATTTTGCATTTCAGTGTTAAGTCCTTCCATTACCAAACGAATGACTTAATTTTACTTATAGCCTAGCTGTTATTTCAGTTTAGTTTTTTGTCAGGAGAGAATTCAGCTGAGGGGGCACAGTAACCTTTTTGGACGGGCCTGGACCCCCATGGCCCGCCCCTAACGCCGACGCTGCCTACACTGCACAACCAGAAGGCCAGGAAGCTTTATGTGCTGATGGATGTTGCTCTTCACTCTGAAATGCAACATGTTGCCAAATGCCATCTAAACCCCTGGTGCTCTTGTTAACTAAAGGACTGTTGACAGACGCTTTGAGGAGTGAGATTCTGCGAGGAGATTCAGAAGAATTTTGAGGAGGAATGACGAGACTGACATCTACAGAGATGAAACAGCAGATGAGATCCTGAAGCTGCTATCTGAGCTGTCTAACACGACAACTGTGCTGAGTTCTTTCCTTGCTTTGTGTGTTTGCCTTGTTACAATTTAAGATTCAAACTCAAGAGTTGCCCGGTAGAATCTGGCGATATGGTAACATTTTCCGGCATTTGCCAATATATTCACGCAGATGTGTGTGTGTGTGTGTGTGTGTGTGTGTGTGTGTGTGTGTGTGTGTGTGTGTGTGTCTTTTCAATTTTTTCATCCAGGCCGAATGAAATGAATTGGACGGGTTTATTACAATCCTGCGACAGCCACAAATATCAGATTTCTTTCCTTTTTGTTGGTCAGCATTTGATTTATTGATTGCTGTCGGGATGTATTGAGAATTTCAATAAATATAACAAAACGTTTTTTGGAAAATGATTACCAACCCTAGCTTCATGGAACGAAGTGTGTTTCTTTTCCAACACACCCTCTTTTGAGGTCTATCCAGGCAGGGGCGTGTCCAGACATTTTTGATAGGGATGGCACCAGTGGGGCACTGACTTATGCAGGGGTGGCATGAAGTGTGAGCAGGAGCGCCTGCGCACAGACATATACACTCACGTATGCACGCACGCACACACACACACACACACAAGAAAATACACACCCACACCCAGGTGTTGGCATAGCATTAATTTACCATTTTTGTCTCCACAACCCATATCTACTTCACTTACTAACACTGCAAGCAAGAATAGACCTACTAGTCACAACATTCAGGAAAAGGCAACATACAAATGTGATTGAAAACTACCATACTTTATTCTAACCTCAAAACAACCTTTCAAGGTATGATATACAGTACATACAAAAAAGACAATGCATTTTCTGTATAAAGTGCACTGTATAAAGTGCCAACAAAATTACAATAAATAAGCCTGTTTGGGCAAAACATTTACTTGACAAAACTTGTCACATGTGCCACAGTGTAGTAAGTTACCGTAGTATTCTCAGCAACAGAGAAACCTGAACTCCCAGGTATAAACAAAAGTCACATCCCTCCTCACATACCAGCAAATCTTGTTTTAACATTGTAAAGTGAACTGTTAAATAATGCCAAAATAATTTGTAAATTCCCAAAGTAGGTTACATACAAAAGAAAATCCTTATTCTAAAACAGTCACTTTATAACGTGCCAACAAAATTAAAATAAATAAGACATCATTCATCACAGGAATCTTCATTTGACTCTGCAATAACACATAGGTTGTCATTAGAATGATAATAAAATGTGCCTAAAATATTAAGCATATTATACTTCATATGAAAAATGAATTGTTAAGACATACCAATAGGTCCGTGCCCGTCAAATGGGGCTGCCACACCACTATCCCCCTGTGCATGGCCTGCAGGAACCTCTGGATTGTCAGCACTGGACACACCTGAAGCAATACAGAGATTGTATCAGTTCATTTTTATGTCAAATTGTCACATTTAGGCTTTTCACACCAGTATTGTTAAAAAAATTGTCTACACGCTTAATGACAGTATATGCCACTGTAGTATAAGTGAAATATCCCAGTTCGAATCAATGCACATAATGTTTTAAAGAAGGTAAATTCATACATACCCTGATGTGTATGTGATGTTGAGGGTCTTTCATCTTTACCATCCACATGTGACTCTATAATAATACATAAGCTGTGATTAGAATGATAATACAATCAGCCTTTCCTAAGTAAACTAAGTGGTATGTTACAGTCAAACCAAATGAGTAAGTTCAAACATGAGAACAAACTTGAACTATCAGGATTTCACATACCTATGTGTACAGCTGAAGCTGAAGGCTGTTTCAGGACAAGCTGGCTCTCATCCTCTGACTGACTGCTCTGCCCCGGCTCTGGCTCTATTTTGGATTTCTTTCTTTTGAAGAAATCCTTTATATTCTGATTTCTTTTCATACTGTAATAGTCCCATAGTGCACGACATTCTTGTATGTTGTACAATAGATAATTGTGCATACACACGAATGAAAACGAAATGTAATTGATGTTACACGGGTCTAACATAACAATGTTACGCAGTACAGAATAGCTAAATGTTAGCTTTAGCATCGTTGACAGTCAAAACAGTGTTTGCTAATGAGATGAGATGATGACAGCCTTGTGCCAAAAAGAAATAAAACAAGACAGGGTAAATGTTTAGCTTATTACCGTTACAGCTTTTAACTACAGGCACAGTAAGTGTAGTAAAATGTAGGCTACTCACATCTTTCACGACGACGCTCCAGAGACGTGTTGCTTCCATAGACTGACTGTAGAAAAAAAGTTTGTTTCACCTGTAGGTTCACCGGCTCAAACTTCTTCTTCTTCGCGCCTTTTTTTTTTGCAGGCTACATACTACTTTAGCGCATCTCTGCCTCTCAGGTTTGAGAAGGAACTGCAACTCTAAACAAGAGTGCAGTTTACATTCAGTGCCGTGGCCCGCCTCTGACTGGGCATATAGCCAATCATATTTTAAGATATTGGGGTGGCACTTGGGGTGGCCAATCAGATTTCAGGGGTGGCCTGTGCCACCCAAGGCCACTCCCTGAACACGCCAGTGTATCCAGGGTCTCTCGCTTTTGTTGTGTTTTATATAGAAATATACTTGTTGCTTTCTGGCTTTAAACTGACTTCAGTGCTTGCTCTAAATACCTGTTTGTAAAACCAACTGATTGTTTGACGGACTGATTTTCGGGGTTTGTATCCAGCTGGGGATCCCTGAAGGGTGTTGTGAAGCGTAATATTAGACCCTGAGCTTCACAATGGGAGGCTTCAGAGTCCCAACAACCTCTGAGCATCTCCGACCCGTCAGCTGCTCTCATCTGGAACAAAACGCTGCTAAAAGAGAGAAACTGACTCAATAGTGTGAAATGAAGAGGGGAGGGTCAGCGGACTAAACCCGCTATTAGTACAGAGTGACTGTCTACAGATTATTGGACAACACTGGATTTGGATGAGACCAAGAAGTGAACTTTCTAACAGGACAGAGAGCTGACCACAGATCAGTGGACAACATGATGACGCAACTGAACGTCCAGGTTCAGATGGAGACTAAGTGAAGGATCACAACCCCATTAAAGGGAACAACGGCCACTTTTCAAACATTGATATTATTCTGGAGGCTATATATCATGATGGAAAGAATACTGCAACTTGCTCATGTACGCGCATAATGTGAGGGCGCGCCGGGAAACCACAAGGTGACAGCGTCATCACGGTAAACAGTAACTGCCTGTCAGTGGTGATATGAATGGAGTATAGAATTTCATCATTTGCAATATAAATAAACATGCTGTCACTTTCTGAATCTATTTTATGTTAACAATGAACACTTCTAAGACAGGGAAACTGTGTCAGACCTTTCTGACTTCTTTCGTTTTCCAGTAGTTATAGTTTATACAAGTGCTCTCCACTGGAACGGAGAATCCATGTCAGGATTGGGGCAGAAGCTAGCTCGTAGTTTCCACGGTGAGGAACAGAACACCAGTAAGGCATCTCGGACTATTCCCATCCGTGCTCTACTTGGTCAACAAAATCTAGTACTGTATTTAGATTCAAGATTCAAGATTCAAGATGTTTATTGTCACGCCGGTTATACAAGTACAATCGTGTGAAATACTTTTTGCTGGGAAGCTCCATTAAAAATAATAAGTTATATTACAATTATAAAAGGAAATACTTTGTACAAGGCATATTAAGAACATATACAGTATATACAGTATAAGATATATGAATGAGGTATTGCACTTGTTTATTGCACTTTTTGTGTGAGAGAGTGTTGTATGAGTTATCGATTCAAAAGTCTGATGGCCTGGGGGGGGAAAAAACTGTTCCTCAGTCTGCTGGTGAGAGTCCTCCTGGGGGGGGGGGGGGGGGGTCTTGTATCTTCTAACAGAGGGCAGGAGGGAGAACAGACTGTTGTGGGGGTGTGTGGTGTCCTAAATGACCCTCAGGGACTTCCTGAGGCCCCGCTGGGTGTACAGCTCCTGCAGGCTGGGCAGCTCGCACCCGGTGATGTGTTGGACTGAGCGCACCACCCTTCCCAGCGCCTTACTGTCCACGTTGGTGCAGCTGCCGTACCAGGTGGTGAAGCAGCCTGAATTTATGGAATTAGCTGTATTTTTTTTTTAACAATATTTTTATTGAATTTTACACATAGACATATATACATGTATACACATACAGACAGACTAACAATATTAATAATTAAATTATACAATGCAATGTTTGTGTCATAATGTCATAATTTCAAAGAAAGAGAGACATGACAGTTCATGTATTTCACTTATCTAACAAAGAAAACAAATCAAATAAAAGATAAGACAAAACAAATAAATACCTCAAAGAAGAAGAAAAAAAAAAAAAAAAACCACAACAACACACAACAATTCCAACAACAGCACTCAGCAACACATAGCCGTTTCAATGTGACTGTGCCCCCTGACATCCAAGAAACTCCAACAAAGGTTTCCAAATATTTTCAAATTCTGCTGCTTTTCCTCTGGTTATGTATGTAAGTCTCTCCAGTACAACACAAGATGCCATCTCCTTCACCCATACATGTATACAAGGTAAATACATTTTTCTCCAAGACAAAGCTATCATTCTCCTGGCCTGCAGGAGTCCAAAGTCAATTAAAATGAACTGTTTTGAGCTAACGATAAAGTTATCTGGATATATACCTAGTATACATATCTTTGCTTGGTGAGGCACCTTCACTCCAACAATCTCAGATATATTCTGAACAATTGTTTCCCAGGATTTTTTTAACTTCGGACAGTCCCATACACAGTGAAACAGAGTACCCCTTCCTTCTAAACATTTAATATAAGTGTCTGGGACGTCAGGGGATCATTGGTTCAGTTTGGCCGGGGTAATGTAAGTTCTCATTAACCATTTGTATTGTAATAGTTTCATTCTCGCCTTTAAACAGGCAGGTTCCTAATCAGTCTCTTGTATGTCCTCAGTCTCCATGCCTCCAGCCTGTCAATCATAGACTCCTTACCATATGACATCAAAGCTGTGTAAAATAAAGAAATCTGACTCCTCTCATTTAAATACAGAAGAAGTGGGAGGTTTTCAAGATGTGATAGTGGTGGTTCAGATATTATAAACTTATGTTTTGATAATATGAAATGTTTCAGCTGTAAATTATTAGCTGTAGTTAACGCTATTCTACTATCTAACTAGCTAGCAACCAATATGCGGTGCCGTTTGCTAGCATGGTTGCTAGACCGCCACAACATGCGCTGAAGTCCTGTCATGTGTCTCTCCACTCCAGTGGATTTCTCTGCTCCAGTGGATTTCTCTGCTCCAGTGGATTTCTCCACTCCAGTGTATTTCTCCGTTCCAGTGAACAGTTGAATGTTGAAATTCTATACTCCATTCATATTATCCATTCATATTCACTCACAGGAAGTCACCATTTACCGTGATGACACTGCCACCTTGTGGTTGCGCGTACATGAGCAAGTTGCAGTATTTTTTCCATCATGTTATATAGCCTCCAGAATAATATCAATGTTTTAAAAATGTCCGTTGTTCCCCTTTAAACCCGTTGTGTTGATGATGTGACTTGAGCAAGACGCCAAAACCCTGTCTGATTGGTCAGTGCACTGAAGATGCAGTCACAGCAGAATCTGAATCCTCCATTTGCCTGAATTCTGACCAATAAAAGACAGTGAGACTCACTGATGCCCAGACAGGATGGGAGAGGGGTTGTGAATCTTCTTGCTGTAAAGGTATTTGGCTTGATGTTTTTCCAGTGTATCCGAGTAACTGCATGATTCAAGAAGCAGTACACAGCAGACGGGATGCAGTCTGTGCAAGGAGGGATGAAGATGCAGCGAAAAGAAAGTGCAGTATTTAATATAGTTGTATTTTCACCTTGAATCTGCTTGTTTTTCACGACATGGTGAGAGTACATTTTGAAATTTTGACCTTGACAGTTCCATTGTGGTGTGTGCGACAGGTGTCACTGATGCAACGCTCTGCAACACAACCCCTCTGTGTTACATACCCCAGTATGGGTCAGATTAAAAAAGACTGGATGCTACACTCATAATGTAACTAATGTAACACAGGCTTTCTGTTAAATCTGTGTAGACACAGAAGACAACAAGGCTCCTCATGGCTAGTAAACTGACTTTGACATATACGATCAGAGGAGGGATTAGAGAGAGCTGAAACCTGACTGGTCCGAGGGTTTTGTATCACAGCAGGTTTGTTGGAGTCATTTTATAAAATACTGCAGTACTGCTGCTCTGGTTTCAGGGCCTAAACCTATAAAAAGGAAATTGCCCACATATACATTTAGACAATTATTCATTTCTAATAAGCTGCTTCACACTACTTGGTAGGAACATCATTTCCTGCTCTTCAATGCATTTAGCGCTGCCTCAGGCTTCATTCTCCATTTAGATTAAGCTTCTCCTTCACATATGTAACTTCCTCCTCTGTCTCATTGCTGTCCTCATCCCGTCTGTCTCTCTCATCCCGTCTGTCTCTCATCAGCTCGTTCTCTCTCTTCTTTCTCTCAATCCTCCTCCGTCTTTCTGCCCGTTAGCGTCGGTCATTTTTCTCTGCAGGGCTCCTTCCTGTCACAGCTGACACTTGTAACCCCTCCACCAATCTCCTGCTGACAGCAGCGGGGCTGATCTGAGCAAACTATTTCTCCTCCCATGTAAACATCTATTACTGACCACCAAGAGAGACAGACAGAGAGAGAGAGAGAGAGAGAGAGAGAGAGAGAGAGAGAGAGAGAGAGAGAGAGGTAAGATGCTACTGGGAGTTGTTGCATTCACCAACAAAGCAAACCTTGTGAAAGCTTTGACCTCAATTCCACAACAGGTGAGGACGTTTCCATGCAGCAGTCTGCTTCTATCTAAAAAACTCTGAGCATCAGTTGTTTCCAACAGCAGCTAGCTACACGAGAATAGATGATGCATACGTGTGACAACTGTATAATCAGTCTTATTGACTGGATGGTGACATTAAATCCATCACTGGCCTTTGTTATCCTCATCAAGATCCAAGTCAGAAAACACAATCACTCCTGGACATACAATTGCTTTTTAAAGTCACAGCAAACAGTTTACACTATTTTCACATACAGCGGACACGGACATTAACATTATCATCTCATTGGAGTCGTGTTTTTGGTCATCTGGTGAATGTAAGTCCAATATTTATTTTCCTTTTAGCTCTGATTTGGTCTCCACCATCAACTGAGAAAAAAATAGATATCTGGCTCTACTCCACTCCACCAACAAGGTATTCTTCCTGCCTTGATTGGTGCTGGCAAATTTAAGCTTATTTGAAAACAGGTTTTCTGAAAGCTAAATTTGCAAGCTGAACAACAAAGACAATGAGCTAAGGTTGTTCACATCTAAAGGTCCAGTTCCTGAATCGAATCAATGCGAAGATGATACATTGTTTCAATTTTCCAACTTGTCCAGTTTGCGTTCACAAAGACAAAACTCAAACGGTCCAGAAATTGTAAGAAAAACTCTCGTGATGGAAATGTCATTCAGTTATTGGTCAGGCAGTTGGCAGGTAAAGAGACAATAGAGACAATAAACCGCTCCTAATGTTCTAGCTGCTCCATATCATAAATCATGGAGTACCGTCAGATTCTGTTCATGTTGATCTGGAGCAAATATCAGCAAACTTTAGTAGAGACAGCGGTTATTAAATCATTTATTAATGCAGGCATTTCGAGGAAGACGATGTCATCATCTTCAGTCCATATGTTAAGGAGGCATCTCACTTCGTCGTGAGTCCAGGTTTGTCCCCTGCCACTCGACATTTTGCTAGCAAATGCGCTAATAGCCACCGGTAACCAAAACAGAAAAAAGGAAACGTTCTTTTAACCCATAAAATGATTTATTTAATGGTACGCTTCCTGTGATTGGTTTGAATGGTGTTCACACCAGATATGAACCACTCCAGAGTTCACTCGACAGCGGACCGAGACCATCCCTTCGAGGTGGCAGACCAGGGAGCGGGATGTTTGGTCCGCACCAGGGTACGATTCCTGCGTTCACACCAACCGAAGCGAACCGCACCAAGGGGGTAAACGCTTCAGGGTTCGGTTCAACCGGACTAAGCAAGGCTGGTGTGAGCGCGCCCTAAAAGAGGCTAAAAGAGCTCAAGTGAGCCTGGGCCATCGTTGTCACTAACTTTGGTGCTAACCCCCTTCACTTTAATCAGCAGGTTGCAAGCAAGACAGAGGAACTTGGCTTTGGTCTTGAGGAGTTGTAGCATTTATTCGACGACACTCTAAACTGTACACACACTGCACTGCTACGTACAATGTTACTGCTAACTTCATACTCAACATCAGTCACACGCTCGCTCTCTCTTGACTGGACACTCGCTAACGTTGCGGGCCGCCAGGCTTGCAATATATTGACTGATGGAAACCTGTCTTGTCTCGACACACCCCTAAATTTTAAAAGGCTGCGGAGGAGGAGACAACGGTGCCCATGTACCAGTTCGGCAGTCCAGTCCTGTGTGTGAACCGAATCGAGCCGTTCCTCGCAAGAGGAGGTGTTTCTCTAGTTATCTTTCCGTCTTACTTTGTCAGTAAGCTTGACTTTAGTTAAGTACTTTGAGTTATGTAGCTGTCAGTTTTGGTTCTGTTTAGTTAAATAAATATTCTTTGCTGTTTCATCAACCACCGTTTTCCTCATTTCTTCTTTTCCAACCGGTTTTACTTTTCATTGTTACTCCCCCATCCCCTAGCCTTAAGTGGGGTCATATCACATGTCAAAATGTTTGCGATGAAAACAGCTTTGTTACAGCCTCGGCCACAAGTTACAGAATTGGAGATTATAGTCCACTTGATGTTGGAGCAGAAGATAAAAACAGTCTCATCTTAACCCTGCTGCCATATCAGCATCAACTTTTATTTACCCTGTCAAAAAACATGTTCATCAAAGTGAACAGAATTTAATGAAACCTTGTACAGCATCTTCCTTATAACAAAATAAGTGCTCTTCAAACATCAACACCTCCTCTCACTTTAAGTCCTGCTCCGACTGACACCGAGTAAGTTAAACAGCTCATTTCCCATCAGCACTTTGCTACGAAAGGTCAAGCAATCATACCACAATTCAGCATTTTTATCTGTGAGCTGAAACATTTCTCAGAGCTCAGGACCGTCTCAGCGCTCTCGCCATCAAAATGTCACCAATCATCTGTTGGTTCGGTCTCGTAATGTTTGACCCGCACGGCTTTATTTGAAGTGTGACTTTCTCTCCGAGCTGAATATCAGGAAGACGTGATTGGCTCTGCTGTAATGAGCTTCTTCTCGGTAACTGAAGACATGCTTGTTTAGTCCACGGGCTGTTTGATTTGTTGTCCGCTGGAGCCGAACCGCTGAGTGTGGAGAATTAATGGAGACGCTAATGACTCTACTGAATCAGAGTGGAGCTGTTTGGGCTTCAGTGGCTGCAGGTTCAAAGGGCTAATGGATTATTTCTCCTTTAGGGCCAGGAAGGCAAATACCGTGGTAATCTGAGGAGAGGAGACATTTAACAAGAGCATAAAGGTGTGGAACGGGTCTTCTTCTTTTCTATCTTCCCTCCATGTCATCCCTCTTTCCTTGTCTCTAAAGGTGCAACCTGCAAACACATTCTAATTCTCCTCAAAGGTGTTAAATAGCAGCTGTGATTCAGCAGGTCATTTATTCATAGTTACACTCATTTATGTTCTGCCAAGACTAATTAGATGTTTAATACTCCCTTTTTTGTCACGGTAGAATTAATTAATGCCCTGACCCGACAAAAGAGAAGAAAAGAAAATCTCACACTACATCATCAGTATTCTTTATGTAATGAATAAATATTTAAATGAAAGCTGACACTGTTGTGCTGACATTCAGCAGTTCAGAATCTTGATTGTGATTAAATGAATGCTGTGTACAGTGATTAGAAAGTCATTTAAGTGATTTTGAAATGAACTCTGGCCTCTTATGAACCGAGGGCCTCTTGGAAATAAACATTGTGCCACGTTGAATTAAATAGAGAATGAATTAACAAACGCGTAAGTTTGTAAAGCTCTAAATTCATAATTATTAAGTTAAACTCTGAGTCCTCTCTGAGTCCTCTTGACGTGCAACTCAGAAAACAAAAAAATAGAAAGCAGGCAAAGAAGTGAAGGAAAGGCTGGAATAAAGATTTGGTTTCTTCATTTTCAGCAGCTTGTGACTGGCTCTTAACTGTTGCTCTGTCTGTCCAGCTTTTTATTCTGGCTCGTATGAATGACGGCAACCTGAAGACAAAAGCTTCTAATTTTTAGCAAGTGACCGTCGGTTCTGATGAGCAACACAGACGTTACATTCATGCTTCATTATGACCTCCGCCAAAGCCAAAGGCCTAGGAAGGAAGTTATGTTTTCACCGGCGTTTGTTGGTTTGTTGGTTTGTTGGTTTGTTGGTTTGTTTGTCCGTTTGGAGGATTACTCCAAAAGTCCGCGATGGATTTGAATGACATTTTTTGGGGGGGTGGGTAGTAGCACAATGAACAATACATCATGATCCGGCTTCGGGAATTTTTTTTACTAACTCAGCTCAGCCTGTGCATTAACACCACAGGCCACCACAGGGGGGCAGCGACGTACATGAAACCTGCACTGGCAGAGGTCTGCGCTCTTTGAGTGCACTTCTAGTTACAATAGATTTTCAAAAAGTTTCACTTTTACAAGAAAACACACGCTTTAGGGATGAGGATTAACTAGATTAAAGGAATAGTATATCTTTGCCAAAAGTTAGATGAGAGGATTGATACAACTCTCACATCTGTCCATTCAGTATAAAGCTGGTGCTGGTACTACAAAGCAAATTCAACATACCCAGGGTAACTTGTCTGGCCTTACTAACCCTAACAACCGCGATCCCGCTAAGCGATTTTACGACGGTGGTTATCAACTCGGTAAATCAACCCAGGGTTTCTCCATCTGGCTGTGAGCGCGTTCACATTAAAGGAGCGGTGTTTGCAGCATCTGACCAATCACAGACATGGACAAGTCTCCTGTCAGCAGAGCGACATTTTACAAACCAAGAACGAACTATAATATTAGACAAATCAGAGAAGTGAAACACATAATCCAGACTAAAATTAACACAGTTGAAGCTGCTAAATGCAGGAAGAACAGCTGGCAAAAGAAAATACTTGCCGTTGTGTGAATGCGTCAGTTAACAGACTTATTAATTTAACGGAAGCAGGTTAGCTTAGCTTAGCATAAAGACTGAAAGCGGGGGAAAGCCTCGCTCAGAGGCCATCCATACCATAATAATACTACTTTAGGAGCAACGGAAGTCAGACGGCAGCTGGCGGTACCACGGTTTTACACTCTGCTGCTCACGTTATCGCAGTTTCACAAGCGTGTCGGAGAACTACGGTGACCTTCAGGTAACGTAAAAACATGAAAGTCTCTCTCTGGAGCCAGAGTTTGGTTTGTCCGTTCTGAGCTACTGTAGAAACATGAAGGAGCAACATGGAGGACTCTGTGAAGAGGACCTGCTCCCTATGGAGATATGATGGGCTCATTCTAAGCTAACGAAAACCCAATGATTCTTAGTTTCAGGTGATTATACACTAATGAAAACATAGGGGTCAACTGAGCTTCATCAACAGAAAATTAAAGGGGATCCTCCACATCGTATCTGATGAACTTTACCAAGTCACAGAGATGAGAAGCTCACGGCTTCATCTGAAACCAGACAATAGCAGTCTGTAATGAAACAGAGGATTGTGGTCCGTTGGAGTCCGACCACTCTTCCCATCAGCAGAGCTGGACTGGGCCCAGTCACATCACATTGGCTGTATGAGTGAGACTCTCTCAGCTCTGTGTAATTATCACCCATCTGACACAGTCTGAGCGTCTCGTCTGGAATATGAATGAGGAAGATAAAAATACTGAGATCACAGCGAACTAAAGCCTCGTACCTGAAAGAATTATCAACGCCTTGACTCCCATCAATGTCCTCTCTGAGCCCTCGTAACACACAACAATTATCTGGTTTGTGGCCGCTTTGCCTCCTCACATCTTCAGGCTGGTAATTTGCTTCCTTTGAGAGGTGAATTCCTGCTGTAAATCCTAAATATCAGCCAGTGTGTCGCAGGTTTATAGAGGCTGTATGGCACAAAGCTATTGATGTGTACAGCTTTTAGTGATGCAGCTAATAAGAGTTAATGATTGTTGTGTGTGTTTGTGTTTTTAATGCCTAATCTCATCCCTAATATCAGAGGTCAGGTCCAGGCAGTTCGTCATCACATCCTGTTTACTGAATTTTTGATGAAACAAAGTAGGAATCCGGCCTTTCATACGTCCTCTTTAGCCTTGACCTTCCTAAAATATGCTAATCCAAAACACACAAAGACATCCTTGTAAACTAAATCCAATCCTTTCGTTTCAGCTCCATCCAAAGGCTGGTATGTGACAAAAGAAACCAAATCGCTTTTGAGGTAACTGAAGGAAAGCGTGTTAATTGCTGAGGCTGGTTTGGCGCTGAAAGCTGAAAGACGTGTTGATAGAACCGTACCTGGTATTACGGCTATTTTCAGATATTTCCACTGATTAAGAAAATTGTGGGGTACATATAAAGTGTATGAATACAATCCAAATTCAAATATGTGTTTTTAATTAAATTCAAGAATGGTTAAAATTATTCCAAAGTAACATCCTTGAGATATTCTCTTAAAATAAAACATTAATTCTTAAACTGAGGACTCATAAATGTCATAAAAGGCCACAACTGTCCTGGGGCCCCAGACCTCCCCAAGGGTTGCTCCCTCTGCGTGAATAGGTTTTAGTAATTTGAAATATTTCTGCAATTTACAATTTTAGTTTTAAAGTACACATCACTAAAACTGAAATTTGACCTTTAAGGGGAAAAATCAGTTTCCTAATCTTATTTTTGTCGTTTTGGCCGTCATTTGTCTCAGTTATAATAACATTGTATTTACTAAGTTAAGTACTGAGATGTGGAAACGTTACGTCAGTGCTGAAAAGAACTTGATGGAGCAAGAAACATGAACAGTCACAATGGCAAACATTAAAATAATTCTCCAAACTAAACATCAATCACAGTTTAATAAAGTGATAAGTAATTAAGTGGATTAGATAATCTGGACAAACTGCTGGCTTTGTTTGTGAAATGTCACCATGCTCCCAAATCTCAGCAATGACTTTGGTGAGTACAACGGTATCATCACTGACAGAGATGATGGTCAGTAGGGGTGTAAATCACCAGTTTCATCACGATACAATATTAATTTATATTGATTCCTTCGGCAACAATACAATATTTGCAGACAGCACAAAGTCTGACACAACATGATTTCAATTTGATTCAATTCAGATGCCTGCGATTGATATTAAGACAATATCATTATGCCCATTTAACACAATCAGTTACATTTATATCAATTCACATTAAATAACTAAAATATAATTTGACAATTTATTACTGGGCTCTTCCAGACATTTAAATGAAAAACAATCTATTATTTTTAATAAGAATAAAAATAGATTTCGTGTTGAATGGAGGTCTGGTTGCTGGTCAATGCTGATGAGTGGCTTGTCAGTAAAATGAGAATAGCTGGTCCACCTTAAAGGTCAGCCCACTTTAACTGAGCCTCAGCTGACGTTGTTGCTAACTTCAGGGCTAACTTCAGGGCTACTTCAGGGCTAACCCCCTTCACTTTACCAGCAGGTAGCGAGCAAGTCGCAGGAACTTGGTTTGGGTCTTGAGGAGCTGTAGCATTTATTCACAGACAAACTGTAACTTACAAACACTGCACTGCTACGTTCACAGCTATAACGTTACAGCTACTCACGGTCACACACACGCTCTCTCTCGGCCGACTGCACACTCGCTAAAGTTACTCCGCTAGCACTGCTTGCTAACACCACTAGCACTGTTTGCTAACGGCGCTCGCTAAAGGCGCTTGCTAACAATGCTAGCACTGTTTGGATGTTTCGGATTGAGGTGCGCTTGGACAGAAATGGACCTACCATGGGAATTTCAAAATAAAGGCAAATCTTAAAGATGATGATATGTATCGATGTTTTCACTTTGCATCGATAATGTTGCATTGTTACAGCCCTTACACTACAATATAAAGTTCCAAGTTGGACTAAACCAGATTTTTCCTTTACGACAACTCCAGCATTATTATCTAATCTTGTTGCTCAGTCCTGTCTTCAGTAGTAGTAGTTTAACAATCCAAATCATTTTCTTTTATTTTCTCAAAGTCATGTGTCCCCAGATGAAAACAAACATTACAAAGCCTCAGTAAGTGTGCGGACAGATTTTTTAGCATATCCACACCCCTGTGCTGTGATTGTTTTTGTCCGCCACTCAGAAGTTTTATTTGCTACTTTTGAAATCTCTGCGCTAAATGGAAGAATAACATTATAGATCTGATGTCATTCATTGCTCAATATGTTTTACATGAAAAACATATGCATGGTAAATTACAGTGTTTCCGGGGGGAGCTTTATTTTTTGGGGTGGGAGGATACTGCAGACAGTACTGCTGTACTTTGCTATTGTCATCTACAGTATGGTGGTTATTTGTATAAAAACACACAATTCAAATGATTGTGATCATTTAAATATTTGCTTTGATTAAAAAAAATCTTGGCATCAGTAGTTCTAATGATGTATTCTAAGCTGCTTAGAGCTAGTGTTAGGAAGTTAATCAGGTCATAATTCCTTCTCTATTATCCATTTTATATTGCTGTGAACACATCTGCTTCTAACAACTGGATTCATTCAAGTTTCTCGCCAAAACAACATTTTACGAGATTACATTTGAACAAATCATGATAACGTAGTAATTTACTTTCACCCAATGGTCATTTTACTGAGCAGAGCTTGAACGCCTCATAATAATAACTCAATGGCACCTCCGTTAATGTTAGTAGCTCCGTTATTTAACCAAGCAGGATTGTGCTGCCCACCGGCTGCTAACAGCTAACGTTACTAACTCTCCTGATGATTTCTACATGGATTTGTTGTTCACAGATGGCAGAGGCAGAGAGAGTTACAGTGATGGAGGACAGGGAGCGAGGTAATAAGAGGAGACAGACAGTGAGAGGGAACGTAGAGAAGAGAAATATTCAGAATATACAGCCAACTTTCATGCAACGTATTCCAGCATGGGCAGAATCAGAGAGCAACAGAGACAGAGAGGAGACAGGAGGAGAGGAACAAAGGTTGTTTTGTCCGACACATCAGCCTTCCAGGTGTCTGTGTGGAAATAAAAGAGTGAGCAGACGGGACACTGGAGCTGTGTGTTCAGATGGTGAATGGAGCTCCTCAGGGAGATTATACGACATTTCTTCCCTCTCTCTTTCCCTCTCACGTTTATCAAGGTCAAATCTTAGTCATTTAATCCTCCGATGAGCTGCAGATGAGTCCACGAGCAAGGCATTCATTGTGTCTGTGTGAAAGAAATTGAGATCTGACCCTGTCTGGACACCAGACTGCACTCAGTGGGCAGGACAATAACCTGAAAATAACCATGTTTTTTATATTTGAGCATGGGAGTTGGAAATTCTTAGCTCAAAGGTCCTGTTACAAGCTTTTTGTCAATTTCAACTGAATCTCCTGGTCTTACTTGCTTAAGATTATTTTAACTTTATACATTTTTTTTTACCTCTGCCAAGGCTGAAGGCCTACGAAGGAGATTATGGTTTCACCGGCATTGGTTGGTTGGTTTGTCTGTTTGGAGGATTACTCCAAAACTCTGCGATGGATTTGAATGAAGGGGTGAATTTTCGGAGGGGTGGGGTGTGGCACAATGAACAATCCATTAGATTTTGGTGGCGATCCGGATCATGATCCGACTTCGTGAACTTTTTTTAATAACTCCGCTCAGCCAGTGCATTAACACCACAGGCTTTAAGACATGCGCAGTGTAACTGATGACGCGTTCATGACGCTGATCTCAACCTAAACAAAAATCCACGTGGTTGTTGGCGCAAGTTGACTTACCATCAATCTCAGCCATTTATCCATTTTTCACACTAACTGACGACCAATAGATACCACAAGATACGAGATTTACTACTGGCTCACAAGCCTTGTTAGAAGTGAGAACCAAACGTCAGATATCTTCCACAAAGATAAACAAAGCATTCATTTTGGACCCGCCAACATTTTTTAAATGATTAATTCAAGGAAAAGCCATACTTTTATTTGGCACCTTACTGAAAGCACTGTGGATGTATTTTTTTTTTTTTATATTTGTCTACATAAAAATGTTATCAATAAAACATTAAAATATATATTTATATATATATTTCTAGAGTGAATGGATTCAATCATTTCTTCAACAAAGGGTTCATTTTTTATTTATTTATTTGCCATTTTCTTGGCATCATGGACTTGCTGCTTACTGTGTTGTTTAAATTAAAACACAAAATTAAAACTTTAGGCACAACCTGAACAGTCTAATTAATGTTCTCTTTTTTTATTATTTTGTAGTTGTTGTTTTTTCTTGCTTACTTGTTGATTGTTATTGGTTTATTGTAATATGGCCCCAGACAGATCTTGTCCAACTATAGACTTGGATACTGCACAAGGATGAAAGAATATAAAATTTAACTAAATCCATTTCTTGATTATTAGTAAGTGGTGACAAAACACTAATAGATTAAAGACACACATTTTGTCACAGCCGCTGCTGGTTAATCTATTCCTTCTTTGTACATTTTCATCTTGTTGCATTTCAGATGGTCGCTCGCAAAGATGATGATGAAACTAAAAAAGGAAGGAATAACTTCCCCCCTTCTTGTTGGATGATTGCTGGCATGTTGTTGAGGCAAGTTTAACATTCAGTATCTGTCTTCAGAGACGGAGGAAGCTCTGTGATGGTTTAGATGCTCGGCCAATCAAAGCTCTCCAATCTGAGTTTTGATTACATTTTAGGAACAAAAGAGATGCTCCAAAAGAGTCTCTGATTGGGTAGATTTTCTCTCTCATCATCATTATCATCATCATGTGTGTATCATGTACTATGTAAATATAACAGAGTGAAAAAATTGAATTTTCCCTCTGGGATTAATAAAGTGCCTTTCTTCTTCTTCTTCTGGTAGATTAGCACACACACAAACACACTCACCAATCTCTGTAGCCGTTCATTATGTGGCTTTGAAATGGAAGTTAACAGGCCCAGTCCATGCTGAATTTTAATTATGCTTTAGTTAACACTGTCACACCTTCACCTGGCTCTCTCTCTCTGCCATATCAAACTACTATCCCTTTACCTAACTCCTTCTCCAATGTTAAACCACAGTATACTCACTTTGCTTGATTCTCTGTCTTATGTGCAAAACAAAAGTAGTTTTTACCCAGGTCTCTCTTGAAAAGTACAGCAGCTTTGCTTGATTCCCACCCTCATGTTTCAAACTGCAGCTTACTTTGTCTGTTATTTTGATTATAAACTCAGCTCCTTAGCAGCTCAGGGTAGGAGCTGAGAAAACACCAGTCTTTTTTCAGATGTGTGCAAACGATGCTATAAACTAACTTACTTAGTTGTTCTGAACAACACATACCCTATAGGTGTATTGTTATAAGTATTTTCTTTTTCATTATAAGGTACCCTGAGTTCCCTCGACAAAAAGCCAGTGGGATTTTTCCATTGGGTTTTGGATTATTGCAGAAAATAAGATCTGTGGCAAACAAATGTTTATGATACTTACACATTTTGTTCAGTAAAATAATCTCTACAAATGAACACCTCTTCTATGATTTTTGAAGTGTGAATGCAATCGGCAGAAGTAAAAAGCTAACGTTAGGCTATAAACGAACTACACCACGGTCACATGAGCACGAGTATACACAACGAGGCTGGAATGGCGGACGAGTCGGCGTGATCCTTATTCAAATGTCCACCAAAGAGAACACAATCTTTCTCTCTATAAAACCTATAAACAACAAACATCCAACAATACAATGAATACTGTTGTATGCACCAACTATCTTGATAGAGATTGAACCTCCATACTGACATATTAGCACTGCTGTGAAGCTGTTAAGAGACAGAAGTTCTAGGTTTGTTTTAAGACATTTATCTTTGGTCCTCCACTGAGAAAAAAATAGTTCCCTGTTGCTAAGTGATTTTTTTTTTTGGGCATCCTTTCATCCATCCTGAGTTTGACACTTCAGTGTGGAAAATATTTCTAAACAAACTTGCAGAGAAAAGAATCCACTGTATCTTAAGCTGTCAGGGTGTTTTTGCAGCAACAGAAAATACAGAATGAAGCAAGTGTCAGGAGTTGAGTTCATTGGGGAGGAACCCAAAGGTGAATAGGGTAAAATATTTAACTAATAGACTAGATATCACCATGAAACTTCCCTAGTTGATTTCTTACACTAGGACAATTATTTTTTTGTTTTACTAATTTTCTGAAATGTTATGTTTAAAAATGCAAATGAGGCATGATCTTATCAATTATGTGCTTATTTCTTTTGTTGACATATTAGAGTCAAAGGTTTTTACAGAGGGGATTTTGGATCTCAATTTTTATCACCCCATAAATCAGGAAATACTGGAAACAGCCATAAAAAAAGAAAAGAAATTACCAAGTTTTTAGGAATAAAATGTTGTATAAATCAGGCTATGAATGATATATGAACAGACCCCTCTGTATAAATAGGAATGAAACTGGAAAGTCTGGTGTATGTGAGTGCTATTGAAGGGGAGATTTCTGACACTGAGTGAGAAAAAACACATTTTGGCCGGCCTTTAAAGATATCGATTGTACAATTCCAATCATTTAGCAAGACATTACAGGTGAAAAGGGTAAAATTAACTAAAAGATATCACTATGAAACATTAAGACAATTATTTTTTGTAATAAGTTTTCTGAAATTGTATGTTTAAATATGCAAATGAGGCATTATCTAATGCAAACTTTTGGCGAATTCAGGAGAAATCTACAGACACAAATAGACAAAGTAGTTAAATAAACACCTAAATGTGGATTTTTGGTTGTTTTCTTTCCACTAGTCTGACAGATGACGGGTTATGGAAGCGAAATAACCCCAAGTCTCAAAATTGACTAGTGCACTATACAAGCAAAACAGGGAAGATTGTTCGATGCTTTCGATGTGTGTACATAAAAAGAAGTACATGAAGAGTAAATGGACATGAGAGAGGCTGTAAACGTACATGCAGAGAGGCAAAACATGTCAGGCTCACTGCCTGAGGAGGAACACTGTGCCTGGTGTGTGCGGTAAGATTACAGCTGCTGTTGGTTTATTTATAGGCATGTAAAAGACTTAATATATTTTTACACGTTACATACAAGGAGCTTCCAGACTTAATTTCCCTTTGGACTACACTGTGGGACAATTTTCCTCGTAACTGTATAATACTTTGATGATGCAACAATGCTCCAGTCCACTGGTTCCCAACTTCGGGGTCCCAACCCCCATTAGGGGTCACCAAAGTTTCACAGGGGGTCGCCAGGCCTTCTTGATTTTAAGGGGTGTAAGAAAAGTTAGATATATCCGACTCGGACGTCGCCCGGGTCAAAAAGGTCTGCGTCATATGCTAGGGAACCAGGGCAATCTGATGAGAAATGGGCTACTGGAACAAGACATAAATCGACGAGGGTGGAAAATACGGAATTGTTGGAATGCTACTATACAAGCAATCCCAGAGAGAGGGGATATATGCCGAGAATGTGGGATATATGGATATCTCGGAACCCACAATCGAGACTAACAAAGAAACAGTTGTTAGCTCAATGTTCCAATATCCGTAACCGCCAACTACTATCACAACTAGTGATCGATGGAATACTACAACAATGCTACGGCAAAGGGGGAGCCAGGACAACAGGTCAGTTGGGGGATGTCACCATCACCCCCATAATCCGACATTGGGTACCAAGCCCTAATAGATAGCCTCAGCAGCAGAGCAGCTGACTTGAGAAGGAAGATCGTAACCAAACTGGAATCCTGGAGCCCCCGACGAATACCGAGGCTGAGTTGCCAAGTACCTTCAGAAGATCTGCTAGAAGATGTGAATGCTGCACTGAGTACAATCCCTACAGGGACCATCACTGAGACCAACAAGCTGATACACAGTACAGCAACAGTAATCCTAGAGATGCTTCGGTACAAGATGAACATAGTACATAAGAAGCAGTACCTCCATGGAAGAGACGGTTAGACACAGATACCAGCCCACGAGGGTGAGAGGGAGATTTTTTATATATATATATAACGGTGAAGACCTGAACACAAGTTACAATCACAGTCTTCCCTCTCTGCTAAACAGCCTCGTCCTGCATTAGAAAAGTACGAAGTTAAAACAACCGAAGAGCTGATAGAACAAAGACCAAGCATCAGGGAGAAGAAACACTGAATATGTAAAAAAGAAGCCTATTAAGTACGTATGATTGTTAAAAATTAAAAAGAAAATACATAATACAGAGAATTGTATTAAAAGTTCCTAATAATAACAGGAAAACTCATCTCTAATGCAATATTCACAGGAAATATCTGCTCAAAATTCATCCAAAGTGCTTGTTTAACACAAACTTCCTGCAGTTATTGCTTTCGCTATTTGGGTTCATTGTAATCGCGATTAATTATGGACAATTATGAGATTAATCTCAATAAAATATTTTAATCGATTGACAGCCTTAATGTTTTTTAATCCTAGCCAAAGCCAACTGTTTTCTCCTACATGATAAACAATCTTGTGAACCCCTGGAGGTTTCCACCACCCAAAACTCAACTCAACAAAAACAAGGCCACAATAAATGTTTACAAGCATGAACTGACTTCTACTATTGATGACAACATGCCTCCCTGAAGTCAAAGACAAACTCCCATTCATTCCCCTGACTAAGCATCTATGAAAATATAAAAGCTACGAGCTGTCATCCACAGTTTAGCACAATAATACAAGAGAATAACCTTCATTCTCTGCAAGTAATTTTAATCAATCTTTTTTTTTGTTTTCATGCAGATGTGGGATCCCTGTCCTGTTTAATTTAGTAGCGACATTTCCCATGTGGAGAAGTTAACACCGCAAAACAACATGATGACTCCTCTTCTTCATATTTGCATTTGAAAAGCAGGAGGGTAGCTGCCTGCGGACCTCCCTCTCTCTCTCTCTCACACACACACCCTGGGCACTGTGGGAGCAGATTTGATGCCGGCTTAATTAATGATTTCATAACTGTTGAGGCGTTAAATGGAGCGCAGGGAAAGGCGAGAATCTCAGATGAGGAGTGAAAGTAGAGCTGAATCGTCAGTGTTAACACAATGAGAGGGGTTTCTCTCCACCTGCTGAAACACACTTATTTCTATCTCTCCTCTGCCTGAATCAGCCTTTCTCTGTCTCACTCTTTCCATCTGTCTTTCTCCCTCTCTGCCTTGATCTCTGTCTCAGATCAGCGCAGCAGGACGCTGGCAGCACGCTGGCTGGTGATATTGTAAATGTGGAGGAGGAGAGCTGGCATCTCCGCAGACTCTCTGTAGTTGTCGTTTCATCATAACGAAGCAGAGGTTCTGTGTAGTTTTACCTGGACAGAGTCAGGTTGTTAATGAAACAATCTGTGAGCCAAACTTCAAAGAAAAAATAGCCTTGTAATGTCAGTGGAACAGATCCAGTTTAAAGTTTGTTTCAGTTTAAACTTTAGTCAGAGAATTGATTCTGAACGGTAGTCCAGTTGTCAGAGGTTATTTAGGTTTAAAGTTGCTCTATACGCTATCCAGAGCATTAATATAGAAGCAGACAACTATTTTCTATGTAACGATATAGTAGACTAATGTCTGAGAATGAGGTCGCTCTCCCTCTGTGTGTGTTGTAATCAGAGCTTCTCTGTGCTTTTTTGACATAGCCAGGGGTGTTTAGTCAGGGGTGAAAGTATAGATCAAAGTTCTTGCCGGTACTATACCCCAACCGTCATCGCTTGATATTGCTCTCCTCCCAACCCCAGCTTTGTGCATCCCTGAACAAACGATTCAATGCCTGTATGGCGTAGAAAGAAATTAGAAACACTTTGACATCATGTATGGTACATTATTTATTTAAATGGTGAAAGTTCTGTAACCTTTCAAGTTTTGAGTTGTTGTTCCGACATAAGGGGGCATTGTGTGTACTCACAGAGCGCTTATCTGCATGAGGAGTGCAGTTAGACCCTGCGGATCCAAGTGAGTACACAGGCGTAGTGTTGCTCCCCGTCTGAAATGACCTTAATGTGTGTACAAACAAACAGACAAACCGAACCGAAAACAGAACCTCCTTGGCGAAGGTAACTTTTTTTGGTTTTGAGAGCTGATGTCCCCTCTTCCCGGTACTGCGCACTGAATCTTTTAGTGGTACGGAGTACATGAATATACCGTCCTACTTTGACCCCTGCTTCTAGCGTGGCCCCACTGGCTAGCTCACGGCCGCCACTCTGCACTGCTCTCATACAGCAGTTACAGCTGATAAGGCCGTCCCGACCGACGGTGCCATTGCGGAAGCGTAGCTCCCACCCTCCAGTTCCCCCTCAGAGTAACACTGTTAGCTATGTCAGCACTGTTGCTGTGGTTTTCACTGTTAGCCGCAAGCTCAGCCATCGCCATGTTGAGCGCCGTGCCGAGGCAATAGAAATAGCACCTTTAAAGAGGTGGAAAGTACATTTAAGTGCTTGATTGTTTGCCAGCACTTAAGACAGCAGCTTCTTATATGGATTTTTTCATTTTTATCACTTTCTCAGCATGTGTGATGGTTGCATATAGTGTCACATATTTGCACTTATGAAAACACTGTGAAGACATTGTTTTGTCTTACTTTGATGTCATGAATGAAGCAGGTGACAGTAGTGAGTCAGTGAGTCTCCTGAACCTTCAGTCTGACTCTGTGGCTCTTCTCTGGCGTCATTAACAACCCGGCTGCAGCTCTGTTCTGCTCTCTGAGCTGCAGGCAAAGTCAGCCACTAAAGAAACAGGACAATTACACACATAATGAACACTGCTGAGAGGAGAGATTAAAACTTCAACTGAGCCAGGTGTACTGCTGAACAAGAGACAGAGAGATCAAATGTACCACCGGGTTTATGAAATTAAGACAGAAGCACAAGAGGAAACAGAATAGTAGTAGAACGGACACTGAACCGTTTTCCATGTGTGGATAAAACATTAAGTTGTTCAATTTGACTCATCAGAGGTTGATAATCATGACTTATCACATTCAGTACTTTCTCCCCCTTTAATCACAGGACTATCCCCCTCATGATGCACCGACAGTTTGGGAGTCCTGTAGAGAGTTTTCCTCAGTGGAAATTGTTGTCTGGGCCTACGTACAATATTTTTCGAACTTTAGTTTTGAACCCGAACTTTCTCTGTAACATCATGTTGCTCACAGCCACACATCTACCTCTAGGCTATTATAATTAAAAATGTGGAGCTCAGACGTCATTTTGTCCAGGATGGAGACACCGGGTGAAAGACTGACAGGAACGGCTGGTCCTGAGGGAGTTATAAGCCGAGAGAAATGCCTGTTGATGCTCAGAAGGAACTGTGTAGAATAATTAATCATAACGACACGTTTGATGTGCACATTCTTTGGTTCAAAACTGCACTAAATGTAAACAGTGGATCTGTCGTGTCCGTGCGTAATTGTGGCTTGACAGCGCGCAACATCTCTATAGAGACTGCAGCGGTGCGCTGTGCTGGCTTTCTCTCATGCGCACAAATTAATGAATGAGTGGAACATGATAAACGCTTATATAAGTATAATATTGTTATTTTAATTGTGGTGAAAATCGTTAGTGAAAAATGTTAGTGACTGTTGAAAACCGGGACATTTGAGTGTTTTACAGATATTTGTCGGGACTCGGGACACGTCAGCTTGAAACTGGGACAGTCCCGGACAAACCGGGACGTCTGGTCACAGTTTACAAGGAAGTTAGCCCGCTACAACAGTCGCTATGGCAACAAGTACACATAAAACCACACAGACCATCCTGCTACGTTGATTTGAATGGGAATGTCCGTTCTACTCCTATTCTATTTCTATGGGTGGGGCTGAATATATAATCAAACTGAAGTGAGGTGAGAATCACTCTGACTCCTTTTACATGTTTCTTCTGGTTCCAGATCAGATGATACAAAGAGATTAATGCACTCAAGAAAACCACTCTCTGTCTGTTGTTTGTCTCCATACTGACTTCAGTTAAGAGCAGTCGGCTGCTTTCTAATCAAACATTGTTCAGTTATAAAACTTTAGAGTTTAGAGCTAACAAAGACTTCAATTGATTAAACACCTCCCATGGTTTCAAATCACGTCGCTGCAGACGTTTGCATAGCTGACTGAAGATAAAAGTATTTTTATTCATAAAGTTGTGTTCAGTGCAGTGAGAGAGCTGCCTCATAACTCTGCCTCTCTCTCTCTGATGACCTTATTTTCTCTAGACTATAATTCAGAGGTCTTGAGTTAAGTGGCCTTTTGATCTAAATGATGTTATTAATCAGCCGCCAGAGGAGAGGAACCACTAATGACCTTTATAATGAGAGGGCTGGAGTCAACAGGCTTCTTCTTCTCTACTCCTCACCTCCCGCAGTGCACTCCTCGCCTTCAGCGTCTGCCCTTTTGTCTTCTGCTTTCATTTTCTTAATCTTCCCATTCTCTCTTTACCCTCCTCTCACTTTTCTGCTTGCTTTAATTATTTTTGCCTGTCTTAAATCTCCCTGGGGGGTAAATTGAGTACGAAAATGGTGCCAAAGGAGAATAAAAAAACAGTTTCTCTTCAACAAAACACTGTTTAGTGGATGCTTTCATCCAAATTTTCTCTACATACTGGGAGTGCATACATTTTGTAGGACATTGATTCCCAGTAGGAAACAAACCCCACAGCCAACTGTCTCAACTATGAGTCATTGACGGGGAAATTACTTCTCATACTAACTACTTTATTCTTCTTACTCACAGTAAGTCATTACTCTCTTAAAAGTTAATCATCAGAGTCATTAGAGAAAGTTTCATAAATTTTTTTTTTAACTAAATTGATTTTCAGTGACAGAAGCTTCATGGTATGTCTGTTAAATATCTGTTTATATCTGTTGTATGTCTGTGCAGTGTTAATGATGTACGCACTCTCACTATGAAGCAAATAACAATTATTGGTTTCCTACAATGAATATAGTGACTCTTAATATACATACTCAGTCATTTTAAAAATCACATAAATTAATTTTATGAAGGAAATTGAAATTATGAAAGTGAAAATATCTTTAACTTTAAGACAGAAGTAACTAAGATATACACAAATGTACATAAATTGAAGAAATACGACACTAAGTTGATCACCGCTACAAACGATAAGCACAGCGATTTATCACGGGTTCAAGTAAAGTTATTTCAACAACACTTAAATCACAACATAAAGTTGCTCTATAATTAAAATATAAATGTAGAAGTGAATGTGTGTTTACCGGAGTTAAAGGAAAAAGTGTGTCACATTTAGGGGGCTCTATTGGCATAAATTGAATATAATATTAATAAGTATTTTTTCATTAGTGTATAATCGCCTGAAAATAAGAATTGTGTTTTCAATACCTTAGAATGAGCTGTTTATATCTACATCGGTAGCGGGTTCTCTTCAGTCCGCCATGTTGCACCGCCATGTTTCTACAGCAGTCCACAATGGACAAACCAAACTCTGTTAACTTTTTTGCTTGGGCCGGAGTCAATAATGTTACTTGCTCCCGTCACCGCCACTCTCTCTCTCTCTTGCTTCACCACTCACCTACCACCTCTGCTCCAAATGACCTACGCTACTCTTACAACAACTGGCTCTTGAGAGGGCCATTCGCATTTTCACTTTGGCCACCGTAGCTCTCCAACACGCTTGGCACACGGGAGAGGCTTCAGTTGGCTGCATTCTGCAACCTTACGGCCAGATCCTACACACTGCTCCTTTAAGTAAACCCAACCTAAAGTAAAACACATGATGCCACATGATGATGATGATGATGATGGAGCCAATCTCCACCACAGAAAGGAAGAAGAAAAGGTCCCCTCTCCTTTGGACCGGCTCATGGCCTTTACATGGTTACCATGGAAACAGAGCCGAACCAGCGACTAAGCAATGTGGAATCGTTTTGGTTCTCTAGTGAAGCTATAAACAACTGTGGGACGGACCAGAGTCACACATCTAGTACCAGGAAATGATAGAAAGGAAAAAAACTGTGAGGGAATCAGAACAATAAAGATTCTCACAGAGGTGAAACTTCACGAGTCTGAACTTAATGATGACAGAAAGCTAGAAACAAACATCCAGATACGAACCCAACACTGACAGAACACCACACACAGAAGGACCTGTGATTTGGCAGCTGAGTGATGTTTTCTCTTGCAGAATAGTGGTTATAGTAGTTACTTCCTCAATGTAAAATCACTTTTAATGTAGTAAAAGATTTCTTCTTCTTTTGTTTCTGTCTGCACTTTTTTTTTGTCATTATCAGGAAGCTGCAAAATGTAACAACTGAAATGTATTGTTCCTTGTAGTTAAGTGCTTGTAGAGGCTGTAAAGGCTCGTCAGCTCACACAGTCACACACCAACCGAGCAGAAAGATGATGAAAACTGCTCCAGACCAAACACAAGTCTCACTCTGCCATGAGGAAAGCTGATTCTGTGCATACTCACAACCAGAGCAGATGATTTATAGAAGCAAAACTATGAAAGAGAATGAAAAGATGCAAGGATTGCCAGAATAAAGCAAGCAATTACTGCATCTGCCATGAAGGAACACAACAAAATATGCCTTAGAGCTTCTGTCTCTGATGTTCTGCTCTGAGAAACTCAGCTTCTCCTTTTAAAACACAGTCAACACTAACTCTCCACCTGCAGCAGGCTCGTCATTAAAATGTTGTGCACAGAGATGTAAAACCAGCCAGGAATTCACACAGCATGCAGGCTCAGCTGGGTCTGATCTCAACACTTTTTAGAGGTATAAACGCAATCCAGGAGACACTCAGTGATTGTTTATGCCTTAAGTGATAATACACTGCTGTAGACCATTTGCACTGTATATAAACTCCTGCTGTCCCATATCATTTATGTCACTCTGTGCAGGGTTACTCTTGTTTTCACTGTTTCCTATTAATACAGGACATGAAGGCCAACAGCTAAACTGATGTGTTAACTGATGTGATGTGTTCTAAACTGAAATGTTTACAAATCATGTAATGAAGGAGAGATGTTCATTTCCTCATGTAAAGAATGACTTGACCAGTCTTAATGTTGACTCCAGACAGATCACATTACAGGCAAATATTTCCGAATTTTCAAAGGAATTTCCTGAAAAGACTGATTATAGGGAAAAAGGGGACGTTATGAGGTTGTTGTTTGAGTTCAGTCAGCTATGATACATTTTTATTTTGATTTCCTGAGATATGCACTAATAAGGATTGGTTTGTTTAAACCTTATTTAATATTTATTAGGGCTGTCAATCAATTTAAATAGTTAATCGTGATTAATCGCAAATTAATCACACATTTTTTGTCTGTTCAAAATGTACCTTAAAGGGAGATTTGTCAAGAATTTAATCCTCTTATAAACATGGGAGTGGACAAATATGCTGCTTTATGCAAATGTATGTATATATTTATTATTGGAAATCGTTAACATACTGTGTATCATACTATCATTTTCAGTTACATTACTTATTAGTATTCGTTGTTTTGTTTTCACCATTTTTTCCACCTTATGTAAATGATGTATTGATATTATGTTACACTTATATTTCTTTGACATACCATATGCATGCAGGTGCATACTATAGTATAGTATAGTCAAGCGTCTCGAGATAACTTCTGTTATGATTTGACGCTATATAAAAATAAATTGAATTGAATTGAACAGGTGGCCCTTGATAACGCTTTAGCGTGCCTTACTGAAGAGCACCTGTCATGTGAGCCACCAGAACCAAGCAGCACTTCCTTCCTCTGCTTTAGCCCTATTATTTATTCATTTATTATTGGAAATTTTCTTCCTATATCTTGAATTGATTGCTCCCCTGCTGCTGCTCAGCTGACCTGCTGCACCCTTACATTGCGATACTGGAATTCATTAACAGGAAGTGTACCAGCTGCATACTGCGTCCATTTTTCCTACTAAAATGTAAAGTCTTTTCCAGGAATCTTCCTCTGAGTTGTCGGCTAAATATCAGTTTCTTTCTAGGAAATTATTTGAAATTGTGGGACCCACAATATAATGTGTTTCCATTAGATGTAGACAAACATGAGCACGATTTCATTTGAGAAGTAAATCCAAATACATGAATGAGTCTTTTCAACGCTGGTCCATGAACATTAGTCAACTTTACACAATGCCCAATTCTTACCGACTTGTCAGGAGAATTCATATCAATTGTAGGTGTAACACAAGCACTAATTATTCCCAAACAGTGCAGGTTAATTGCTTTAAAATTGTCATAATGCGGGTAAAAGGTTTTTAACTCCCAGAACGATCCACATTCAAATAGATTTTTGGGCTTGACCTAATTGAGATTAAATGATCAGCTCTAATTAGCAGCACTTAGATGAACTTAAGTCTACCAAGAGTCCAGTAACTGGGTGTGCCAGATATCTGGGATCCACAATTTTACGGTTATAGGACTTGAAATATGACATGCAGCAATTTACTCCTGATTACATTTTATATGTGTTCTAAAAATGCATACAGTTACATAACATTTTACACACATTATGTCATAATAAGTTAATGACTTTGCCCTGTGGTAAACAGCAACATGCCTTTGGCTTCCTTTAGGCAGACAGCAGGTCTGGGATATGTTACCGTCCTCCTTCTGTTCTCCACAGCTACAGGCTCTGTTTCATTTATTGTAGCTCATAAAGGATTAACAGCTTTGGGCTACAACTAAAGCTCCCAAAATGCATTGAATATCGATTAAAGTCATCTTTTGTTCAGAGTACTTCCCTTATTGTCAAAGCGACACAGAGCCATATGAATGTTAAGTGTCTGTCTTTAAATCTAGTCACAGTTGGAAAAGCTTATTTTCAATCAGAGCTCACTGCTCATCTGAAACTGGAGTTTAGCCAAAGACGCCCATCTCCACCAACAAGCTCCAGTCAAGTCTGAACAAGTCCAACTCCCACTGGACATAAACACCTCCTGTTGTTGTTGCTGTGATGAAATGACCTTGGACATGTTGTGTTTGGGAGAATTTGAAACAAAGCCTGTTTCTGACGCTTGTGAGGATTTTTTTTTTTTATCAGCATTCAGCTGCAGCAGATCAAGAGTCCTCAGAGAGCCACTCATCCACAGCCACTACACGTTTGTTTGGAGCTTTTCTCTTTATGTGTAAAGCTGCTGTTTATTATTGAGTAGTTTAGCACACAGATGTCTCATTAGTCGCTGATGATTTTCCCTAATGACAGTTATCAGGTGTTATGGGAAGGAGCAATGTGTGGCAGCTTTAACTTCAGCATTCAGCTTGTAGGACACTCAAAAACCTCCACACATTATTTATAATTTATACATTATATTTACAGCTAACTACTTGTTTTCCAGGACTGAGACGAGACGATGACGAGGCAGCAATCAATCCATCTCTGTCCTTCTTGTCTCAGTCCTGACAATTGTGCTACTTTATAATGCATAAAGTTGGCAGTTTGCGTCGGGTTCAGGTGGTTGAATAACTCATATTTTTACATGTTGGGTGGGCAGATGGGCTCTCATAACGGACCAGTGGGTGTGACTGAACCGCGTATCATCAATCAATCATCAGACAATGATAAGATCAAATTTTATGTGAAATAAGTTTGACTAAAATGACAGAAATGTTCAATATAATCTGATGACTAAACAGGACTAACAAATGAAAAAATAAATAGTTGACAAAATTAAGAGAGATTACATTTTTACTAAAATCAAATGACTTTTTGGTGACTAAAACGTTTTGAATTGTCGTCGACTAAACCTAGACTAAAACAGTGAAGGATAAAAATTAGTAAAACTAATCTAAAACTAGTCTTTGATATTACTGCAAGTAAATTAAAGTATTCACATTAAAGTGAAGTCTGGATGTTGTACATGAATAGAAGCTTCTGCTTCTCCGAGAGACTTTTCAAACAGTGAGGAGTAATTATAATCCTCACTCCAAGTGGCTTAAAGTCGTCAAACAGCTCCATCCTCCTGAGCAAACAAAAGAAGGCAGAGTGAGCAGCTAACAACTAATGATTAAAGCATAGTGGATTAAAAATGACTGAATGCATAAAGAGCTGAAGAGGAGGCTGAATGTAAAGGTGTGGTTACATTACTTTAGTTTTAAGAATATTGGCTCCATCTCCCATTTAATCCAAGCCACTATCACTGACATATTCAAGCATGTGTTTCCTGGTTTGGTCTCCTTTCTGGCTCAGATGGACTCCAAGATCAGAGTTTTACCTTTATTCAAGCAGCCAAAAGAAACCATGAAGCATCATTTGGCGCACTGCTGCTGCATAATGAATTAATGGGAAACACTGAGTGTGTCATAAAAAAGCAATGGTATGATCTTTTTTACAGCCCTGATCAAGCAAGTGACTTGCTAGATGTACTAGTCCGACGTGGCGGTTTAGTTGCCCCAGGCAGGGCTCTCAACAGTTGTTTTTTTCACCATCCTCCCGGAACCGTCCCGAAACTCAACCTAAGCCAACCCAAAATGAATGTGGACCGTCCCAAATTTAAAATCTGTTGTTCTACATTATCGTTAATTAAAATCATTCAAAGTGACCTTTAACATTAATAAAACATCAAAAATGATTTATTTTTGTTCATAAATTTATAACTTATTCAAAACGTGATCGTCAGCTCCCTCACTGTAAATGCAAACATCGGCTGCTGACTGGTTAGCTGGTTCACTGTGACGTCACCGTTAATATCAAACAGTCTAACATTAGCTGTTAAAGTTGAGATTAATAGCTACTAGCAAGCTTAACGTTATCTGACTTGGGTTGAATATTTCCCCGTTGCCGCTGCGGCTGTCGTGAAGTCAGAGGGCACCGGTATGTGCTGTGTGTGTGTGTGTGTGTGTCGGGGCAGGACGGATCGGGTGGCACTCACAGTGTGTGTGTGTGTGTGTGTGTGTGTGTGTGTGTGTGTGTGTGTGTGTGTGTTTATGTTGTCAATGAGGTTTAATAATTGTGCGCTACAAACAACGTTCAGTCAGTTTCATTTTAATCGCCGTTCATTGTAACGTTAGCAGGGTATATCTCTTTTAACTCTCATCCCAAATTCATCCCAAAATTAATTTTCATCCTCCCTCATCCTGGAATACCCCGGGCCAGAGCTCATCCTTACCGTTGAGCCCTGTGATCAAGACCCTCGGTGTTCAACTTTAGGTGAGTGGAGAGCAAACTGTCAGGAAAGTGTTTGATGGAGCCACAGACAGCAGAGAAACAGAAGTCCTATGAAGCTCCACCAGTCGAGCATCTCCGTCACTGGTTCTATTTCCACCGGGACCGTCTAAACTCAGAGTCCGTGCACTCTCAGTACTGTGAGCTGCTGTAGATAAGAGCGTCCGGCGAGCTGCCTGTACATATGATGACACTGAGGTGTTGATATCTGTCTCTGTCTGCTGCTTCTGTCTTCTCTTCACATGCTGTGTCATCTTGTTGGTGCAGAGAGACAAAGAGGGAAAAACTGCTGCTACCAAAAAACCCTCCTGGCTGCCTGGTTGAGCCAGAACTTTCTGTCTGACGGCGTCCTGATAGAATCCAGTGGAGAGCGGACTCTTCCAAAGGTTTATCAGCAGCAAACAGCAGCACAATACCACCACAATCTACAATGGAAACGACTACTGGAAACAGCTTCTGGAGTTTACACCGCTCACAATGACTGCCTGTCTCTCTCTCTCAGCATCTCTGCTTCTCTTTTCATTTCTCAATCCTGCAGCATCCCGCCATTATTCTCAGCTCCACAGTTAAACCTGTTAACGTGTGTTACAAAGGATTCCCCTACTTTAATTCACACTGCTGTGATTTCCAGGACCGCTGTGTTGCTCTGGCAGGTTTCAGTTAAACAGCGATTAGTGATGGAAACATGGAGAAAACATTGTCTTCTTCTTCCAAAGCAGCTCAAACATCTTCACTTCCTGCCAACATGCCTCCTCCGTCTCCACAGGCAACAGGTTTCAGACTGGGTTTCATATTTGTTGCAGTAACAAATAAGACCATCTTCTCCCTCCTGTATAGTATAAAGGTCTTTAGATCCAGGATGGAGGATGAATAGAAGAAGTGTATTTTCCTCACGAGGCTCAAAGTGCCAGAGAGGGCAGCTATTATGTAAATGACTTCAGACATCAAAGTGTGTGATGTTTTCCACTGGAAACTAGTTGACAGCAAATGAGTGGAGAAGTGGAACTTGTTGGGAGTAATCAGGCAAGACGGCGAAGCTCGCCGCCGACACGGTGGTCAAACTTAACCGAGCATGTGAAATCACAACGTGCCGTTCCTCCTGCTTTTGTTCGACAGTCTCCCCGCGGAGCAGGAAGCTCACTGATCTAACCAAGCATGCTGTGTTAGCAGATGCTGCGACGATCCGCAGGATTTATTTAATGATTTCAGATGGAGGTTGAGCTGCTTCCAGTGTCTTAAAAAACAAAACACAGAAGAAAAACAAAACCGTTATTCAGCCTCCTTGAAAACGGAGGTTTGAGAGGACACGCTTCTCCTCCTGTTATTTTATGCAGTGAATACATTTACTGGAGACAGTGTGCAGCAGAAGTATGGTCGACAAATCTGTGAGCTGTTTCTTGACACTTTATGCTAATCTGCTCTATTATTTGCTTCCATTTGCCCTTGATGGAGACAGCTGCACCCTCAGGCAACTGGGAGAAACAGTTTTTGGATTAATGCCTGCCCCACACACCCACACCCACACACACACACACACACACACACACACACAGAGAGAAATGTATAAAATATTTCTATGTTCTTCAAGTTATTCATGTCATCCTTGTTTCAATTTCAATAAATGATGAGCTCAGATCGTTTTAAGATTGTGTCCTCTGTTGGGGGTTAAATTTCTTTGATTGACATAAATGGAAAAAAAAGAAACCAAAATAAAAAGCAGTACTGCTGTAAACTACAATGGATAAAAGCAGGCAGCTTTGCTATATTATTCTTCATGCACAGTACATATACACAGTGGAATGGGTCATCAGGATACTGAATGTGTGAACAAGCTCAAACAGCTGCTTCTGACAGAGATAAACTAGATGTAATGTTTAAACCAGAGATCCACAGACGTTAATGCTGGTTTTAAAGACAGTATAATCCAACCATTAGAACAACATACAACATTAGGGGTGGGAAAAGAATCAATTCACCTATGTATCACAATTGTATTTATTTTTTATGATTTTTAAATCAATTATTTAAAGGTACTGTTTGTAACTTCTTACAAGTATAAATCGGGTTGGTGTCTCATGCACTCTCGCGTGTGGCTACGCTGTTCCGACACAAACTACACAGAAGCACCAAAACCGCAAAGTTGTATCTAGTGAAGTGTATCTGTTAAACTGTGTCAACTCTTCCTGCTCCAGCCCCCCCTGACCGTGGTCAGAAGACACAGTAGAGACCGTAGCTTTGGTCTCTAGGACCGGAGTCTCTGCTCCTCTGCCTGCCTTCACTCACACACCGCGCTCGTTCTCACTCACTCCACCTCTCACATGCATGTACGCACACTACACACTGCAGAAGACGGGAGGCTGAAGCAGGAAAACACAGTATCAGTATTGATTCATGGAGAGACCTTCGTCTGGTCAGCTAACATTACTGCCAAGCAGCTGAAATATAGAGTGATATTGTGGTTTTAGCTGACGTGTGTCACCTCACTGTTTTGAGCGATGCTCGTTCATGTCTATGTAGAGCGAGCACAAGCACGAGCAACAGGAAGCTGACTTTCGTTGACTTAACGGCCACAGATGTTGCTGTTAACAAGACATTTCTGATTCTTACAAACAGTCCCTTTAATGCCAGAATCAATATATAATCGCAAACCACTGTGAACAGGCAGGCAGCTAATTTATATTTTGCTGGTGCTGCACCTGGTAGAACAGATACAATGCTGGTGGTTCTAGTTGAGCAAACTATATATTATGTGTATGCTCATTGGCTGCATATTATAACATAACTAAATCAAATTTTGTATCTGTTCAAAGTGTACTTTAAAGGGAGATTTGTCAAGTATTTAATCCTCTTATCAACATGGGAGTGGACAAATATGCTGCTTTATGTAAATGTATGTATATATTTATTATTGGAAATTAATTAATAACACAAAACAATGACAGATGTTGTCCAGAAACCCTCACAGGTACTACATTTAGCATACAAAAATATGCTCCAATCATAACATGGCAAACTGCAGCCCAACAGACAACAACAGCTGTCAGTGTGTCAGTGTGCTGACTTGACTATGACTTGCCCCAAACTGCATGTGAT
Organism: Sebastes fasciatus; assembly: GCF_043250625.1. Taxonomy (NCBI): domain Eukaryota; kingdom Metazoa; phylum Chordata; class Actinopteri; order Perciformes; family Sebastidae; genus Sebastes; species Sebastes fasciatus. The sequence goes on from NC_133805.1 coordinate 31,377,915, forward strand.
TATCATAAAGTGGGCATGTCTGTAAAGAGGAGACTCCACGAGTCTCCCCTTTACAGACATGCCCACTTTTTTAATGATTTAATCATAGAACCCATTTTCATTCACTTATCTTGAGGTCAGAGGTCCATTGCAAATTTTTCCTCGCCAAAATTTAACAAAAGTTTGGAGCATGGCTTTTCTATGGTGTTCCTCAAGGTCTTGGTGTCTTGATGTGGTATTTTGGAGGGATTATTGAACATTTTTATCAATTCTGGAGTGGTAAAAAATGGTTAAAAAGCACCAAATCTGTGGAACAAATGGTATCAACCCAAAAGTGCTGCAGCAACTTATGAGATGTAAGTGAGCATGGGAATGACCATCATATACTTCTATCATAATGTTCTAAACCTACAATTTATTTAAATGAATTAATGAATTATTTATTTATTTATTATTAATGACAGTTGAAAGAATAACTTGACACAGTGCTGAGCTGCATCTCAAATCAATCTTCAGGTTCTCAGCTTTCAGATGATGTACACCACTTCTATGTGACATCTACTGTTACATACTGTTACTGTTGATTTATTGATTTCTGTCGGGATGTAATGAGAATTTCAACAAATATGCAAAAAACATAAAATGCTTTTGAAGAACACTACCAGCTCTAGCTTTAAGAGAACATTTAAACTTGTTTCAAGATGTTTTCAGTCATTTATTTTTCCAAGGCATATGAGGATGTCAGTTGCTGTGGTGTTTATGTACAGCTACCTTGAGTGGCAGACATAGGCCTGTTATGAAGTTTCTGATTGCATATTTTTTAAAGTACCGGATGTAATGACAATGCTATTTGTTAATGGGTGTTCCGTATTTTAGAATATTGCAAATGTTAAACCCAATCTGTTCTGCATGAGAAAGAAAAAAATGCTTTGTGTTCCAGTAGGCAATTTAATTTAAAGTCAATTCTTTTTCAGTGTTTGTTTGAATGTTTAGCCTGTGGGGAAGGTCTGGCCACTTATCGATCAATGTGCAGCGAGAGAAATGTCACCGCTTCGCTGTGGATCAGCAGATTGGCCTTTCTGGATAAATCTCATTAACTTGGTAACATTGCCATTTTGCTGTCAGTCATCAAACAAAAATGTCAAGTGAAAACTGGCACCTTTGCTCTGAGTGGTGAGGGAATTCAAACGAGGCATTTAAACATTTAGGAGGCAGAAACTTCTTGTTTCTCTTTTGTTAAAGCCTTAACCCTCGTCAGCTGTGGGCTTCTAGCTCTCAGAACTTTAAAAATGCAAATGTTTAAAGGGACTGTTTATAACTTCTTACATGTAATAAATCATTGCGGGTCGGTGTCCCATGCGTGCTCGCGTGTGGCTACGCTGTTCAGACTCAGACTCCAACACAAACTACAGTGAAGCACCAAAACCTCTTGGTTGTATCTAGTGCAGCCCGTCTGTTAAACAGTGTTGGCCGCGGTCGGAGGACGCGGGGGAGACCGTAGCTTTGGTCTCAAGGGCCGGAATCTCTGCTGTACTCTGCTCCTCTGCCTGCCTTCACTCACACACCGCGCTCGTTCTCACTCCACTCCCACGTGCATGTGCGCACACTGCACACTGCAGAAGAGTTAGTTTAGCTCTCTCTAATATCTAGTGGACGTTTGTGCAGAAATAACTGCTGCAGCTCCTCCAGACCAACAGAGGTTTCCCGTGTCTTGTGAAGTGACGGGGCTACGCAGAGAGAAACGTTATCGTCTCCAACCAAAACTCCGGTGTCTCCCCTGTTCCCTCCGGCCGCGGTCGGGAGGCTGAGGCAGGAAAAGCCAACACTAGGATCAGCATTGATTCATGGAGAGACCTTTGTCTGGTGAGCTAACATTACTGCCAAGCAGCTGAAATATAGAGTGATGTTGTGCTTTTAGCTGACGTGTGACGAGCAACAGTACGCTGACTTTCGTTGACTTAATGGCCACAGGTGTCGCTGTTAACAAGACATTTCTGATTCTTACAAACAGTCACTTTAAATACGGTAGGACCAACGAACAAGCCGAAAAACAGCAGGTCTATAGGTCTCTAATTGGGATAAAAGGAGGAAAATCACACCTATATCTGTTCAGCATATGCAATATTAAAATCACTCAACCTGCCTCACAGAACTAAATCCCGTCCAATTTGGGGGCTTCAGACTATCAATCAACGTCTGAAGTAGGTGTCACTTCAACCCATCTCTCATGGTGGAGTTAGTTAGTGCTAAATGAGTCGGGCCATCTGCTCAGTGATGCTCAGCTTCAAATACACTGGAAAATGGCTGATGATTGAGCAGAGTGGAACGTCCACAGAGGGGAATGAGTTAGTTTGCTGGGTTTTTTTTCAGGGCTTTTCACAAGGATATGGAGCCGCCAGCCAGTGGGGGAAAATGTGGCTGTAAAAGTCCAAATTTGGTTAATCTATTATATCATATACACTGATCTTAATTATTGCATATTTTAAGGAGTTTGCCTTAAAAACATGTTTTATTGTTTATAATAAAGGAGTTTAATACCCCTACACACTGTTCCTTTAATATTTAGAGAGGTGTTTTCCGAAGTAGCCCATCTAATTAGGATGTCCCCTGTCTGTGCAATCAATGCAACTCTTAATGAGTTTTTGTCATCAATTATTTTGACACTGAAGACGACTCTCTGCACTACTCAGCAGAACACGACCTCTCAGCAGACACATTCATATAGAGCATGTGTTGTGGGGGGGGGGGGACTGATACAGACAGACAGACACGCTTCTCTATCATCAGGCTCGCATCGTTTTGAAGCAGAGGCTAGTAGTTAGGCTCAGGTGGTATAACGGTATACCGGGATATTTAGAAATCACAACGGTATGATTTCCTAAACTGCTATAAATACAGTTGCTCCTTTTTCTGTGATGCGGTGATGCAATGTAGTGCACAGAACGCACCACCAGAGGTCAGTCTCTCCACTGGTGGAACAGGCAGTTGACCTGAGAAAGATGGTGACTACTAGTGGTGGGGATATGCATTTCAAATAAAAACACTATTAGATAATCACTGGGAACTCGTCGATCAATTTTCTAATTTTTAGAAGCAGCAGCTGCTTCGTGGAGAGAGTCACAGCGGGGTAAAACGACAAGTTGGGCCAGCACATTCTCCCATCCAACACCATAAATTAAGGGTTTATTTCGATGTTGTGTCGATGATGTTTGAGACAAGACATAAATTATTTGATATATTTGTATATTAATGATTATTCTAAAAATCAAAAATCATGACCAATCCCTAACGATTGGTATGGATGGATAGATGGATAGATAGACTTTATTGATCCCCAAAGGGAAATTGCTTAATTTACAGAGATCACAGAAAAATGTGAATCACTCACACAAAAAGACATGAGGTAGGTATGAAAAACACTGTACTTACAAATCTTCATATACATGTACATACCAACTACTTTAAACTAGATAAAACAAATAAAAAATAGAATAAAATAGAATTAATCTTTAATATATCTCTTTAACCTTACAGGCCGTGTTTGGGGGTACTTTCACCACCGTTCAGCCCACTGATGTGTTGGTACCGTCTGTGCCTGCTGTGTGTGTTATTTCACCGAATGTGCGGTCGAGAGAGAGAGAGAGAGAGAGAGAGAGAGTTGGTGAACATGAGGTCAGCATAATACCTGAGAACGTAGCAGTGCAATGTGTGTACAGTTTAGGCTACAGTTGGTGAATAAATGCTAGCAATGTCAGGAAGGTACGAAAAAATAGATACCGCACAAACCTACTAGTGGTCGTAAAATGTACATCCATAGCAGATCTCAACTTGTTAATCAAAGCCGTTTTATTAGAATCAAAAATGAATATAATGAAAGTAGCCGGCTGGATTGAAATGAGTAGACGACTCTCTCTTCGCTTATGGAAAGCTCTGTTTTAACTACTTTTGTTTTCTTCCAAATTCTTGCTTCCCATTTTGATTGTTAGTCATCTTGTGTTCTCACAACGTAAACCACTTGAATGCCATTTCCCATGTGGAAAATACAACCTCATGATTTCCATTTGAAAGTAGCCATAGATATCACCTGAGACCACATCACCTCACACATCAACACTTTGGGTCTTTCTGCAAGAGCAGAGCAGTAAAGGGAGAGAATCTGGTTAGGAAGGAGTGGGGTGTGAAATGTATTTTTGACAGGATGAGTTTTCAGCTGACAGATAAGGAGCGACTCTACAGTCCTGTCTGTGATTTCAAAAAACAGCAGAAATTCAGAGCAGCGTTCTGAGAGACTGAGCAGCTTCCAGGCTGATTTTATCCTGCTGGTTAGCTGGTTTTTCTTCCTGTAGTGACTGGCTTACACCGCCAACCAGAGAGAGATTTTTGAGCTACCTGGAGCTCTTGTCACTCAGGTCAATCTTAATAGAGATCTCCCTCACAGCCTGCAGCAACCATTGAAGCCCAAAGCCATGTGGAGACAAAAGCAAAACCTGTTGAGCTTCAGCTACTCAGTCAGGAGGTTTCACAGAGTAAACACGTCCTCATACTCTAACAATAAAATGACTGGTCTGAAACAACACACCTGACGGTTGCAAAAACATGTGATTTAAGGTATGGTTAAGGTCTGGTTATGTTAAGCAAATACAAGTAATCTAAGGGGTCAAAATCACCCACAACAACCTCCTCCATAGATGCCCCGTCACACCAAAAATAATCTGTGTGAGGGAGGGAGGTGTTACTGGAAGCTAGTATAGTTCATATTCTCAATTGGCAAAGCAGGGTTATAAAAAATTGGATGGTGCAGCACATCTAACTTGATAGCTTCCTCCAGGTTTAGTTCAACCAGTGGGCTTCCTCCGCGTCTGACAAGTGAAGCCAATGCGAAAGTGCCTTAAACTCGCATTCTCTCTAACAGCCAGTAGGGGGCGACAAAAAGAAGTCTGATTGTATAGAAGTCTATGAGAAAATGAGCCTACATCTCTCTTGATTTATTACCTCAGTAAACATTGTAAACATGAGTTTATTGTTTCAATCACTAGTTTCAAGTCTTCTTCAATACAGCATGATGTTCATTTAGTAAATGATGGTCCCACTTAGAGTCACATAGACCATAAAGCAGGTGATGCTCTAGGCCGGGACTACCTTGTGTCACTTCCGGTTTAAAAAAACAAACAGGATGGCGACGGACAAAATGCTGAACTTGAGGCTTCAAAACGGCAGTCCACAAACAAATGGGTAACGTCATGGTGACTACGTTCACTTCTTATACAGTGTATGGGTTCAACAGTGCAAATCTACATGTCAAAGTCTGCTAAAGTTAAATTCTATGCGAGCACAGCATCATTTTACGTTGTCTCAGTGAAGGAATCCACTGATCACAGCTATTCTCGTAACATGAATTGAAGCGTTTTCTTTTAAAAATATTTTCAGACATATGACTACACAATATACTTGGGCCGGGCCAGGCACTTTGAGGAGTAAGACAAAGAAAGAGGAAGAAGATGAGGAAGATGAAAAAAAGAAGAGGAGAAAGACAAATGAGAAGTACAGGATAGTCCTACATCATTAATCCTTTAAAGCATTAGCATGTTCTTTCGCCAGGGTTGCACGTAAAGGCAGATTTTAAACTAGTGTCAAAAATTACATCTTTGAGACAAAATTCTGAGAATTTGTATACTTCATCTAGACAACATAGAAACATCTGTAATTTATTTTTATAAAGACTGATTGCTCCACAAGTGACAAACTGATATTTAGAAATGCTTGGTTTCCATTGACTGTAAGGGATAATGTACAGCGAGCCGGTCATTGTTGTGAAAGAGGGTTAGGGTTAGGTTAGACCCCGACAGAGCGATGCCGCTCGCGTCGGGGTCTCTCATCGACCTGAAGGGGATTCTTTCACAACAAAGACCCGCTAGCTGTACATTATTCTACTTATTGCACGCCTACTTACTGAAGAAATCAATAATTTGAAACAAAGACAATCCGCCAGAGTCCGACATCAGAACTGCGCTCATAGCTACAGTCTGCAATAGATAGCAACGGTCTGCTATAAAGACATAACAGACCGTAGAACGCCATGATTGACCAATCAGAATTGAGTATTCAATACAGCCGTGTAATAAATGAGGATAGAATTCAAAATACTGTCAAAAATTCAGTTTTTGAGATAAAATTCTAAAATGTACCACACTATATCTACTCTACCTCAAAATGTTGTCATTTATTTGAATGAATATTGGAGCTTTATAGTGCCACCATCAGGACTATTGGCCCACAAAGCCAGTTGTTGAAGATAAGCATAGGATTGGACCATTGTGCATTGGACCATGGTTTATGTTCATGCATGGGAAGGCAGATTTCTGAGGAGGAGGAAGAAGAAGATTGCCATTTGCCACAACAAAGCCATGTAATAATAAAAAGTAAAACTCAATATACCAAAGTTACACAGTGTGAAGTGGTTGTACTGCATGTAAAGTCTCTCTCTCTCTGGTTTACATTCACTGGAGCCTCTGAGTAAAGTGAAGTGCATGTCGACACACTTAGCCCACCTGGCTGTAAGTATTGAGTCTGGGTTAAGAGCAGAGATGTGTGCCGGTGTCTGCAACAAGAAATGACTGCGGGGAACGTAATCATCATGCAGAGCTGCTAGCAGGAGTCAGAGAGGAACCCTGTCAGCCTCTTAAGTGAGTGCGTGTTTGTGTTCAAATGACTGAGGAGAATGTAATTACCATGCAGAACCGGTAGCAAGAGACACAGAGGAGGTCTTGTCTGGATTTACATGTGTGTAGACGGGAAGGGAGTTCCTCAGAGGTGGTCACACACACACACACACTATACCACTCAATGTAGAGATAAAACACTGTGTGTGTGTGTGTGTGTGTGTGTGTGTGTGTGTGTGTGTGTGTGTGTGTGTGTGTGTGTGTGTGTGTGTGTGTGTGTGTGTGTGTGATGAACTGTCACTGTCCACCATTGTTGATGCTCTTCATGTGTCTCCATCCATCCTGTGTCAGTCACATCTCCTAATCCCCTGAGGCCAGTTGTCATTCAGCTGTTTAATGAAACCTAAATTAATGTGGAAATATTGTATTGATTAATGTAACAGACAGTCAGACATCTTATTAAGAAACCTCAGAGCCATTAAATTACACAAAATGATATGTGGAAGTCTGGAAAACCTGAACTTAAATGTGTTTTTTGACATTCTTGGTGAACTCAAGAGCAGTTGTACAGCCTGAAACTAAATGTTATTGATAATCATTAACAATAATAATAAGAATCCCACACACTGTCAATCAGTTGCACTCACTTTATTAATAAAGTTAAGAACAATTTTGGGTGTGGAAGAACTTTTGACATTAAAAATAAATCTATTTAGATAAAGTAAACATTTAAAGGGACTGTTTGTAACTTCTTACACGTATAAATCACCCAGTTCGGTGTCCCATGCGCGCTTGCATATCGCATATGCACGCTCGCATATGCACGCTCGCGTGCGGCTACGCTGTTCAGACTCAGACTCCAACACAAACTACACGGAAGCACCAAAACCTCTTGGTTGTATCTAGTGAAGCCCGTCTTGCAAAACAGTGTTGGCCGCGGTCGGATGGAGGACGCGGGGGAGACCATAGCTTTGGTCTCCAGGACCGGAGTCTCTGCTGTACTCTGCTCCTCTGCCTGCCTGCCTTCTCGCAGCATGCTCCACCTCACGTGCATGCGCGCACACTACACACTCCACACTCCACACTGCAGAAGAGTTAGTAGCACTGAGAATATCTAGTGGACGTTTGTGCAGAAATAACTGCTGCAACTCCTCCAGACCAACAGAGGTTTCCCGTGTCTTGTGAAGTTTCTCCACAGAGAGAAACGTTATCGTCTCCGACCAGCTGCCGGTGTCTCCCTCCGGCTGCGGTCAGGTGACTGAGGCAGGAAAAGCCAACACTAGGATCAGCATTGATTCATGGAGAGACCTTCTTCTGGTCAGCTAACATTACTGCCAAGCAGCTGAAATATAGAGTGATATTGTGCTTTTAGCTGACGTGTGTCTCCTCACTGTTTAGAGCAATGCTCGTTCATGTCTATTTAGAGCGAGCACAAGCGTGAGCAACAGGACGCTGACTTTCGTTGATATAACGGCCACAGGTGTTGCTGTTAACAAGACATTTCTGATTCTTACAAACAGTCCTTTAAGTCATTTATCAAGCAAAACTACCAAACATACGCTAGTTTCAGCTTCTCAAATGTGAAGATTTGCTGCTTTTTTTGTTTGTTTTTTGACATTATAAATTGATAATCTTAGTTTGTTTTGTCTGATCAAAAGTCCAAAATCCAAAGATGTGGCCTTGGACTCTGGGAAATGGTGACAGGTATTTTTTCTATAACCTGACAGTTTATAGACTAATCAATTAATAAATTAGTCCACAAAATAATCAACAGATTAATCAATACAAATTTGGGCTGTCAATTGATTAAAATATTTAATTGTGATTAATTGTATAATAGTCCATAGTTAATAGTGATTATCCGTAAATTAATCACACATTTTGTATCTGTTCAAAATGTACCTTAAAGGGAAATTTTGTCAAGTATTTAATACTCTTATCAACATGGGAGTGGGCAAATATACTTGCCTTACACAAATGTATATATACAGTATATATACACATATATATATATATGTGTATATATATGTATATATATTATTGGAATCAATGAACAACACAAAACAATGACAGATATTGTCCAGAAACCCTCACAGGTACTGCATTTAGAATAAAACAATATGCTCCCATCATAACATGTCAAACTGCAGCCCAGCAGGCAACAACAGCTGTCAGTGTGTCATTGTGCTGACTTGACTATGACTTGCCCCAAACTGCATGTGATTATCATAAAGTGGGCATGTCTGTAAAGGGGAGACTTTTGGGATTCATCAGGTTTTCTAGTTTCATATGATGCCAGGACCTTCATTCTAGCTTTAAAACTGAGCCCGCTACCACCTCCAAAATATGGATTGCATTTATGCGTTAAAGAAGTGGCGTTAAAACGAATTTGCGTTAACATATTAACTTTGGCAGCCCTAGTGCAAACACATGAACAAATATGTACGATAAGTGTTGTTAGTTACAGTCTCAGATAACATCAGAAAAGCATAACTTTAGAATTGAGTTTGAGATTGTAGTAAAGATTGAATTGCATTTCTGGAGTTAGATTCCAGCTCCTATTGTCCTGATGGAGTGGACAGCAGCTCAGCCTGTGTTTATCAGTTCCCATACAGCCAGCGACTGAGCAGATATTAGCTTGGCCTTATCAGCAGGAGCCACAAAGGGCTGAGGGTGAAGTGGAGCGGATGCTAAGGGGGGAACGGCTCCTCGGGGATGCAGCCAATGATCGTCCCCGCTGAAGGAGTGTGACACTGGGCCTGGGGCGCCGCCACGACAGCCTCGCTATGGAGGACCAACAACGGCAGCAACAGCTACCGTGTAATTTCAATTTAACAGAGGAATGTCCTCATTCTGTACAGCCTGAGTTCACAGAGTAATGATTTTAACTTTCAAATTAACTTTAAGATTGTAATTCAGGGCGGGGACTGAAAGGTCGGTGTTTGAATCCTCAGACTGGCTGCAAAAATCAGACATAAAGTTAAGTTCATCAATGCCAGAATTCTGGACCCTTAACATGTTCCATTGAAGACTATATTTACATGAATTTTGATATTATAAAGCTGCAGCTTTGCTGTTTTTCTGTTTAAAGTAATTGTAAATTGAATATCTTTGTGTCTTGGACTGTTGACCAAACAAAACAAGCAATGTAACGATGTCAGCTTGGCCATTGGAAATTGAGATGGATATTTTTTTACTATTAAATGACATTTTAATTGATTCAAATAAAATAATTGATAATGATAACTGCAGCCCTAATAACAACATTAGATTTCCACTCCTACAGCCCAACCCCCGTATCCAGCAATGTTTGGCAACATGTCATAGTTTGATTAAGGTGTATAAAATGCCATTCAATATTGCAACAAAAAATTTAAAATCCACATTCCTTAAAGGGACTCTATGTAAAAATCTGAAATTGCTTGTTAACAGCGACAACTGTGGCCGTTAAGTCAACGAAAGTCTGCGTCCTGTTGCTCGCTACATAGACATGAACGAGCATCGCTCAAAACAGTGAGGTGACACACGTCAGCTAAAACCTCAATATCACTCTATATTTCACCTACTTCGCAGTAATATTAGCTGACCAGACGAAGGTCTCTCCATGAATCAATGCTGATCCTAGTGTCAACTTTGCTTAGCAGCAGGAAACGACACGGGAAACCTCTGTTGGTCTGGAGGAGCTGCAGCATTTATTTCTGCACAAACGTCCACTAGATATTCTCAGAGCTAAACTAACTCTTCTGCAGTGTGTAGTTGCGTGCATGCACGTGAGGTGGATCAAGAGAGAGAGTGAGAACAAGCGGTGTGTGTGAGTGAAGGCAGGCAGAGGAGCAAAGTACAGCAGAGACTCCGGTTCTGGAGACCAAAGCTACGGTCTCCTCCGCGTCCTCCGACCGCGGCCAACACTGTTTAACAGACGGGCTTCACTAGATACAACCAAATGGTTCTGGTGCTTCCGTGTACTTTGTGTTGGAGTCTGAGACTGAACATGGGACACCGACCCGCAATGATTTATACGTGTAACAAGCTACAAACAGTCCCTTTAACTGGATTAGGCTTATTTTGACTGTGACTTTCTTCAGGTTAAAGTCATTAGTACATTAGTCATTACATACAACAGTGACTACCAAAGAAACAGCGGTTGTCCTGACCTCATTTATCAAGTGTAACTGGAGCAATTTAAAGTAGGGCAGACCTAAAAAGAAGCATGCAAGCTCAGCAAACCTTTTCCTGGATTAATGAAGGTGCAATGTTGTGAGACAACAGTTAACTTTGGTATGCCTTTTTCTGTACACAATAAAGTAACCAAATATGGAAGAATTTTGTGGGAACAATTATTATGTTTTGAACTATAATTATTATGGGGGGGCAGCAAAAATATCTGTCTCTTTAGCTTATAAATGTTCTAATATGTTCACTAGGTAGGCCTCGTCGCTAACTCCGTCTGTCTGCAGTTTGAGCAGTGACACTGAACCAAAAGAGGTCAGTTGTGGGCTGAAAAACTAAAACCAACAGCTAAAAGACGCTGAAACGCTTCATAGAGCTGAGGGAAACTGGAGTCAGGTGATAATTATGCATTATGTGGGTTTTTCAATACGATCAACCACTTTCATAGTCATTTGATTCATTGGTAATATAAAGAATACTGATTACACTAGCTCTAAAACAACACACACACTGGGTTAGGGACAGCTACCTCTGAATGCTTCTATTAAATATCCACCAATAATTTATATAATTTGGGACTTTTGAGAAGTACAATCTTCAGCCAACTGTGTGTTTAGTGTTGGATTAAGGGGTTTATACAGTTAGGCCCTATAGACCCTTTCTGTGTCGAAGTCATGATTACGTCACGGTGTTAGGTGAAGGCAAAACAAAGGAAAGACTGGGGGCTAACGCTAGCAGTGGGCTAAAGTTACACATCTAAAATGTCATCTTGCTGTGTTGTTGGGTGCCAAAATCGAGATTAGGGATGCTAATTTTGAAAATTTTTGTCAACCGATAACCGACCCTCGTTAACCGATTATTAACCGTTCACCGACAAGATTAGTGCCTCGCATGCAGCGGTGCGCCAGCTGCAGTGTATGAGCACAACAGACAACTGAGTCCCCAGTTCACCGTCCGGGAGCGTTAACTTAGCAGCCACGGTGCTTCCTGTAGTGTCGCGGACATACAGCCACTTTCCCAGTAAAAGTCTCCACCGCACATTTAGTTTAGTTTAGCAGGTTGTCAGCTGTGTGTCTGCCCGGCGTAACGATACTCTGTCGCCCAGCGTAACGATAGCGACTGTCCGACAAACAGTGTGTGTGTTTGTGTTACGTTAGCAGCTCTAGCGTTGCCGGTGGCTTCCTGCCACACACATACGCTCTGTCAGCGCGGCGTAACTTTAGCGAGTTTCCAACAGACCGTGCGTGTGTGTTTGGCGGTGGTGAGTGTGAGGTTGTCGGTGGTGTTATAGCTGTGAACGTAGGTGTCGCAGTGTGAGTACAGTTTATTTGTCGGTGAATAAATGCTACAACTCCTCCGCTCAACGCAGGAGCCAACTTCCTGTATCTGCAACGCCGGTTCAGACTCTCTGAAGGTGGACCAGCTTTTCTCCTTAGAGTGACGAGCCACTCCTCTGACTTTTGCTCAGCTTTCTAATTAATTATGAATATTTCTTTTAACAGTTTAACCGATAGCGTTAATCAGTTAAAATGGTTAACGTCGGTTAACGGTTAAACGGTTAGTTATTAACATCCCTAATCGAGATATCGTATAGATTTGAGATGACAAACTGTGATTTGAGGCTCTAGCGAGCTACAATATTGGCAAAACCTTTCAGAGATGGAGAGTAAATGTTTCTAATATTCTGTTTCTAGTCTCTGAAATGCTTCTCCGATATTGTCCGACTCTCTTTCTGACTGATTTTACGGAAGGATAGTTAACTATAAGCATCCAAAGATTTATACCCCCTCAATTTATCTTTACAGCGCTGCCGTTGGCCACCAGCCCGCTGGTCGGACGGCTGGCTACTTAGCTAGCTTAGCTTGCTAATTCCACCATGCTGTCATGAAACACAGAAAATGAGGTGAACAAAGTTGTCCCTCATCTGGTGATAGCACTGTGCTTTCCGACGCTGTGACCAGAGTGTGAGGATGAAGCATTAAGTTGTTACTCATTTAGCTACTGGCTAGTTAGCTAGCTTAGCTTGCTAATTCCACCATGCTACAGGATATGAGCCCAACAGAGGACAGCGCTGGGTCACGGCCCCTCTGCCTCACTCCTCGCCGCTAGGAGTCTACTTCGCTAGGAGGAGAGCAGGCGTTAGCTAGCTTGTCGGTGTCCGGACAAGCTAGCTAGCTAACTAGCCAGTTCCGGAGACAGACAATAGTTGCTAGCTAACTAACATTAACCAGCCGTCTCCTCCTCCAGCAGTAATCTCCAGCGGGGCGCAGGGGTCATTTAATCTGGTCCAATTGGTTAATGTTAACTTTCTCAACTACCACTGGTGATCCTGGAGAGTGAGTGACAGCACATGTTGAGAGAAACTAGGATCTTCTTCAGCCATTGTTAAAAAAAACAGGCCAACAATACTTGCTAGCCACCGTTAACTAACGTGTTCAGAGATGTTTTCTGTCCACTTAACACTCCACCCACAGAATCCGTCATCATGTGTACGAACAGAAAAAGGATACGCGACATATTGTGTGGTAATACAGGCTCAGAACCAATATGATTCAAATTCAACAGGGCAGAGTTACTGAGTCCATATTAAGAGACAATGTTCATGTGAAAAAATACAGTCTTGCTCAAATCTTCTTTAAGGCCTATATGACCTGAATATAACACATGCTATATCTCTTGACAACCACGGGTCCCAGGATCAGCACCTTGGACAGCAACATAACACTTTGTGCACAATGTTTTAAAAGATCCAGCACAACAGGAAGACACTACAGACTGCAGGCTGATCCATTAGACTTCAATCTTTATCCCAACGGAACATTATACACATCTGAAATGATCAGGTCACCAGCGTTGTTTACAACAACAACGTGCCTTTACAGTTAGCTCAAGATAATCCACAGATTTCAGACCTTCTTATTCTCATGTTGGTGTGTGTATCGGTCAGTATCAGCAATCTCTTGCGACTTATTCCTATTTATTCATTATTTATTGAAGCATGTTATACGGTTTCATTGCTTTACTAGAATAGAAAGCTTTATTGTCATCGTACATGGTACAACGAAATTTGGAGGGCTTCTCCAGCTCAGTGCAGTTAAAAAAAGATAAATAAATACAAACAGACAGCTACAATACACATTGATTTCCTCCATTTTACACATAACATTCACAACATTCACAGTAACCATTCATTCCCCACATGATACACATATATTTGGAGTGCTTCTCTAGATTAGTGCAATTAAAACTGTGTATAAATATTGTATATTTATACAGTATTTCACAAAAAAAAATAATGATTGCACAAGTATGAGGTATTTACTGTTTGACAGAGTTTAGAGTTGTTATGGCCCAGGGAAAGAAACTGTTTGTGAGTCTGGTGGTGCGAGCTCTGATGGACCTGTAGCGCCTGCCAGAGGGCAACAGGTTAAATAGGTGTTGTGCTGGGTGGGAGGAGTCCTTGATGATGTTTTTGGCTCTGTTGAGGCAGCGGGAACTGGAAATGTCCTCCAGGGAGGGCAGAGGGCAGCCAGCAATCTTCTGGGCTGAGTTTATGACCCTCTGGAGAGCTCTCTTGTCCGCAGCTGAGCACCCAGCGTACCACGCTGTGATGCCATACGCCAGTATGCTCTCGATGGCAGAGCGATAGAAGGCCAGCAGCAGTTTGTTTTTCCTGAGTAGCCTCAGGAAGTGTAGACGCTGCTGTGCTTTCTTCATGTCGCTGTGGTGTTAGTGGACCAGGAGAGCTCCTCCGTGATGTGGATGCCCAAGAACTTGAAGGTCGGGCCATGCGGAGTGGGACAGGGTCCGTACAACCCCACACTCACCACCGCCAAACACACACACGGTCTGTCGGACACTCGCTAAAGTTACGCCGCGCTGACAGACCTTATGTGTGTGACAATGGCAAGCACAAAGCCACCAGCAGTGCTTCAGCTGTGAAAGTAGCACAAACACACACACGATCTTTCGGTACACTCGCTATCGTTACGCCGGGCAGACACACAGCTGACAACCTGTTAAACTAAACTAAATGATGCGGTGGGGAGTTACTGGGAAAGTGGCTGCATGTGTCCTTTACAATGTACGCAGCACCGTGGCTGCTATCGGTCCCGGACGGGTGAACTGGGGACTCAGTTGTCTGCTTTGCTCATACACTGCAGCTGGAGCACCACTGCATGCAACACACTAATCTTGACGGTTAACGGTTAATAATCGGTTAATAATCGGTTTACGAGGGTCGGTTATCGGTTAAAAAAAATTCCTAGGATCCATCCTAGGATAAAGCGACACATTCTGAATATCTACAGTGAATAAAAGGTACTAGGAGATATTGGGTTTGGGGATCCTCCCCCAAGAAAATTTGAAGGTTTTTGACTTAAAACTATCCAATTTTACATCATTTTGGACCATTATTATTATTTGTTAAATGATTATTTTATTATTTACACATATCACAACCTTCGTCTGAACATTTAATTCTTCTAAAAATGTTTGCCCTAAAAGAGCAGATTCAGAAAACTTTTAAATAATGTTTCATTAATTATATTTGTTAACAAATTAAAAAAATTATGACAAACAGTTGTCTAATTATTTTACAAAAAGGACATGAACATTGTATTGATAAATTACAGCTTCCTCCTTCCTAACGGTATGCCAAGGAGTAAAATGTAGAATTGCCGGTACTGCTTATCGGTAAGTACTGGCCCACTCCGAGCAGTGAGCACCACAAACAAATCCCATTAACGCCCATGGTATTTAAGTGGAGGCAGATATCTCAAAATGTGGAGAAATTAAACCAAAAATATGAATGAATGGCTAGATAACACTAGAGGTAAGTGAGCAAATATGTTTTTGTGGACTGAACCTTGAAACTGTGCCCTGATTTACTGTTGTATTCACCATACACAATTGGAATTAATTGGACTCCAATTTACCACTCTGTTAATCTTGTGACTCCACAATTATCCATTATAGCTCTCCCTTTTTTGCCTACTTTCAGTTTTAGCCAGTTTTTACTTCGTATTTTGTATCCATGAGTATCTATTAGTGGACCTCTTTGATGGTCCCATGGTGGGAAACTGTCTAATCCCTAATTTCAAACACCAACAAACAAGAGAGCAATGCAACTGTGTTTCTCTGGTTGTTTGACAGTTTTCTCACTCTGATTACAGTGTGATCAGACATCATCCAATCTGTAGCTGAGAACAGAGGGGGTGACAACATCAATCATTGTTATGATCATTATAACGCCTTATTTTTTTCCCCTAGTGGATAGCATGCTGAGAGCGTGTACAAAGCCTACTTTGATGATAAGTCCTGCTGTGTCTTCAAGAAAAATCTTTCCAGTCTGTGTTTCTGAGGAAAACATCTTATCAAATGTTGATCTGTGGTCTGAAGCAGGGTTCCTCATATGAAAAGCTTTCTGGGGTATTGAATTACACATCTGTAGGAGCCTGCACATCATGTCAAATCAGTAACATCACAGTATCAGAGCTGTCTGATCTTTACATGTTATTTACCACTTGTGTGCTTCCCTGAGTGCTGTAATGGGAGGCTGTACAGTTGAGGAAGTTGGCAGCTTTGGATTTGATCAGATAACTTCCCCTCAGATCTTTTGTTTAGAGGTTTTAAATTATAAAACTAATCAGCATGTTCTGTTGAGGGAATCAAATTGGAGAGCAAACGCTTAGATAGCTAATAGAGCTGATGTGCATTTCTTGAAGGGCATATTTTTCTGTGGATGTGATGCACCGGAGCAATCAGATGTTAAATCAGAGGCCAGAAAACAGCGGGTAGGAAAGTCAAAATGTTGGCAATATCTCCAAAATAGAAGATATTTCCACGGCAGAATAAAAGAAAACCTTTGCCCCTGATGAATGCTGTGCATTTCCTTTCTTACACCAGGAAATCTCTGATAAAAGAATCCATTATCAAGGTTTATCCCAGACCAGACATCACAGATCTCATCTGAATCAATGTCCCACAATCACACTGCCTTTTTCAGCATATGCAGAGCAAAAGCTGACTTTGTGCTTTGCTTCTGATGTGATTTTTGATTGGAATTGCCCCTTGAAAATTGTTCTGTAATGGAATCTGTTTTTTAAAAAAGCTTTACAAAGTTTAACAGCTTGCTCTCTGTGATATGTATTTTAGTGCCATAGAGGTTGGACGACCACAAGAGTCACTGAAATAGTAATAAAGCATTCAATTGATTAATAACTAATTGTACGATAAAAATAGCTATTAATACATTTGTTTACAAATTATTATTTTTATTATTGTTAATAATAATAATAGTAATAATAATAATAATAATTAATCTTTGAATAAATGGACTAAATTACAATGTAATTCAGTATTTGACATTTTAATAGGCAATACAAAATTCTAAAAATAATTTACAAATGAATTATTAATCCATCAATAAATAGTTCAAAAGCTAAATGCAGAGGCCAAATAGAGAAGCTAAATGACTTAGCAAAGCCGATAGCTAATGTTTAGTAAAAGCAGCAGGAAAATGCAAATGGGAAAAGAAGTTGCCCTTTTAAATGCCTGATTAAAACCAGTATTCTTAAAGGGACTATTTGTAACTTTATAAGCGTATAAATGTAGCGGGTCGCCACACATGCACGTTCGCATATGCACGCTCGCGTGTGGCTGGAGCCTCGTCTCCGCTGCCTGCTCTCCTTCACTCAGAATGCGCGCGCGTTCTCGCTCAGCTCGCTCCACCTCTAGACGTGAACGCGCGCTCACTCCACACTGCAGAAGAGTTAGTTTAGCTCTGAGAATATCTAGTGAATGTACAGTGGACGTTTGTGCAGAAATAAATGCTGCAGTTCCTCCAGACCAACAGAGGTTTCCCGTGTCTTGTGAAGTGACGGAGCTCTTCAGAGAGTTACGTTACCCTCTCGTTACCGACCAGGTGCCGGTGTCTCCTCTGCTCTCTCCGGCTGCGGGCGGAGAGAGCAGGGAGACACGCTGCAGAGCCGCGCTGCTTCAGCCTGCACTTAGGCAGGAAAAGCCAACACTAGGATCAGATCTAAATCATGTTCATGGAGAGACCTTCGTCTGGTCAGCTAACATTACTGCCAAGCAGCTGAAATATAGAGTGATATTGTGGTTTTAGCTGACGTGTGTCTCCTCACTGTTTTGAGCGATGCTCGTTCATGTCTCTGTAGAGCGAGCAACAGGACGCTGACTTTCGTTGACTTAACGGCCACAGGTGTCGCTGTTAACAAGCAATTTCCGATTCTTACAAACAGTCCCTTTAATGTATTTTTAAATAATGTACTTATTTACTGTTTTTTTCTTTTTTGTAAATCCCTTTTTAATTTGAACTATTTATTGATGGATTCATATTTAATTTGTAAATTCTTTTTATAATTCTTCTTTTTATTGCCCATTAAAATGTCAAATAATGAATACTTTGTAATTTAGTCCATTTATTCATAGATTAATAAATACATTTGTAAACAAACTTATTAATGACTATTCTTATTGTACAATTAGTTATTAATCAATTAAATGCTTTATTACTATTTATAGAACTATTGCTCTTATAGCATAATCCACTTATCTGCTGACCATATGTTTACTCAGTATATTACCAATGCTAATATTTAGCAAAAATGCCGAAATGGGTGATGCGGTTTTCAAATTAGTTAGCTAATGCGGCTAGCAGCCGGTTAGCTTAACACACGAAAGCTAACAGCTAACCGCGCTAGCATGAAACAGATACATTTATATGGGGAGATACGTCCGATTTCTTCTGATTTTCCAAAATAAATATACTGGTTGTATCGCTTCTTTCTTGTTTGTATTTGTCAAATATTATAATATATATATATATATATATATATATATATATATATATATATATATATTTGTCCTTGAAGCTCATTAAAATGCTTCCTCAGTCAAAGCAAAATTAGTTTGTTGTCATGCTACTGCAGAGCTCTTCCCTGCAGCGTACATAGGAGTCTCTTTATTACAGCTGCCTGCTGCCACCATCTTGATGACATTTGCAACAACTATATAGCCAGAATTCAGCCACAAGACAACACAGACC
This sequence comes from Sebastes fasciatus, assembly GCF_043250625.1. Taxonomy (NCBI): domain Eukaryota; kingdom Metazoa; phylum Chordata; class Actinopteri; order Perciformes; family Sebastidae; genus Sebastes; species Sebastes fasciatus. Next base: position 31,396,794 of record NC_133805.1, read on the forward strand.
TACTGCTCTTTCTGTGGCTCAGAGGAAGGAAACTATCCCCTCCACAGGTGTAGCTCATTACTAGGAAAATCACAGGTGTACAGTATATAATAACCCTAATTAAGGCTGTACCCCATATTGTACATGCTGGTCAGTACAAAATCGAGTTTGTCAGTTGCACATAAAATAAACAATTACTAATTAGTGTGAATGCTGTTCAGCAGTATTGTTCTTCGAATCTCTAATCAACTTCAACTCCATACTCCACTTTGAAACGCTACTGCTCCCACATACTTTCAGCTACAGACTTCATTTAAACTTTAAACCATTTACAAGTCTTTGAACTATTAAGCTATGATTCAGCTTTTTGATATCTTTCAAAAATTTTAATTTATCACAGTTTAAGTTTAATGCTTTTCTCAGACTTTTTCTGAGTTTATAATGGGTGTGTATTGTGCTGCTTTACAGTGATGACATCACTCACACTCTAACCCTCCCTTTCTGGCAAAACACCTTGTACGTTCCACAGCTTCCAATTCTCATATATAAATAATACATCAAAACGTAAATATTTTTGTCTTCTTTCAGATGATGTGCCCATTTAAGCAATAGGTGTTACAGTTTTGGAATTATCTGCTTAAAAAAAAAAAAGAGATCCCTTCCTCTCTCTCATCTGCTGCAATGATCATTCACTTCTGAAAGTCTGGAGCAAAAACTCAAATGTGGAGACTTTTTAAACTGCCAGTTGTCAGTCATTTTTAATTTTATCCACACAAATGACACGTCTACATCTTCATCAAAGTCTTGAGGTGCTCAAACTGAAGAGTGAACTGAAATTTCAGCTATAAAACTTATAGTTTATTATAGGGTCTTTTTCAGGTAGTACCTTCTCTGTGTTTTCACCACAAACGTCCAACCATGACTCAGCACTTTCAGACACAAACAGGTGTTTCTGTTTGGGTGATTAGAGCTCCATCAGTCTCAGCCTGTCTCTGATTGGCTGATTAGAGCTCCATCAGTCTCTGCCTGTCTCTGATTGGTGCATTGCTCTTAAGCTCTTTTTGGGATCTCTCTTTTTTTAATTGTTTGAAAATTCTCTCTCTCTCTCTCTCTCTCTCTCTCTCTCTCTCTCTCTCTCTCTCTCACACACACACACACACACGCATACATTCGTTTACAGGTGTAATCTATCAGAAACATTTACAGAACTTGTAGCACCTCTTATTCTATGGCAACAGTCAACATATTTTGCAGCTAATGCTGCACATTGATTTTTCTCCCCATGGCAGTTTCTGAGGATCAGGGAGATGGATAAACTCAGGATATACATTATTTATTTTTTCAAAGAAAACCTCTCTCCCATCCTTATATTTCTCAAGGCACAGTCATAACAGAGATTATGTTGAAACTGAACAGCATCCATTAAAAAAAAATAGTTCTCAAAAATGGTTAGTAGGCCTATAGTACATGATGTTTTAGTTATGACAATAAAACTTATAAAATAGTGCTATTGTCCTTTAAAAGCCCCTGAGACCTGCAGGATCGTGGGCGATCATATGAAACTAGAAAATCTAAGGAATCCATTGGTCTAGCCTCGGGAAGGAGGCTAAATAATGCTCCAAAGTTAGGCTAAGTTTTGGCGAAGAAAAACTGGCATGGCCATTTTCAAACGGGTCCCTTGACCTCTGACCTCCAGATATGTGAATGTAAATGGGTTCTATGGGTACCCACGAGCCTCCCCTTTACAGACATGCCCACTTTATGACAATCACATGCATTGGGGTCCCTAAACACTCTTGAATTGCATAAATTGGGTATCACTGTGAAGCTGAGACTCTTGTGGAACCAATGAGCCCAACTGTATTCATGTGTGATGATAGCCATTTCATTGTATTGAGACCATATTTTTTTTATTTGACCTCCCAGTATAAAATGACCTGTGGTGACCTCTAGGATAATCACAGCCTCATGAAACTTTACAGCCACAAACTACAGAGGATGGATGGCTTTCCTAGCTACATTGACAATACGGGGGTTTCTGAACAGTTTCCAGAATAGAAGTGATCACCATACAATCAAAAAAGAAGTCACTGTGTGTTGGTGCTGACACGGGAGACAAAGTGTATGTGTACTGATTGTGTAAATACTCCTGTAGCAACTCCTCTGTTGACAGGTCAAAGGGCGAGGAGTCATGTGAGGCCGATGGCCATCTGGTTACACATCCTCTCTCCACTGTGTCATCGGCCACATAAAACTTAACTGTTAAGCCACTAGATAAAATTATGCTGAGTATTCTCCTCCAGTCAATCCACATAGCCCGGATTTATAATGAAAAATGACAGATTATCTCAGAAACAGGCCACAATTTATTTATAATTTATGACCAAATATAGGCATGGCATCAGGCAGGTAACACTGGCAGGGAAGGATGAGATTATTTAATCTTATTTAAACTAGGTTTGTCAATCCATTTGAATATTTAATCGCGATTAATCGCATGATTGTCCATAGTTAATTGTGATTAATCGCAAATTGATCGCATATTTTTTATCTTTTCAAAATGTTCCTTCTAGAGAGATTTGCTGACTTGACTATGACTTGCCCCAAACTGCATGTGATTATCATAAAGTGGGCATGTCTGTAAAGGGGAGACTCGTGGGTACACATAGAACCCATTTACATTCACATATCTGGAGGTCAGAGGTCAAGGGTCACCTTTGAAAATGGCCTTGCCAGTTAAAACGAATTACACATTATTATCGCGTTAACTTTGACAGCCCTAATTTAAATATGTTGTATCTATTTATTGTGGATGTGATGTCATGCTGCACAATGCATAGAACAATTGAATCACTTTTTTTCTTTTTTCAGGGCACTCCTTTATTATCTTTACAAAGTAAAAGACATGTACATGCTCACTGAAGAAATTCATCGATTATCAAAATAGTTAATAGTTAATTTTCTGTCTAACTGACTGATCAATCTTTGCAGCTCTACATCTCATTTACATCAACAAAATGTTCTTTAATGATACTTTTGTAGAATTAGTTCCATTCAGAGACCAGTGAAAACTCCCCTGCAAAGATATACATGCACACAAGCACATTCCTGCTACATTCCTGCTACAGCCTGATAAGATCTTCATGATGGCACCTGTGACCGTGATTTATCATTTTCCTAGCATGTGCCTTTACATGGCTGTGGGGTTGCTGATCTTGCCCATGAAGAGGATGTTCTCAGTGGAGTTCTCCAGGATGAAGACCAAGAAGGGTCTGTCAATTCTGACTGATGGTGGCAAACTGAGAAATATCATTTCGATAATAGTGGCCCCCGTTGCCTCTGTTCCCATCTCAGTGACACTCAGCGTGGCCTTGTGGGACACCTGTAGAGGAAAAAGGGGGCAGTCAGAGTCTAGTTTGAAACGAAGTGCAGATCTAGAAAAAAAATGTAGAAGCTTAAGGGAGTGTTTTTCAACATGTCACTGTTCTGTTAACCCGTTTTAACTCCCAACTTGTCAAATACCGATGCAACTGAGGCACCCTATAGTGTCTGTATGACACGCACCAGGCTTTGAACTAACTCCAACAACATACACCCATCCGCCTCATTATTAGACAGTCAGAGCCACTGACGTAGGATAAAGAGAGGGAACGTTTGCATAGGGTGGGCGGGAGTGGATATTGGATGGGTCTGTTTTATATCTATGGGTCCAACAAACACAGGACTTTGAGCCAGGAGACCACTGTTCGTGTCCTGTGTGAAGCCAAGTCAACAGTGACTTATTGTACTGTAGTTTTGTTACGTAACTTCTGTACTTAGCTAACGACAGTTACAAAACAAGTGTACTTATTTTATGTAACAAACGTACTAACGTACGATCTTTTCCTACAAACAAATCAGAGATCAGAGTTTGGGGATTTCTTGTTGGTGCAACCAACTACACAGCAACTCTTCAGCATAGCGTTATTACTATTACTGGTTTGTTTAGAAGTTTGGAGACATGTTTCAACTGTTTACTCTGTTACCGTCTATGAGGGACGTTGGATTCTTTTCCTCCAAAAGGGGGCGTGGTTCCCATGTTGTTCATAAGAACTTAAATTGATAATGAGCCTAAGAAGAAAGGTTTGCCTCTCCTACCTTTGAGACTTTGATTTTGACCTCGTCAGAAATGCCAGAGAAATCAGCCCTGTCCTCAAAAGCGTCGGTTATGCCCATTTCTTTCAGTGTGTTTTCCAGAGAAGCATCAGCAGAGATGGAAAACTTTGGTAGGAACAGATCCACATATCTAAGAAACAGAACAACACCGGGGTCACAAACACTGTAATATACAGTTAAAGTACAGCTTGTATAATGAAGTTAAACTGTGCTAATCATGAACACCTTACTTGTTGTTTCTAGTAAATCAAATACATCTAATCCAGTCAACATTTACTCAATCTCTAGAGGATGAGGATTCAAAAATAAAGATTCATCTTACTCCATAGAGACTGAGTTTCGACAGTGCTTGATGTAGTCCTTGTTGATGATGCCCTCCGCCTCCGTCATCTTGCCTTCATCAGGCAGGACGATCATCATGGAGGTGCTGCCCTTGTAGGGCAGCATGACGACGGTGGTGTGGTTGTCAACATCCCAGTAGGTGTCGTAGTCACCCGTCCTCATCATCATGTCCACCTGAACTTTGGTGGTCTTGTCCACATGGAAGTCCATCTTGCGTGTCATGTCACGATTAAATTGTTTTTTCCACTCTCCTGAATGAGGCAGTGAGGGGGGGGGAGATGTGAGTAGATATGTCAGTTCAAATTATTATTGTCAGTTGTTTTTAAAAGTTGAAGAATGCTCTACAGTCTACAATCATCATACTTGTTTGCCTGTTGGTAAACTACACATTGAGACATGGACTTGAATTCACTTCTTACCTTTAAAGTAGACATAGTTAATAAGCATCATGGCCATATCAGGGTGCAGGTCCTTCACCATGTCTTTGATCCTGTCGTGGGTTTTGTTAGCGATGTATCTGTTGATCTCAGCTACAGCCTCAGCAGGATCGGTAAAGTTGACGTTGAAGACCTCACCAGAGTAGTGGTGCCTGACATCCTTCAGGAACTTCTCCAGAGGATCGCAACCAGAGCGCACGGCCACAGCGTTACCGACATCCAGCTGCTGATTCTCATGGCTGTGTCCAAGCATGTCGAAAAGATGCTCGTATGCTTCGTTGACCTGAGTCTGGTTTAAGGTGCTGTATCCCAAGCTGGAGAACAGCTGGCTGTGGGTTTCACCACGAGCCCCTGTAGACAGCACGGACAGGGCGGTGGAGATGCCCAGCGGCGAGTAGAATATGTTCTTTCCAGCAGCAGCCTTGGCATTCAGGTTTTTGTAGAGGGCAAAGGCAAAGTCAGCATTGGGAGACGACAGCTTGTGGCAGCTCATTTCTCCCTCATGGCTGTGATCAGAGCCATCATGGTGGTGGTGGTGGTGGTGTTGGTGGTGGTCTGCCCAGGCTGCAGCCAGCAGCAGCGCTGCGAGTGCACAACTAGCGAAGATCCTACGCATCTTTACAGCCTGTCCATATGAAAGGAAAACGTTAGGTCACAATAGTATTTAATAACAAACAACCTTGTAAATAAGAATAAAACCAAGCGAACAAAATTGAATTTGAAATGAAATGGCAAAGAACAATTTTACAACCTTGTATATAACACAATGAAGGAAAAGGTTTTACAGCTTTACACATGTATTCTATCACACATGTTGTCTCCACATTTAAAAGGTTCGTTTCTAAACTTCCAAATGTCGCTTCAATTTATTAAGTCCAAGTCCTCCTAGTTTAAATAAAACATTCAGCTTATTTCAATGGGGGTCCATGCTTACCGTTAACGTCCTCTGGTGCAGTTTGGCAGAAAGCTCATCATTATCTTCAAATCGAAGAGAGTCAGCTGACACATCTATTAAAAATTAACAAGGTTCAGCCTTTTCTGTCCTTTGCTAAGAGATTCCCGGCCAAGCTATCTTCACTTCACTACAACACAACCCACAGAACACAACCGCTGGTGAGTTTGCTGTGCTATAAAGGTTAAATACACACAAGCCCACAGTATTAATCACATAAATACAAGAACAAATGATGCAACAGAAATCAGGAGCCTTTCATGGAAGTATGAAGCAACTCATTCCAAACAGTCATTTCTACTTTAAAGGGATAGTTTGGGTGTTTTGAAGTGGGGTTGTATGAGGTCCTTATCCATAGTCAGTGTATTACCTACAGTAAATGACAGTTGGCACGCCCCCAATTTGAAGAAACAGACAGCAGTACTGACACCGGAGCAAAGCAATGTACTGCTGTGGACGGGGCCATCGAAAAAACACATTTTAGCCACCTAAAAGAAAGGCTCACCTAATAAAATCGATATATCCGTTTAATTGTACTCTATATTTAGAATATTTTCCGATGGTGAACTGAACTGAAAGTGAAACTTATCTATACTGTTTTAGTCAACGGATTCTGGTGGCTTTGAAGAGAGCATAGATAAGTTTCACTTCGTCGGAAAGGAGAAGGAAAGGGTAAGATAAAACGGTGAAAATATTCTAAATATAGCGTACATTTTAACGGACATTGATTTTAGTGAGCCTTCCTTTTAGGTGGCTAAAATAGTTTTTTTCTGGCCGTCCACAACACTGTATTTCTTTGCTCTGGTGTCGGTACTCCTGTCTGTTCCTCCAAACTGGGGGCACGCAGACCGTAATCTATAGTAAGTAATACGCCTATGGATAAGTACCTCATACAACACCCAAACTATCCCTTTAAATCCCTTCTGGAAAAAGAAATGGTAACTTCTTTTCAATAAAGAGCAATGGTGATGTCATTCATATTGCCATTATAGTCAGAAGGATTGATCTCAGTAGAAATATTCATTTAAAGTTGTTCATGACGAGTCTTTTTGTTTCGCTTAATGTTGAAATATTTTGAAAGAATTGCTCAATAACACACAAGTTGGTGTCAGCAGTGCAGTACATGCACCACTGTTTTTATTATTTATATCAAATATAAAAGTCAGCTGGATACAGTATATAATGATGTAAATTTATTTAGTCCTTTGAGACACCCATCCAGGTTCAAATGACTGTTGGTAATAAATGTGTCATACTGAAAGACTGCAAACAGATTCAAAGTGTAACATTTCATTTATTTGTGCAAGCTGTTGTCTTATTGAGCAACCTGTACTCTTCGTCATCTCCCCAATTGGCTATCGCTGTGACATCACTACAGGGTTGTCTGAGGTAACCTGAGCTAAAATCCCAAAAGCCTCTAAGACCTACTACAGTGTGCAATGTAACAAATGTAATGTAAGGTTACATAAGTCACCATGGTTCTCTGAATGGAGACATTATCCCAAATGTCAAATTCAGATTTTATTTGTCACATACTCAATCATACAAGTAAAATGTGCAATGAAATGCTTCGTTACCGTCTCAAGTAGATTGTGCAAAATTAAATAGTTAGAGGGATAGTTTGGATTGTTTGGAAGTGGGGTTGTATGAGGTACTTCTCCATAGTCAGTGTATTACCTACAGTAGATGGCGGTCAGTGTGCCCCCAGTTTGGAGAAACAGACAGGAGTTACCGCATGGAAGTAAAGTAATGTACTGCTGTGGACGGCGCCGGCAGCAAAACAGATTTTAGCCAACTAAAAAAAGGCCCACCTAAAATGATCAATATCAGTTTAGGTGTACACTATATTTAGAATATTTCCACAGCTTTACCTTGCTGTCAGACAGCCCTTTCCTATGGGGGACTGAAGCCATTTTACTCTCTGCAAAGTAAAAAACAAAAACAGTAATTTTACCTCGCAGAACACCGGAGTTGCTGGTCTACTGCTTCCTCGATCGGTTAGTTTGTTTGTGTTATTGGGTGACTTTGGTGAATCCGGACTAACCCTTTGAAACAACAGTCTTGGGCTTTGTAAAGAGTATAGATAACGGCTTCAGTTCCCCATTTGACGGCAAAGTAAAGTGTTGAAAATATTCTAAATACAGTGTACACTTAAACTGGTATTGATTTTTTTTAAGGTGGCTAAAATACGTTTTGCTGCCGGACCCCTCCACAGCAGTGCATTGCTTTGCTTCTGTGCCCGTACTCCTGTCTGTTTCTCCAAACTGTCATCTACTGTAGGTAATAAACTGACTGTGGATAAGTACCTCATACAATAGCACTTCAAAAAATCTGAACTATCCCTTTAAAAGAGAGCAAGTATAAAATGTACAATAAGTAACAATAAGCATAATGGTAACATTTACAATGAGTCTACAATAAGAAAAAGGTCAATATACTGTAGATATAAAGTAGTGGAACATTATATGGAAATCAAGTATAAATATTTTTAAATTTCCCAATCAAATAGACAATTTTGTCTCAGAAACAGGCCACAACTAATTAATAATTTATGACCAAACATAGGCATGGCATCAGTCAGGTAACACTGATAGGGAAAGTTGAGATTATTTAATCTATTTGTTGTGTATTTGATGTCATGTTGCACAATGAAGAGACAAATGTAATAACTTTTTTTTCTATTTTCAGGGCCCTCCTTTATTATCTTTTCAAAGTAAAAGCGTGTACATGCTCACATGCAGAATCACTCCAACAGCTGCTCATTAGGGCTGCAACTCGCAATTATTTCTATTATCGATTAATCATTTGGTCTATAAAATATCAGAAGACAGTGAAAAATGTTCATCACAATTTTCTAGAGTTGAAAATGTTATCAAATGTCTTGTTTTGTGCGACCAACTAGTCCAAATTTACTTTAATGTAAGACAAGTCAAAGCAGCAAATTCTGCCATTTGAGAACCCGAAACCATCAAATGTTTGGAACTTTTGCTTGAAAGATGACTGAAAAGATTCATCAATTATCAAAATAGTTGCCAATTAATTATCTGTCGATCGCCTGATCGATGAATAGACTGACTGTTGCAGCTCTGTACTTCTCATTTATGTCAGCAATTCCATTCTGAGACCAGTGATCATGATTTATCATTTCACTAGGATGTGCCTTACATGGCTGTGGGGTTGCTGATCTTGCCCATGAAGGATGACGACCCAGAAGGGTCTGTTAATTCTGACTGATTGTGGAAAACTGATGAATACTACCTCAGTAATGGTGGTGACTGCTGCCTCTGTTCCCATCTCAGTGACACTCAGCATGGCCTTATGAGACACCTGTGGAGGAAAAAGGAGGCAGTCAGAGTGAAACACAGTGCAGGTCTAGAAAAAAATGTAGAAGCTTAGGTGTCTTTTTCAGCATCCTCTGGAGGTACAGTATATGTCTCTGTTCTGCAGTTGTTGCTGAACTACTGCTCATGCAGTGGAGTAGGCATAGTCCCATGTTGTTCAAAAGAATTTAGGACATAGCAGGGGAACAAATCGGAGATCAGAGTTTGGGGATTTATCGTTGGTGCAACCAACTACACAGCAACTCTTCAGCATAGCATTATTACTATATCGGTTTGTTTAAAGTAGAAGTTTGGAGACATGTTTCAACTGTTTACTCTGTTACCATCTATGAAGGACGTTGGATTGTTTTCCCCCAAAAGGCGTGGTCATAAGAGCCTACTCTGGATGACGTATTGCCGGTCTGATGTACGGAGTGCATATTCCCATGTTGTTCATAAGAACTTAAATTAATAATGAGCCTAAGAAGAAAGGTTTGCCTCTCCTACCTTTGAGACTTTGAGCATGACCTTGTCAGAAATGCCAGAGAAATCAACCCTGTCCTCAAAAGTGTCGGTTATGCCCATTTCTTTCAGTGTGTTTTCCAGAGAAGCATCAGCAGAGATGGAAAACTTTGGTAGGAACAGATCCTCATATCTAAGAAACAGAACAGCACCAGTGTCACAAACACTGCAATATACAGTTAAAGTACAGCTTGTATAATGAAGTTAAACTGTGCTAATCATGAACACCTTACTTGTTGTTTCTAGTAAATCAAATACATCTAATCCAGTCAACATTTTCTCAATCTCTAGAGGATGAGGATTAAAAAAAAAAAGATAACAGTAATGTAAATATGTCAGTTCAAATGATTATTGTCAGTTGTTTTTAAAAGTATGCTCTACAGTCTACAATCATCATACTTCATGTTTCCATCATTAAACCATAGACTGTATATACTGTATATATGGACGACGCGTCTCCACTTCCTCCCCATCTACAGAAGTAAAGCCAAATATCTGGGATAGGGGAGCTTCCATCTTGAGATTTTGATGTCATTTGGAGCCAGAGTCTGAGCAGTAGTGATCGGGGGGCTGGAGTCGCGGTATCGAAGTCCCGCCCACACACCCACCCGAGCCAATCACGAGCCGAGCACAGTCGCAACTTGCTAGCGTGAGGCACCTAGCTGCTGCGTTCAAATCCTCTTAAACATACTCCACTTTGAAACGCTACTGCTCCCACATACTTTCAGCTACAGACTTCATTTAAACTTTAAACGGGTTACAAGTCTTTGAACTATTAAGCTATGATTCAGCTTTTTGATATGTTTAAAATTTTTGATATATCACAGTTTAAGTCTAATGCTTTTCTCAGACTTTTTCTGAGTTCATAATGGGTGTGTATTGCGCTGCTTTACAGTGATGATATCACTCCCTTCCTTTTTTTAAATTTTCTGGCAAAAAACCTTGTACGTTCCACAACTTCCAATTCTCATAATAAATAATACATCAAAAGGTAGATATTTTTTGTCTTCTTTCAGATGATGTGCCCATTTAAGCAATAGGTGTTACAGTTTTGGAATTATCTGCTTAAAAAAAAAAAAACAAGAGATCCCTTCCTCTCTCTCATCTGCTGCAATGATAATTCACTTCTGAAAGTCTGGAGCAAAAACTCAAATGTGGAGACTTTTTAAACTGCCAGTCCTCAGTCATTTTAAACTTTATCTACACAAATGACACGTCTACTATCTTCATCAAAGTCTTGAAGTGTTCAAACTGAAGAGTGATGTGAAATTTCAGCTATAAAACTTATAGTTTTTAACTGAGGGGGTCTTTTTCAGGTAGTACCTTCTCTGTGTTTTCACCACAAACGTCCAACCATGACTCAGCGCTTTCAGACACAAACAGGTGTTTCTGTTTGGGTGATTAGAGCTCCATCAGTCTCAGCCTGTCTCTGATTGGCTGATTAGAGCTCCATCAGTCTCTGCCTGTCTCTGATTGGTGCATTGCTCTAATTCTGCTCTGCATGCATTATTTGTAGTTTTCCTCTGGACATGTAGGAGAATCTTACAGAACTCTGCATGCAGGGTCTCAGTGGGGTGTTTATCCCATTGAGTGAAGTCCTGGTTTGTAAGTGGACCCCACACCTCGCTGCCATAGAGTGCAATTGGTTCAATAACACACTCGATAAGTTTAAGCCAAATTCTAATCTGTATTTCGGTTTGGATATTTTTTTTTAATGGCATAGAAAGCCCTGCGTGCTTTCTCTCTCAGCTCATGAACTGCCTCTTTAAAATGTCCAGTTGAACTCATTTTTAAACCGAGGTAATTGAGGTGTGTGCAGTACTCTACATGTTTTGTACCAATTGAGAACTTTGGTAGAACATCCTGAGATCTGGATCTTTTTTGGAAATCATTATTTTGGTCTTTTTGGGGTTTACTGTCAGGGTCCAGGTCTGACAGTACTGCTCTAGCAGGTCCAGGTCTGACAGTACTGCTCTAGCAGGTCCAGGTCTGACAGTACTGCTCTAGTAGGTCCAGGTCTGACAGTACTGCTCTAGCAGGTCCAGGTCTGACGGTACTGCTCTAGCAGGTCCAGGTCTGACAGTACTGCTCTAGCAGGTCCAGGTCTGACGGTACTGCTCTAGCAGGTCCAGGTCTGACAGTACTGCTCTAGTAGGTCCAGGTCTGACAGTACTGCTCTAGCAGGTCCAGGTCTGACAGTACTGCTCTAGCAGGTCCAGGTCTGACGGTACTGCTCTAGCAGGTCCAGGTCTGACAGTACTGCTCTAGCAGGTCCAGGCTCTGCTGTAGGCCGTCTGCTGTGGGGGACAACAGGGCCAGGTCGTCTGCAAAGAGCAGGCATTTCACTTCCTGATTGTGGAGACTTACACCAGTTTCGGGGAATTTTCTATTAGAGTAGCCAATTCATTGATGTAAATATTGAAGAGGGCAGGGCTGAGATTACAGTCCCTGACGAACACCCCGCCCTTGGTTAAAGAATTCTGTTCTTTTTTTTACCAATTTTGATGCTGCACATGTTGCCAGTATACATTGATTTAATAATATCATATGCTTTACCCCCTACACCACTTTCAATAACTTTGTAGAATAGTCCTATATGCCAAATAGAATCAAAAGCTTTTGGAAGTCAATAAAACAGGCATAAATTTGGGTTTTATTTTGGTTTATATGTTTATCAATCAGGGTGTGTAGGGTGTAAATATGATCAGTTGTGCGATGTTTTGGTATAAATCCAATTTGGCTTTTACTCTAGACATTATGTCAGTTCAAATGATTATTGTCAGTTGTTTTTAAAAGTATGCTCTACAGTCTACAATCATCATACTTCATGTTTCCATCATTAAACCATAGACTGTATATACTGTATATATGGACGACGCGTCTCCACTTCCTCCCCATCTACAGAAGTAAAGCCAAATATCTGGGATAGGGGAGCTTCCATCTTGAGATGTTGATGTCATTTGGAGCCAGAGTCTGAGCAGTAGTGATCGGGGGACTGGAGTCGCGGTATCGAAGTCCCGCCCACACACCCACCCGAGCCAATCATGAGCCGAGCACAGTCACAACTTGCTAGCGTGAGCCACCTAGCTGCTATGTTCAAATCCTCTTAACCCTCCTATTGTCTTCCCGTTGACCATGCAACTTTTGTCCTCCCGGGTCAAAATTGACCCGGTTTTGTTTGACTGTTTATAAAGCATAAACTATAAATTATCACCCAATTCTGTGTTACACCTTTTTAGCCAACTTCATTCCAACTCATTACCACAAGTTTTACACTTATTTTTAGAATTTATGGTCAATAAATCAAATTTTTATGAAAATATACCTATTTTTTGAATTTTAAAAAAGCAGAATTTTGACTATAGTTATTATCAGAGTAACATAATGTTGATGGATTATCACAGGCTGGTATATGTCAAAGTTTAGTCAAAAAATTTTTTTTAAACCATTTCAATTTTTTGAATGGCAGCAAATAGTGACACCTATTGTCCTCCCGGGTCAAAATTGACCCGGTCTGGTTTGACTGTTTAAAAAGCATAAACTATAAATTATCACCCAATTTTGTGTTTCACCTTTTTGGCCAACTTCATTCCAACTTATTACCGCAAGTTTTACACTTTTTTTTTTAAAATTAGGGTTAATAAACCTAATTTCCGTGAAACTTTACCTATTTTTTGAGTAAAAATAAGCAGAAATTATGACTATAGTTATTATCAGAGTAACATAATGTTGATGGATTATCACAGGCTGGTATATGTCAAAGTTTAGTCAAAAACATTTTTTGAAACCATTTAAATTTTTTGAATGGCAGCAAATAGTGACACCTATTGTCCTCCCGGGTCAAATTTGACCCGGTCTGGTTTGACTGTTTATGAAGCATAAACTATAAATTATCAGCCAATTTTGTGTTACACCTTTTTAGCCAACTTCATTCCAACTCATTACCACGAGTTTTACACTTTTTTTTTTGAATTTATGGTCAATAAATCTAATTTATAGGAAATTATACCTAATTTTTGAGTAAAAAGACCCAGAAATTATGAATTATTTGGACTTTACTCAAAATTGTAGGAACACATTTTGATGGATTATCACAGACTGGTATATGTCAAAGATTAGTCAGAATATTATAAATATTATAATATTCAATGACAGCACCTAATGACGCCTTTTTAGCCAACTTCATTTCAACTCATAACCACAAGTTTTACAGCTCTTTTTGGAATGTTTGGTCAATAAGCCTCATTTACATGAAATTATACCACTTGTTTTTGAGTAAGATAAGCAGAAATTTAGTTATTTTGGATTATCACAGACTGGTATCTGTATGGAGTGTTGATTCTGCATGTAAACAGAAATTAACGCTACGCTTCCGCAAGATGCAATATGCACATGAACAGTAGGGGCAGTGTAGGGGCAGTATGGTGCTGTCTGTGACAGGGTCAGGGGTCAGTAGGCACAAATCAATGGCAGAAAGTTTTGAAGACAAGCTAATAGACCAAGTCCACAATGACCTGCATCTTTACAATGTGTCATTACCGCTGTACAGTAGCAATTATGCTTGTCAAAATAGCTGGCGACCGATCGGTACCATTTTAGTGAAGTCGCGGTGCAGAACTCCTTCGTTGCACCAGACAAACTCAGTGATGGAAGCTGGTAGACACTGCGAAAGTCTACAGACTACAGCAGCAGAAAGTGAAAGCAGAGTGAAAGTGCCAGCAGACAATTTATTTCTGTCCATTGACTGCTGTTGTCCTACATGTTGTCCTCCATAGCTCTCTGCTAGCAGCAGCATGGATTCTGCCCAGCACTTCCACATTTTCAAATCCAATTTGGGAGGCCAGAACGTCCGGCCTGAGACGCATCTGTAGAAATCTGTTTGGAATCGCAGTTTCAAATTTGCATTTCATATGTTTATTTTGCTGTCCAAACTTTCTAAAATCAATCTGGATACAATCTGGATATGTATTATTATTATGTATGTATATATCACAAAATGGATTTGGGCTGGCAGCCTGAACAAGGCCCATGGTGGGACCGGTACATCCAAGATGTGATAAGAACAGGTTTACACAGCTTTAGCTTTGAAGTTGTGCTGGAAAGCACAATAGTGATACATTCAGTTTGTGTGTGTGTCATGTGTGCATGCGTGCATGCGTGCGCATGTGTGTTTTTGCGTGGCATGATTTTGTGTTGTCTGGAAGCTCTGGTTCCGATGTAGGAAAAAGTTTGATAAAATCAGGTTTACACACAAGATGTGTGTGCGTGTATGCATGTGTGTGTGTGTGTGTGTGTGTGTGTGTGTGTGTGTGTGTGTGTGTGTGTGGTTGTGCGCGTGTGGTTGTTCGTGTGTGTGTGCTCGTGTGTGTGTGTATATGTGTTCATCTGCTGGAAATGTACAATGCCCACTATAGAGTATGGGTGTGTGTGTGTGTGTGTGTGGTTGTGCGCGTGTGGTTGTTCGTGTGTGTGTGTGTGTGTGTGTGTGTGTGTGTGTGTGTGTGCGTGTGTGAGTAAGTGTGTGTGTTGTGTGTGTATATGCGTGCATATCTGAGGTCTTTGTGTGTG
Source organism: Sebastes fasciatus (assembly GCF_043250625.1). Classification (NCBI taxonomy): domain Eukaryota; kingdom Metazoa; phylum Chordata; class Actinopteri; order Perciformes; family Sebastidae; genus Sebastes; species Sebastes fasciatus. The sequence goes on from NC_133805.1 coordinate 31,412,069, forward strand.
TGTGGTTGTGCGCGTGTGGTTGTTCGTGTGTGTGCGCGTGTGTGTGTGTGTGTGTTCATCTGCTGGAAATGAACAATGCCCACTATAGAGTATGGGTGAGTATTGCTGCTGCTGTGTCTGTGTGTGTGTGTGTGCGTGATAGTGTGTGTGTGTACACATACGTGTGGGTGCGTCCATGTGTTTGTGCATGTGCGTGGTTGTGTGCACGTGTGTGTGTGTGTGTATTCATGTGCTGGAAAACACAATAATGTGTTGGTAGATGAGTAATGCCACTGTGTGTGTGTGTGTGTGTGTGTGTGTGTGTGTGTGTGTGTGTGTGTGTGTGTGTGTGTGTGTGTGTGTGTGTGCGTGTGGTAGTGTGTGTGTGTTCATCTGCTGGAAATGTACAATGCCCACTATAGAGTATGGGTGACTATTGCTGCTGCTGTGTCTGTGTATGTGTATGTGTGTGCGCAATTGTGTGTGTCTACACATGCCTGTGGGTGCGTCCAAGTGTGTGTGTATGTGCGTGGTTTTGTGCAAGTGTGTTTGTGTGTATTCATGTGCTGGAAAACACAATAATGTGTGAGTACATGAGTAATGCGGCTGTGTGTGTGTGTGTGTGTGTGTGTGTGTGTGTGTATGCACGTGCGTATCTGAGGGGTGTGTGAGGTGTGTTTGAGGTGTGTGTATGTGTGTGGTTGTGCATCTGTGTGTTTATTTACTGAAAAACACAATAGTGTGACACATTGCACCACCGGATCAAAATTGACCCGGGAAGACAACAGGTGTTACAAAATTGAATAAATTACCCATAATGCAACGAAAATAGTCGTCATTAATTTTTTTTGCAAAGACTATAGAAGGGAACCACCCATGTAATTTTGGGGCAATTACGTGAAAGAAATCCATATTTATGATAAAATGAAGTTTGAAAACGGGTCAAATTTGACCCGAGGACAACAGGAGGGTTAAACATACTCGACTTTGAAACGCTACTGCTCCCACATACTTTCAGCCACAGACTTCATTTAAACTTTAAACGGGTTACAAGTCTTTGAACTATTACGCTATGATTCAGCTTTTTGATATGTTTAACATTTTTTGATTTATCACAGTTTAAGTCTAATGCTTTTCTCAGACTTTTTCTGAGTTTATAATGGGTGTGTATTGCGCTGCTTTACAGTGATGACATCACTCACCCTCTCTTCCTTTTTTTAAATTTTCTGGCAAAAAACCTTGTACGTTCCACAACTTCCAATTCTCATATATAAATAATACATCAAAAGGTAGATATTTTTTGTCTTCTTTCAGATGATGTGCCCATTTAAGCAATAGGTGTTACAGTTTTGGAATAATCTCCTTCAAAGCACCAAGAGATCCCTTCCTCTCTCTCATCCGCTGCAATGATAATTCACTTCTGAAAGTCTGGAGCAAAAACTCAAATGTGGAGACTTTTTAAACTGCCAGTTGTTGGCTGATTTAGTGGAGCGGATAGTGGAAAAATCGTGCAAATAGTGATACAAGCACCAAATTTGGCATGATGATTCCCGAGGGGTCACTTAGCAAATATAAACGATCGGCCACTTGAAAATCCAAGACGGCGGCCATTTTTCAAGATGGCCGCCAAATTGACCTGCCGTTAATGGTTTCTCTCATAGAAATTCATCTACTTGGTCAATTTGAGTGATCTTGGTGTCAAAGTATGTGATTTCTAGCATGCTGGATCTTATTTTGATAGTTAAATAATTTTTAACTTCAATATAAATTTAGTCGCGTAGAATGTTTTTCTTAAAAAAATGCATGATTTTGATGAACTTGAATGATTGTGATGTAGAATTATATGTTTTCTGGTATGCTATCTAATCTAACAATTTTTACAGCTTTAACATCCTCCAATACGTTTTGTTTTTTTTACTTTTGGCTGTCCGGTGAGTCTTTGCTTTGTGGTGTTTGCAAGGCTCAATTGGCTTGTAGGCCTACTGTTGTAGATATCAATAGCTGCTGTTGCCATAGGTGTAGGGGCTTAGTGGTAGAGGTAGCACCTTTGTTTCAGAAGTCAGCCACATCCTCCAGGATGGACTACTCGCACTGGTTCACACTACTTGCCCAACTCTCATCTATGGCTCCATGAAGTTGCCAGTGCACGGCAATGACCACACCTCGGACACCATGTTGGCTCATGGGCTGAACTAGGTGAGGGTAAAACACAGAGAGTCTCTGTGTGATGGAGTATTTCTAGCTCCAAATTTCAAAGTGCATAGAGTCAACGAACCAGCCATCTTTATCCATGAGGTTCCCACACCAACATATCTATCAGTTGCCTCTTTCTGGTCTTGGAAAACACAGACAGGCCAACATACATAGCAAAAGGTGTCTTCCTGTCCTTGGATTGCCTGTGGACCTGCGATCCTTCCCTGTATTTGGCAAAACAGCTCTACTGTAACAGTTGCAAGGTCAGATTTTGATGTGCCATTTTGGAGTTGTGACTTGATATCAGCTCCATGTTCAATCATACATACAAACTGAAGCAGTGATGGTGGGACGGTATCTTCAAGGTACCCATCATGAGACGTGCTGTTGAATTCTGATTTATGCTGAAACATGTCACGACGTATCATCTGAGCAGCCTTTGCCAGGTGGACTGCTTCTCCATATTTGCTTCCTTCTTCTGGGACAGCTCTTCTTTCTTCTGCAGCTGTTGGGCATTCAGATAGGCTCGTTCTCGTTTGTACAGAGCAGCCAAGCAAGCAGGCTGACATCTCCAGCACTCAGATTGGGAAGGAGCTTTCCATCACTGAACGGGCACTTGCTTGCATGGGATACAGCTAGGTTCATGCATTATTTTACGCAATCTGTACACTATCTGGATAACTGAAACCCCATTATCCTTGGCTCGGCTCTCCCGCGCTTGCACATCCTGTCGATTCAGGTTTTGCTGCCTTAAACTGATCAGGGGTTGGTAGTAAGCAGCATTTTGGACACTAAGTATAATGCTGAATCCTACTTAGCTGACGTTAAACCCCATTCTGAGTTACACAGCAGCGATTGTCACCAGTGTGCCCTGGTAGTGCCCGACAATCACTCCTTTACAGTTCTTTGCTGTTTTTCCAATTCTGGCAGTTGGGTTGGAACCTCATGGATAAAGATGGCTGGTTCGTTGACTCTATGCACTTTGACATTTAGAGCTAGACATACTCCATCACAGAGAGACTCTCTGTGTGCTACCCTCACCTAGTTCAGCCCGTGAGCCAACATGGTGTCCCGGGGTGTGGTCATTGCCGTGCACTAGCAACTTCATGGAGCCACAGGTGAGAGTTGGGCAAGTAGTGAGGACCAGTGCCAGTAGTCCATCCTGGAGGATGTGGCTGACTTCTGAAACAAAGGTACTACCCCTACCACTAAGCCCCTACACCTATGGCAACAGCAGCTATTGATATCTACAACAGTAGACCTACAAGCCAATTGAGCCATGCAAACACCACAAAGCAAAGACTCACCGGACAGCCAAAAGTAAAAAAAAAACGTATCGGAGGATGTTAAAGCTGTAAAATTAGATAGCATACCAGAAAACATATAATTCTACATCACAATCATTCAAGTTGACCAAGTACATGCATTTCTTTAAGAAAAACATTCTCTGCGAGTAAATTTGACAGCCATCTTAAAAATGTCCGCCATATTGCAGTTAAAAATTGTTAAAACTATCAAAATAAGATCCAGCATGCTAGAAAACACATAATTTGACACCAAGATCACTCAAATTGACCAAGTAGATGAATTTCTATGAGAGAAACCATTAACGGCAGGTCAATTTGGCGGCCATCTTGAAAAATGGCCGCCGTCTTGGATTTTCAAGTGGCCGATCGTTTATATTTGCTAAGTGACCCCTCGGGAATCATCATGCCAAATTTGGTGCTTGTATCACTATTTGCACGATTTGACTGAAAAATGGATGTTAGCCGCTCCACTAATTAGAGCTCCATCAGTCTCAGCCTGTCTCTGATTGGTGCATTGCTCTTAAGCTCTTTTTGGGATCTCTCTTTTTTTAATTGTTTAAAAATTCTCTCTCTCTCTCTCTCTCTCTCTCACAGAGAGACCCTACTGCATGTGATTATCATAAAGTGGGCATGTCTGTAAAGGGGAGACTCGTGGGTACCCATAGAACCGATTTAAATTCACATATCTGGGGGTCAGAGGTCAAGGGTCACCTTTGAAAATGGCCTTGCCAGTTAAAACGAATTACACATTATTATCGCGTTAACTTTGACAGCCCTAATTTAAATATGTTGTATCTATTTATTGTGGATGTGATGTCATGCGGCACAATGCATAGAACAATTGAATCACTTTTTTTCTTTTTTCAGGGCACTCCTTTATTATCTTTACAAAGTAAAAGACATGTACATGCTCACTGAAGAAATTAATCGATTATCAAAATAGATAATAGTTAATTTTCTGTCTAACTGACTGATCAATCTTTGCAGCTCTACATCTCATTTACGTCAACAAAATGTTCTTTAATGATACTTTTGTAGAATTAGCTCCATTCAGAGACCAGTAAAAACTCCCCTGCAAAGATATACATGCACACAAGCACATTCCTGCTACATTCCTGCTACAGCCTGATAAGATCTTCATGATGGCACCTGTGACCGTGATTTATCATTTTCCTAGCATGTGCCTTTACATGGCTGTGGGGTTGCTGATCTTGCCCATGAAGAGGATGTTCTCAGTGGAGTTCTCCAGGATGAAGACCAAGAAGGGTCTGTCAATTCTGACTGATGGTGGCAACATGTGTAATGTTATTTCAATAATAGTGACTCCCGTTGCCTCTGTTCCCATCTCAGTGACACTCAGCGTGGCCTTGTGGGACACCTGTAGAGGAAAAAGGGGGCAGTCAGAGTCTAGTTTGAAACGAAGTGCAGGTCTAGAAAGAAATGTAGAAGCTTAAGGGGTGTTTTTCAACATGTCACTGTTCTGTTGACCCGTTTTAACTCCCTACTTGTCAAATACCGATGCAACTGAGGCACCCTGTAGCGTCTGTATGACACGCACCGGCCTTCCAACTAACTCCAACAACATACACCCATCCGCCTCATTATTAGACAGTCAGAGCCACTGACGTAGGATAAAGAGGAAAGAGGGAAAGTTTGCATAGGGTGGGCGGGAGTGGATATTGTTACATTATTTTGAAAAGAGACTGTATACATCAGACAGGCAATATGTCATCCAGACTAGGCTTAATTGACCACGCACCCTTTTGGGGGAAAACAATCCCGTGTCCCTTATAGGCGGGAACAGCGTAACCAGAATAATTGGAAAAATTTCTCCATACTTCTACTTTAAACAAACTGATAATAGTAATACTGCTATGTCGAAGAGTTGCTGTGTAGTTGGTTGCACCAACAATAAATCCAAAAACGCTGGTCTACGATTTCCCTGCCGTGTCCTAAAAAATACCAGACCAACATGGCGTCATCGCCGAGGCTGCGCTCAATTTTGGGGGAAAGAAACTCGCTGTCACAGGAGAGAAATTACGAAAAGCTGTTGTGTAGCGGTTTAACCGAGGCTTTCACACTGAGATTTGAGGCACATACGATACGTGAATATTCACCGTCAGTGTGGAAAATGGCTAAATGATGCTGGTGACAGTGACTAGCATGGCTAGCTAACGTTAGCTTGAGTGGGAGGCTGCTGCATGGATGTATTAAGAGAACTGGATACAGCGTTGGAGGCAGGCCCCGTTCATTCCTATGAAAGTTGCTCATTGGCACATGAAGCCTAAATGGGGATCAATGACCAGCGCTCTTCCTGGGGGCTTGGGCTGCTGCAGTAATACAGTCAAACATTAACGTTCTAGCAGCATCAGACTGTCGTCTCCAACTAAATCTCAGCCTACAGATCAAACAGTTGGTTATTAACATGTTGGTTATTTACAGACAACACTTAGCCTAGCATGATTCTATTAAATATCTAGAGATATCCAGCCCCTGTGTTGGGCGGGGGAATACTGAAGGGACATGGCGGCGATCAACCTTAATTTATTAAGTTATCAAGAAGGCTCAGGTTCAGGCAAGGTCGCAGAATAATTATTGCAGCAGCCTCACACTCAAGCTAACGTTAGCTAGCCATGCTAGTCACTGTCACCAGGATCATTTAGCCATTTAGCACACTGACAGTGAATATTCATGGTTTGTATGAGCCTCAAATATCAGTGTGAAAGCCTCAGTTACCCCACAACAAAACAGCTTTCGGTCATTTTCTCTCCTGTGACAGCGAGTTTCTTTCCCCCAAAGGGAGCGCAGCCTCGGAGATAAACCATGCTGGTCTGGTCTATAGCTTGGAGCCATAAAACCCCTCAACTATATCTTTTTAGGACATAGCAGGGGAACAAATCAGAGATCAGAGTTTGGGGATTTCTTGTTGGTGCAACCAACTACACAGCAACTCTTCAGCATAGCGTTATTACTATTACTGGTTTGTTTAGAAGTTTGCAGACATGTTTCAACTGTTTACTCTGTTACCATCTATGAGGGACGATGGATTCTTTTCCTCCAAAAGGCGTGGTCATAAGAGCCTACTCTGGATGACGTACTGCCGGTCTGATGTATGGAGTGCATATTCCCATGTTGTTCATAAGAACTTAAATTAATAATGAGCCTAAGAAGAAAGGTTTGCCTCTCCTACCTTTGAGACTTTGATTTTGACCTCGTCAGAAATGCTAGAGAAATCAGCCCTGTCCTCAAAAGCGTCGGTTATGCCCATTTCTTTCAGTGTGTTTTCCAGAGAAGCATCAGCAGAGATGGAAAACTTTGGTAGGAACAGATCCTCATATCTAAGAAACAGAACAGCACCAGTGTCACAAACACTGCAATATACAGTTAAAGTACAGCTTGTATAATGAAGTTAAACTGTGCTAATCATGAACACCTTACTTGTTTTTTCTATTAAATCAAATACATCTAATCCAGGCAACATTTACTCAATCTCTAGAGGATGAGGATTCAAAAATAATAATAATAATGTAAATATGTCAGTTCAAATGATTATTGTTAGTTGTTTTTTAAAAGTACGTTCTACAGTCTACAATAATCATACTTCATGTTTCCATCATTAAACTGTAGGGACCCAGCAAATGGCTAGTGACCACATGAACTCAGTAACATGATCCTTGACTCTGGACTCAGCTCAGCTGCCATTGGCTACTGTAGCATTTCACACAGAGGTGTGAAATTCACCCAGAATAAAACCAGAGGAATCTATTTGTTCCTTCTCTTTCCGCTTCACCTTCTCACCCAAGCTGACCTGCTTGAGGTGAACTGCTGCTCTCCTGATCAGAAGCAGCTCTGCTTCTGATCTATGGCCTGTTAGGAAACAGCTATTGGAACACAATAATCTTCTCAGGCAGAAGACGCGACAGCCTGCCTTCGTACCTACTAACTTCAAGCAACGACCGCAAGGAAGTTAGCACCAAGCTACTGGGAAGAAAGTAATCAGCAAAGCAAAGACGACCTCTTTGACTTGGAACCACAACTTCAACACATGGAATTACAAACCCTTTTCTTCCATGGATCGGTAACGTACTGGGCTTACCTTAGCATTAGCAATCGCACATGGCTGAGCAAGACTGTTCAACTTTGATTTCTAGAATGTACTTGTATTGATTTGGTTTAATGTTATTCATTGAGTTTGACTGTGGTGATTTATTTGTATTTGATATTTGGGTAGGTGGCTTCGCCACATCGGATGTGTTTAGTTTATGCTTCACATAGACAAGGTCTTGCATGCAAACTAACCATCTTTTCTAACCCACTGCATATCTAACACACATTAAGATCACATACAGAAACTGTGAATTAGTTAAACATAAACATACAGCTTCAGATAATCCTAACCCCATATCACCCCCCTCTCTGTCCTTCTTGAGCACATGTGCTCAGAAGAACAAAGAGGTCATGTGATGACATGCTGGCGGCCATCTTTGATTCCGCCATCTTTGTAGTTTTACAGTGCTCGCCATTTTGTCTGTAGGCCATACAGATATCCTGAGACAAGAAGCCATCTTGTTCACACACACACACACACACACACACACACACACACACACACACACACACACACACACGTACACACACACACACACACACACACATGCTTACACACTGTGTTTGGTTTGTTTAGTTTAGTTATTTAGTAAGATTAATATTGTGTTTTGAACCTTTATTATCTTGTAAATAAATGATTGTGGAATATACATGCTGGTCTCTTTAATGTTGCACAAGAGTGAATAATGCCAACCTCTGCTATGTCAAGAACTCCGATATCCTTCAACCTTTACTATCTATTTTGGTTATAGTTATCAATTTAATTATTAATCAACGTTCCAAATTGATAGTTTAGCATATATAATGAGACTATATTAACGTTTTGGTCATTGGTCCCTGATTCCAGGGTGGTGCCCCGTTTATTATTAATGTTTATTGATAATCTTTATTAATATTAATAATTCTATTATTATTTATTAATTAATTTGCTAATAACCAAAACCTGTTACAGCCAAATCCCTACAAAACCATAGACTGTATATACTGTATATATGGACGACGCGTCTCCACTTCCTCCCCATCTACAGAAGTAAAGACAAATATCTGGGATAGGGGAGCTTCCATCTTGAGATGTTGATGTCATTTGGAGCCAGAGTCTGAGCAGTAGTGATCGGGGGGCTGGAGTCGCGGTATCGAAGTCCCGCCCACACACCCACCCGAGCCAATCACGAGCCGAGCACAGTCGCAACTTGCTAGCGTGAGGCACCTAGCTGCTGCGTTCAAATCCTCTTAAACATACTCCACTTTGAAACGCTACTGCTCCCACATACTTTCAGCTACAGACTTCATTTAAACTTTAAACGGGTTACAAGTCTTTGAACTATTAAGCTATGATTCAGCTTTTTGATATGTTTAAAATGTTTTGATATATCACAGTTTAAGTTTAATGCTTTTCTCAGACTTTTTCTGAGTTTATAATGGGTGTGTATTGCGCTGCTTTACAGTGATGACATCACTCACCCTCCCTTCCTTTTTTTTAAATTTTCTGGCAAAAAACCTTGTACGTTCCACAACTTCCAATTCTCATATATAAATAATATATCAAAACGTAGATATTTTTGTCGTCTTTCAGATGATGTGCCCATTTAAGCAATAGGTGTTACAGTTTTGGAATAATCTCCTTCAAAGCACCAAGAGATCCCTTCCTCTCTCTCATCTGCTGCAATGTTAATTCACTTCTGAAAGTCTGGAGCAAAAACTCAACTGTGGAGACTTTTTAAACTGTCAGTTCTCAGTCATTTTAAACTTTATCTACACAAATGACACGTCTACATCTTTATCAAAGTCTTTAGGTGCTCAAACTGAAGAGATTTCAGCTGTACAACTTATAGTTTTTAACTGAGGGGGTCTTTTTCAGGTAGTACCTTCTCTGTGTTTTCACCAGTTACGTCCAACCATGACTCAGCACTTTCAGACACAAACAGGTGTTTCTGTTTGGGTGATTAGAGCTCCATCAATCTCAGCCTGTCTCTGATTGGCTGATTAGAGCTCCATCAGTCTCTGATTGGTGCATTGCTCTTAAGCTCTTTTTGGGATCTCTCTTTTTTTAATTGTTTAAAAATTACCTCTCTCTCTCTCTCTCTCTCTCTCTCTCTCTCTCTCTCTCTCTCTCTCTCTCTCTCTCTCTCTCTCTCACACACACACACACGCATACATTCGTTTACAGGTGTAATCTATCAGAAACATTTACAGAACTTGTAGCACCTCTTATTCTATGGCAACAGTCAACATATTTTGCAGCTAATGCTGCACATTGATTTTTCTCCCCATGGCAGTTTCTGAGGATCAGGGAGATGGATAAACTCAGGATATACATTATTTATTTTTTCAAAGAAAACCTCTCTCCCATCCTTATATTTCTCAAGGCACAGTCATAACAGAGATTATGTTGAAACTGAACAGCAGGCATTCAAAAAAATATTTCTCAAAAATGGTTAGTATAGTACATGATGTTTTAGTTATGACAATGAAACTTAATAAAATAGTGCTATTGTCCTTTAAAAGCCCCTGAGACCTGCAGGATCGTGGGCGATCATATGAAACTAGAAAACCTAAGGAATCCATTGGTCTAGCCTCGGGAAGGAGGCTAAATAATGCTCCAAAGTTAGGCTAAGTTTTGGCGAAGAAAAACTGGCATGGCCATTTTCAAACGGGTCCCTTGACCTCTGACCTCCAGATATGTGAATGTAAATGGGTTCTATGGGTACCCACGAATCTCCCCTTTACAGACATGCCCACTTTATGACAATCACATGCATTGGGGTCCCTAAACACTCTTGAATTGCATACATTGGGTATCACTGTGAAGCTGAGACTCTTGTGGAACCAATGAGCCCAACTGTATTCATGTGTGATGTTAACCCCATAATAGCCATTTCATTGTATTGAGACCATATTTTTTTTATTTGACCTCCCAGTATAAAATGACCTGTGGTGACCTCTAGGATAATCACAGCCTCATGAAACTTTACAGCCACAAACTACAGAGGATGGATGGCTTTCCTAGCTACATTGACAATACGGGGGTTTCTGAACAGTTTCCAGAATAGAAGTGATCACCATACAATCAAAAAAGAAGTCACTGTGTGTTGGTGCTGACACGGGAGACAAAGTGTATGTGTACTGATTGTGTAAATACTCCTGTAGCAACTCCTCTGTTGACAGGTAAAAGGGCGAGGAGTCATGTGGGGCCGATGGCCATCTGGTTACACATCCTCTCTCCACTGTGTCATCGGCCACATAAAACTTAACTGTTAAGCCACTAGATAAAATGATGCTGAGTATTCTCCTCCAGTCAATCCACATAGCCCGGATTTATAATGAAAAATGACAGATTATCTCAGAAACAGGCCACAATTTATTTATAATTTATGACCAAATATAGGCATGGCATCAGGCAGGTAACACTGGCAGGGAAGGATGAGATTATTTAATCTTATTTAAACTAGGTTTGTCAATCCATTTGAATATTTAATCGCGATTAATCGCATGATTGTCCATAGTTAATTGTGATTAATCGCAAATTGATCGCATATTTTTTATCTTTTCAAAATGTTCCTTCTAGAGAGATTTGCTGACTTGACTATGACTTGCCCCAAACTGCATGTGATTATCATAAAGTGGGCATGTCTGTAAAGGGGAGACTTGTGGGTACCCATAGAACCTATTTTCATTCACATATCTGGAGGTCAGAGGTCAAGGGTCACCTTTGAAAATGGCCTTGCCAGTTAAAAAGAATTACACATTATTATCGCGTTAACTTTGACAGCCCTAATTTAAATATGTTGTATCTATTTATTGTGGATGTGATGTCATGCTGCACAATGCATAGAACAATTGAATCACTTGTTTTCATTTTTCAGGGCACTCCTTTATTATCTTTACAAAGTAAAAGACATGTACATGCTCACTGAAAAAATTAATCGATTATCAAAATAGTTAATAGTTAATTTTCTGTCTAACTGACTGATCAATCTTTGCAGCTCTACATCTCATTTACATCAACAAAATGTTCTTTAATGATACTTTTGTAGAATTAGTTCCATTCAGAGACCAGTGAAAACTCCCCTGCAAAGATATACATGCACACAAGCACATTCCTGCTACATTCCTGCTACAGCCTGATAAGATCTTCATGATGGCACCTGTGACCGTGATTTATCATTTTCCTAGCATGTGCCTTTACATGGCTGTGGGGTTGCTGATCTTGCCCATGAAGAGGATGTTCTCAGTGGAGTTCTCCAGGATGAAGACCAAGAAGGGTCTGTCAATTCTGACTGATGGTGGCAACATGTGTAATGTTATTTCAATAATAGTGACTCCCGTTGCCTCTGTTCCCATCTCAGTGACACTCAGCGTGGCCTTGTGGGACACCTGTAGAGGAAAAAGGGGGCAGTCAGAGTCTAGTTTGAAATGAAGTGCAGGTCTAGAAAGAAATGTAGAAGCTTAAGGGAGTGTTTTTCAACATGTCACTGTTCTGTTAACCCGTTTTAACTCCCAACTTGTCAAATACCGATGCAACTGAGGCACCCTGTAGCGTCTGTATGACACGCACCGGCCTTCCAACTAACTCCAACAACTTACACCCATCCGCCTCATTATTAGACAGACAGAGCCACTGACGTAGGATAAAGAGAGGGAACGTTTGCATAGGGTGGGCGGGAGTGGATATTGGATGGGTCTGTTTTATATCTATGGGTCCAACAAACACAGGACTTTGACCCAGGAGACCACTGTTCGTGTCCTGTGTGAAGCCAAGTCAACAGTGACTTATTGTACCGTAGTTTTGTTACGTAACTTCTGTACTTAGCTAACGACAGTTACAAAACAAGTGTACTTATTTTATGTAACAAACGTACTAACGTACAATCTTTTCTGAAGCCTAACCAAGTACTTTTGTTGCCTAAACCTAACCATGTAGTTTAGTTTTGAACATTGTGGAGCTCAGACATTTTGGAACATGATAAACATTTATGTAAGTATTATATTGTTATTATTTTAATTGTAGTGAAAATCAGGACAATTTGTCAGTGACTGTTGAAAACCGGGACATTTGAGTGTTTTACAGACATTTGTCGGGACTCAAGACACCCAGCTTGAAAACAGGGACTGTCCCGGAAAAACCGGGATATCTGGTCACCGTAAACTAAACCTAAAAACTAAGAAAACCTACGTTGGAAGTTTATTTTGAAAAGAGACTGTATACATCAGACAGGCAATATGTCATCCAGACTAGGCTTACATGACCACGCCCCCTTTTGGGGGAAAACAATCCCGTGTCATTTATAGCAGCACAACCAGAATAATTAGAAAAATGTCTCAATACTTCTACTTTAAACAAACTGATAATAGTAATAATGCTATGCCGAAGAGTTGCTGTGTAGTTGGTTGCACCAACAATAAATCCAAAAACGCAGGTCTACGATTTCCCTGCCGTGTCCTAAAAAATAAATAATAGAGGAGCTTTAGGGCTCCAAGCTATAGACCAGACCAACATGGCGTCATCGCCGAGGCTGCGCTCAATTTTGGGGGAAAGAAACTCGCTGTCACAGGAGAGAAATTACGAAAAGCTGTTGTGTAGCGGGTTAACCGAGGCTTTCACACTGAGATTTGAGGCACATACGATACGTGAATATTCACCGTCAGTGTGGAAAATGGCTAAATGATGCTGTTAACAGTGACTAGCACGGCTAGCTAACGTTAGCTTGAGTGGGAGGCTGCTGCATGGATGTATTAAGAGAACTGGATACAGCGTTGGAGGCAGGCCCCGTTCATTCCTATGAAAGTTGCTCATTGGCACATGAAGCCTAAATGGGGATCAATGACCAGCGCTCTTCCTGGGGGCTTGGGCTGCTGCAGTAATACAGTCAAACATTAACGTTCTAGCAGCATCAGACTGTCGTCTCCAACTAAATCTCAGCCTACAGATCAAACAGTTGGTTATTAACATGTTGGTTATTTACAGACAACACTTAGCCTAGCATGATTCTATTAAATATCTAGAGATATCCAGCCCCTGTGTTGGGCGGGGGAATACTGAAGGGACATGGCGGCGATCAATCTTAATTTATTAAGTTATCAAGAAGGCTCAGGTTCAGGCAAGGTCGCAGAATAATTATTGCAGCAGCCTCACACTCAAGCTAACGTTAGCTAGCCATGCTAGTCACTGTCACCAGCATCATTTAGCCATTTAGCACACTGACAGTGAATATTCATGGTTTGTATGAGCCTCAAATCTCAGTGTGAAAGCCTCAGTTACCCCACAACAAAACAGCTTTTGGTCATTTTCTCTCCTGTGAGCGAGTTTCTTTCCCCCAAAGGGAGCGCAGCCTCAGAGATAAACCATGCTGGTCTGGTCTATAGTTTGGAGCCATAAAACCCCTCAATTATATCTTTTTAGGACATAGCAGGGGAACAAATCAGAGATCAGAGTTTGGGGATTTATTGTTGGTGCAACCAACTACACAGCAACTGTTCAGCATAGCGTTATTACTATTACTGGTTTGTTTAGAAGTTTGGAGACATGTTTCAACTGTTTACTCTGTTACCGTCTATGAGGGACGTTGGATTCTTTTCCCCCAAAAGGGGGCGTGGTTCCCATGTTGTTCATAAGAACTTAAATTAATAATGAGCCTAAGAAGAAAGGTTTGCCTCTCCTACCTTTGAGACTTTGAGCATGACCTCGTCAGAAATGCCAGAGAAATCAGCCCTGTCCTCAAAAGCGTCGGTTATGCCCATTTCTTTCAGTGTGTTTTCCAGAGAAGCATCAGCAGAGATGGAAAACTTTGGTAGGAACAGATCCACATATCTGAAAAACAGAACAGCACCAGGGTCACAAACACTGTAATATACAGTTAAAGTACAGCTTGTATAATGAAGTTACACTGTGCTCATCATGAACACTTTACTTGTTGTTTCTAGTAAATCAAAAACATCTAATCCAGTCAACATTTACTCAATCTCTAAAGGATGAGGATTCAAAAATAAAGATTCATCTTACTCCATAGAGACTGAGTTTCGACAGTGCTTGATGTAGTCCTTGTTGATGATGCGCTCCACCTCCGTCATCTTGCCTTCATCAGGCAGGACGATCATCATGGAGGTGCTGCCCTTGTAGGGCAGCATGACGACGGTGGTGTGGTTGTCAACATCCCAGTAGGTGTCGTAGTCACCCGTCCTCATCATCATGTCCACCTGAACTTTGGTGGTCTTGTCCACATGGAAGTCCATCTTGCGTGTCATGTCCCGACTAAATTGTTTTTTCCACTCTCCTGAATGAGGCAGTGAGGGGGGGGGAGATGTGAGTAGATATGTCAGTTCAAATTATTATTGTCAGTTGTTTTTAAAAGTTGAAGAATGCTCTACAGTCTACAATCATCATACCTGTTTGCCTGTTGGTAAACTACACAATGAGACATTGACTTGAATTCACTTCTTACCTTTAAAGTAGACATAGTTAATAAGCATCATGGCCATATCAGGGTCCAGGTCCTTCACCATATCTTTGATCCTGTCGTGGGTTTTGTTAGCGATGTATCTGTTGATCTCAGCTGCAGCCTCAGCAGGATCGGTAAAGCTGACGTTGAAGACCTCACCAGAGTAGTGGTGCCTGACATCCTTCAGGAACTTCTCCAGAGGATCGCAACCAGAGCGCACGGCCACAGCATTACCGACATCCAGCTGCTGATTCTCATGGCTGTGTCCAAGCATGTCGAAAAGATGCTCGTATGCTTCGTTGACCTGAGTCTGGTTTAAGCTGCTGTATCCCAAGCTGGAGAACAGCTGGCTGTGGGTTTCACCACGAGCCCCTGTAGACAGCACGGACAGGGCGGTGGAGATGCCCAGCGGCGAGTAGAAGATGTTCTTTCCAGCAGCAGCCTTGGCATTCAGGTTTTTATAGAGGGCAAAGGCAAAGTCAGCATTGGGAGACGACAGCTTGTGGCAGCTCATTTCTCCCTCATGGCTGTGATCAGAGCCATCATGGTGGTGGTGGTGGTGGTCTGCCCAGGCTGCAGCCAGCAGCGCTGCGAGTGCACAACTAGCGAAGATCCTACGCATATTTACAGCCTGTCCATATGAAAGGAAAACGTTAGGTCACAATAGTATTTAATAACAAACAACCTTGTAAATAAGAATAAAACCAAGCGAACAAAATTGAATTTGAAATGAAATGGCAAAGAACAATTTTACAACCTTGTATATAACACAATGAAGGAAAAGGTTTTACAGCTTTACACATGTATTCTATCACACATGTTGTCTCCACATTTAAAAGGTTCGTTTCTAAACTTCCAAATGTCGCTTCAATTTATTAAGTCCAAGTCCTCCTAGTTTAAATAAAACATTCAGCTTATTTCAATGGGGGTCCATGCTTACCGTTAACGTCCTCTGGTGCAGTTTGGCAGAAAGCTCATCATTATCTTCAAATCGAAGAGAGTCAGCTGACACATCTATTAAAAATTAACAAGGTTCAGCCTTTTCTGTCCTTTGCTAAGAGATTCCCGGCCAAGCTATCTTCACTTCACTACAACACAACCCACAGAACACAACCGCTGGTGAGTTTGCTGTGCTATAAAGGTTAAATACACACAAGCCCACAGTATTAATCACATAAATACAAGAACAAATGATGCAACAGAAATCAGGAGCCTTTCATGGAAGTATGAAGCAACTCATTCCAAACAGTCATTTCTACTTTAAAGGGATAGTTTGGGTGTTTTGAAGTGGGGTTGTATGAGGTCCTTATCCATAGTCAGTGTATTACCTACAGTAAATGACAGTCGGCACGCCCCCAATTTGAAGAAAAAGACCGCAGTACTGACACTGGAGCAAAGCAATGTACTGCTGTGGACGGGGCCGTCAAAAAAACACATTTTAGCCACCTAAAAGAAAGGCTCACCTAAAAAAATGTATATCCGTTTAATTGTACGCTATATTTAGAATATTTTCCGATGGTGAACTGAACTGAAAGTGAAACTTATCTATACTGTTTTAGTCAACGGATTCTGGTGGCTTTGAAGAGAGCATAGATAAGTTTCACTTCGTCGGAAAGGAGAAGGAAAGGGTAAGATAAAACGGTGAAAATATTCTAAATATAGCGTACATTTTAACGGACATTGATTTTAGTGAGCCTTCCTTTTAGGTGGCTAAAATAGTTTTTTCTGGCCGTCCACAACACTGTATTTCTTTGCTCTGGTGTCGGTACTCCTGTCTGTTCCTCCAAACTGGGGGCACGCAGACCGTAATCTATAGTAAGTAATACGCCTATGGATAAGTACCTCATAGAACACCCAAACTATCCCTTTAAATCCCTTCTGGAAAAAGAAATGGTAACTTCTTTTCAATAAAGAGCAATGGTGATGTAATTCATGTTGCCATTATAGTCAGAAGGATTGATCTCGGTAGAAATATTCATTTAAAGTTGTTCATGACGAGTCTTTTTGTTTCGCTTAATGTTGAAATATTTTGAAAGAATTGCTCAATAACACACAAGTTGGTGTCAGCAGTGCAGTACATGCACCACTGTTTTTTATTATTTGTATCATATATAAAAGTCAGCTGGATACAGTATATAATGATGTAAATTTTGAGACACCCATCCAGGTTCAAATGACTGTTGGTAATAAATGTGTCATACTGAAAGACTGCAAACAGATTCAAAGACTAACATTTCATTTATTTGTGTAAGCTGTTGTCTTATTGAGCAACCTGTACTCTTCGTCATCTCCCCAATTGGCTATCGCTGTGACATCACTACAGGGTTGTCTGAGGTAACATGAGCAAAAATCCCAAAAGCTTCTAAGACCTACTGCAGTGTGCAATGTAACAAATGTAATGTAAGGTTACATAAGTCACCATGGTTCTCTGAATGGAGACATTATCCAAAATGTCAAATTCAGATTTTATTTGTCACATACTCAATCATACAAGTAAAATGTGCAATGAAATGCTTCGTTACCGTCTCAAGTATATTGTGCAAAATGAAATAGTTAAAGGGATAGTTTGGATTGTTTGGAAGTGGGGTTGTATGAGGTACTTCTCCATAGTCAGTGTATTACCTACAGTAGATGGCGGTCAGTGTGCCCCCAGTTTGGAGAAACAGACAGGAGTTACCGCATGGAAGTAAAGTAATGTACTGCTGTGGACGGCGCCGGCAGCAAAACAGATTTTAGCCAACTAAAAAAAGGCCCACCTAAAATGATCAATATCAGTTTAGGTGTACACTATATTTCGAATATTTCCACAGCTTTACCTTGCTGTCAGACAGCCCTTTCCTATTGGGGACTGAAGCCATTTTACTCTCTGCAAAGTAAAAAAAACAAACAGTAATTTTACCTCGCAGAACACCGGAGTTGCTGGTCTACTGCTTCCTCGATCGGTTAGTTAGTTTGTGTTATTGGGTGACTTTGGTGAATCCGGACTAACCCTTTGAAACAACAGTCTTGGGCTTTGTAAAGAGTATAGATAACGGCTTCAGTTCCCCATTTGACAGCAAAGTAAAGTGGTGAAAATATTCTAAATACAGTGTACACTTAAACTGGTATTGATTTTTTTTAAGGTGGCTAAAATACGTTTTGCTGCCGGCCCCCTCCACAGCAGTGCATTGCTTTGCTTCTGTGCCCGTACTCCTGTCTGTTTCTCCAAACTGTCATCTACTGTAGGTAATAAACTGACTGTGGATAAGTACCTCATACAATAGCACTTCAAAAAATCTGAACTATCCCTTTAAAAGAGAGCAAGTATAAAATGTACAATAAGTAACAATAAGCATAATGGTAACATTTACAATGAGTCTACAATAAGAAAAAGGTCAATATACTGTAGATATAAAGTAGTGGAACATTATATGGAAATCAAGTATAAATATTTTTAAATTTCCCAATCAAATAGACAATTTTGTCTCAGAAACAGGCCACAACTAATTAATAATTTATGACCAAACATAGGCATGGCATCAGTCAGGTAACACTGATAGGGAAAGTTGAGATTATTTAATCTATTTGTTGTTTATTTGATGTCATGTTGCACAATGAAGAGACAAATGTAATAACTTTTTTTTCTATTTTCAGGGCCCTCCTTTATTATCTTTTCAAAGTAAAAGCGTGTACATGCTCACATGCAGAATCACTCCAACAGCTGCTCATTAGGGCTGCATCTCGCAGTTATTTCTATTATCGATTAATCATTTGGTCTATAAAATATCAGAAGACAGTGAAAAATGTTCATCACAATTTTCTAGAGCTGAAAATGTTATCAAATGTCTTGTTTTGTGCGACCAACTAGTCCAAAACTTAAAGATATTCAATTTACTTTAATGTAAGACAAGTCAAAGCAGCAAATTCTGCCATTTGAGAACCCGAAACCATCAAATGTTTGGAACCTTTGCTTGAAAGATGACTGAAAAGATTCATCAATTATCAAAATAGTTGCCAATTAATTATCTGTCGATCGCCTGATCGATGAATAGACTGACTATTGCAGCTCTGTACTTCTCATTTACGTCAACAATTCCATTCTGAGACCAGTGATCATGATTTATCATTTCACTAGGATGTGCCTTACATGGCTGTGGGGTTGCTGATCTTGCCCATGAAGGATGACGACCCAGAAGGGTCTGTTAATTCTGACTGATTGTGGAAAACTGATGAATACTACCTCAGTAATGGTGGTGACTGCTGCCTCTGTTCCCATCTCAGTGACACTCAGCATTGCCTTATGAGACACCTGTGGAGGAAAAAGGAGGCAGTCAGAGTGAAACACAGTGCAGGTCTAGAAAAAAATGTAGAAGCTTAGGTGTCTTTTTCAGCATCCTCTGGAGGTACAGTATATGTCTCTGTTCTGCAGTTGTTGCTGAACTACTGCTCATGCAGTGGAGTAGGCATAGTCCCATGTTGTTCAAAAGAATTTAGGACATAGCAGGGGAACAAATCGGAGATCAGAGTTTGGGGATTTATCGTTGGTGCAACCAACTACACAGCAACTCTTCAGCATAGCATTATTACTATATCGGTTTGTTTAAAGTAGAAGTTTGGAGACATGTTTCAACTGTTTACTCTGTTACCATCTATGAAGGACGTTGGATTGTTTTCCCCCAAAAGGCGTGGTCATAAGAGCCTACTCTGGATGACGTATTGCCGGTCTGATGTACGGAGTGCATATTCCCATGTTGTTCATAAGAACTTAAATTAATAATGAGCCTAAGAAGAAAGGTTTGCCTCTCCTACCTTTGAGACTTTGAGCATGACCTTGTCAGAAATGCCAGAGAAATCAACCCTGTCCTCAAAAGTGTCGGTTATGCCCATTTCTTTCAGTGTGTTTTCCAGAGAAGCATCAGCAGAGATGGAAAACTTTGGTAGGAACAGATCCTCATATCTAAGAAACAGAACAGCACCAGTGTCACAAACACTGCAATATACAGTTAAAGTACAGCTTGTATAATGAAGTTAAACTGTGCTAATCATGAACACCTTACTTGTTGTTTCTAGTAAATCAAATACATCTAATCCAGTCAACATTTTCTCAATCTCTAGAGGATGAGGATTAAAAAAAAAAAGATAACAGTAATGTAAATATGTCAGTTCAAATGATTATTGTCAGTTGTTTTTAAAAGTATGCTCTACAGTCTACAATCATCATACTTCATGTTTCCATCATTAAACCATAGACTGTATATACTGTATATATGGACGACGCGTCTCCACTTCCTCCCCATCTACAGAAGTAAAGCCAAATATCTGGGATAGGGGAGCTTCCATCTTGAGATGTTGATGTCATTTGGAGCCAGAGTCTGAGCAGTAGTGATCGGGGGGCTGGAGTCGCGGTATCGAAGTCCCGCCCACACACCCACCCGAGCCAATCACGAGCCGAGCACAGTCGCAACTTGCTAGCGTGAGGCACCTAGCTGCTGCGTTCAAATCCTCTTAAACATACTCCACTTTGAAACGCTACTGCTCCCACATACTTTCAGCTACAGACTTCATTTAAACTTTAAACGGGTTACAAGTCTTTGAACTATTAAGCTATGATTCAGCTTTTTGATATGTTTTAAAATTTTTGACATATCACAGTTTAAGTTTAATGCTTTTTTGAGTTTATAATGGGTGTGTGTTGTGCTGCTTTACAGTGATGACATCACTCACACGCTAACCCACTGCGTTTTTCCTTTTTTTCAAACGTTTCTGACAAAAAACCTTGTACGTTCCACAACTTCCACTCCTCACTCATATATAAATAATACATCAAAACGTAGATATTTTTGTCGTCTTTCAGATGATGTGCCCATTTAAGCAATAGGTGTTACAGTTTTGGAATTATCTCCTTCAAGGCACCAAGAGATCCCTTCCTCTCTCTCATCTGCTGCAATGTTAATTCACTTCTGAAAGTCTCGAGCAAAAACTCAACTGTGGAGACTTTTTAAACTGTCAGTTCTCAGTCATTTTTAACTTTATCCACACAAACAACACCTCTACACCTTCATCAAAGTCTTGAGGTGCTCAAACTGAAGAGATTTCAGCTATACAACATATAGTTTTTAACTAAGGGGGTCTTTTTCAGGTAGTACCTTCTCTGTGTTTTCACCAGTTACGTCCAACCATGACTCAGCATTTTCAGACACAAACAGGTGTTTCTGATTGGCTGATTAGAGCTCCATCAGTCTCAGCCTGTCTCTGATTGGCTGATTAGAGCTACATCAATCTCTGCCTGATGGAGCTCTCTCTAGTTTTAAAGGTTTATTTCACCCAAATACTACTTTATGTCTAACGACTTGAAGTTTTAAAGGTTTCTTCCACCCAAATACTACTTTATGTCTAACGACTTGAAGTTTTAAAGGTTTCTTCCACCCAAATACTACTTTATGTCTAACGACTTGTAGTTTTAAAGGTTTATTCTACCCAAATACTACTCCGTCTGTCTGTCTCTCTCTCTCTCTGTCTCTCTTTGTGTTTAAGAATGCAGTTCATTTGTCTGATTGACAGTATTACAGTTTAGCTTCCAGCTTTTCTAGCAATGTATTTCAGCTCTTATGCCGGGGCCACACAGCGCGCATCATGCTCGCGTGACGGCAGCGTCACGTCGTGGCCGCGTCATGCCCACCTAGGGTGTTCACACTAGAAGCGAGTTACCCACGTCTCGGGAGCGTCCCGGAGCTACCTGTCAGCTGTGTTTTTGCTGTTGCTGACAGCCCTTTCTTTCTACATAGAGTTTGCCTTTTAATGGCCATTTAACTTCATAATAAATGTGATTTATATTTATTTAAGACAAAAAAGGGTAAGAACTGTGTGGTAATTTGTAAATATTATTAAAAACAAGCAAATAAATTCATACATAAATATTAATATATAGCCCATATAAATCCCTCTTTTCTGTCAGTGAAGAGGGATTTATATATATATAAATCCCTCTTCACTGACAATGAGGAGGGATTTCTATGGGCTATATATATATATATATATATATATATATATAAATCCCTCTTCATTGACAGTGAAGAGGGATTTCTGTGGGCTATATATTAATACACAAAAATAAATAAATACATTAGTAGTAAGAGAGAGCCTACAGCAATCCCTCTTCACTTTGACTGGCACAGTTTTAAACAACATTTCCAGGGGGTTTCGGGTTCCTGTTCTACAGCATTCCAGGTTGCGGCTTTTATCGAAAACGACTTAATTTACATCTGGGGCGGGACAGCAATTTACATTATAAATGCTGATGTTCCGACATCTCAGGCAACTTGGAGCTTTTCACCACCTTGTTGCTGAACTGCACCTTGATGGAGAAAAACACCTGAAGTATTTCAGAATGATAAATATAAGTAAAGTGGTTTTTTTTATTATTATAAAACAAAGCAAAATAAACAGTTTCGTTATTTGTTAACCTTTAGAAAACGAAAATTATTATTAAATATCTTTAAAAAAATTAAATAACACCTCTAAAAGAAAGAACAATAAAGTTACGTGGTGTTTGTTGAGAGAGAGAGAGAGAGAGAGAGAACGAGAGAGAGAGAGAGAGAGAGAGAGAGAGAGAGAGAGAGAGAGAGCGAGAGAGAGCGCGCATCGGAAAAATACTGCCAACTATCACCTGATGTTTTTATAACCTATTAACCCAGTCTATTATATGTATAGCATATGTAGGGTTTCTGCTATGACTACTACAGTGTTTACATAATTAAAAGCCTGTACTATATTAACTTGATGGAAACCTGCAAGCAGACAACTGCTTTATTTAGAGTATTTCAGAATAAAAGCATTGTGATAATGAATGAATGATTCTGTGCACTAAAAACGCTAGAGGACTTTTATTTTGAAATCTAGATAGGAAGTGTAAAATATTGATGGTCAGTGACATATTCTACAGATGTCTAGACATGGAAACTGTAGTAATCTTGCTCATATACTGTCAATAGATCACCTTCACTGTCTGTTGCTGCTGGGAGACGCAGCCGAGAGGTAAGCGGCAAGCGTGAAAAATAGGCGAGCCTTCTATTCTATAAAATAGACGCACGTCTGACGTGCGTCTCATGCGGGCAGTGTGTCCACTCTAACCTGTTAACATGGACGCCGAAATAAAAAACAACACGCGACGTTGCCGTCACGCGAGCATGATGCGCGCTGTGTGGCCCCGGCTTTAGCTTCTTTAGCTAATGCAGTTCAGCTTCCAACTCTGCCAGTTTTACATTTCATCTTCTAGGGTGTTCAGCAGCGCAGTGCAAAGCATTTGAGCTTTAACATTTTTAGGCAAGTAATTTCAAATTTCTGCATTTTCAGCAATGCTTTGCAATTAATTACAGCTGTCAGCATTCACACAGATTTTCAGCAGGAAATGCATTTTCTAGTTCACTTACTCTACAGAGCTGTCTTCATGGTAAATAAATTATGTAAATTGTAGCCATAAAAAGTGCGTTGTAGACTCGTCATAGAGCACAGAAAGCCCACTGAAATATTATATTTTCTATTTTTATATTGTGTCCTTCACATTCCTGACAATTATATAGACCCTATGTATAGACAATAGCAACGTTTCTATGGCATATATATTCCTGAAAGGGTGGGGGAATTGATAAAATATTAGGACTTATGAAAATAAAAATAAATGATCACAGAACATCAGAATTATGGGTAGAAATTATGATATACGTCGAAATAGTTAAATGTGAGATATTAAGTCTAATTTATCAAATATAAAGAAGACCTTTGACTTACAAGACTAAAAGTTATAATGTAGTATGTCATTTATGAGATACAAAAACTAATTCATGAAATTTTGACTTTCTAAATCAATAGTGATGATTTAATTTGATTTAATCACATTATGGCTTTGTATCTCAAAAGTATGATTTACCTTGTATGTTTTGACTTGAAGATATTAAATAGATAATGTAAATTATAGCCATAAAAAGTGTTGGACAGTTGTCACAGAGCACAGAAACCCCACTGAAATATCATATTTTCATATCACTGAATTTTCTTCACATTCCTGTACAGTAGATCCATAGACAATAGTGAAATTTTTATGCCATATATATTAGTGACAGGGTAGGGGAATGAATAAAATATTAAGACTTATGAAAATAAAAATAAATTATGATAGAACATCACAATTGTGAGTATAAATTATGATATACAATGTCAAAATAGTCCAATATGAGATATTAAGTTTAATTTATTAAATGTAAAGAAGACTTTTGGCTTACAAGTCAAAATTATAATGTAGTATGTCAATTCTGAGGTAAAAAAAACAAATTCATGAAGTTTTGACTTTCTAAATGAATTGAGACATTAAACCAAAAAAGAACTTTAACTTAGAAAATCAAACTCTGACTAATTCTGACTTACAATTGTGGTTTGTATCTCAAAAGTCTGATTTTGTATGTTTTGACTTGAAGAACTCTTTCAGTATTTGATTATTTATTAAACTATTTTATTGAATTATTTAATCAATGAATGGGTTTAATACTGGATATATATATAGTAACATGTGATCAAACTTTTAATTCTGTGAGTGTCACCTCCTTGATCTACACACTGAAATACAGAGCACCATGAACAAATAGACAAAACAACATACATAATATCTCCTTTGGAAATATCTCTTCTTAGAGCTCTTTATTCCAGTTTGTTAAAGCCAACAGTTCCTCTCCAAAGTTACATTCAACAATCTTCCATTTACCTGACACACAGGTAAACCAGTCCAGAACTTTACTCCTCCCATCTGTTGGTTACACAATGATCACAAAATAGTGATTTCTCCCTTGTATCATATTTTTAACATTCCAGGCATACATACTTATATTTACTATTTGTACAATATATTGTCATTAAATCCATTCATCCATCCACCCCACCCACCGTCCACATGCATGCACATAAACACTGTACAGAGTTATCAATGGAGTCATGTTTAAAGGCCGTTTGCCTCAACATTTCATATCCGAGAGTCGAGGAAAGACACAGCCGAGTACCGTTTGTTTCTTTTTCAAGTTCTGAATGCTGCGAGATGATTTGTTCTTTAAGCCGAATGGAGAAGGTGGCGTGCAGATATGTTACAGAGTGATAACCTCTCGTGTTCAGAGGACCGCGGTCCAGTATTTCAGGAAGAAAAGGAAGGAGAGAAAGATTCAGAAAGAGATGGAGAGAGAGAGAAGGGGAAGGAGATATTTTGAAATGAAGAGAAAGTGAGAGTAGTACGGCAGATTCCTAAATAAAAGACCTCCATTGTTTCCTCTCTTAGTGTCTAAACATCTAAAGCCAAGCACAGCAGTTGGGTTTCTTCTGTTGGTTCCCCAGTGTGGTTCATACAGGAGTGATGACAGGTTCTACAGTACAGTACATTCTCCAACCTCCAATACTGACGCCTCCTCTGCAGTTAAAGGCTACTGAGGCCCATTCTCCTGCTTTGCTCTCAGTCAGTCTGTGCAGTAGTAGAGGCTTGTTTGGCCCGTTTATTAGTTCTAGGAATCCAGTGTCGGGACAGGAGGGAGTCACCTTTCCGGTGGCACAAATGCAGCTGCAGGAGAAAACGAGAGACTGAAAAGTGCAAAGAGTCTCAACTTTTTTTTGGTCGCTAGTTAGTTACATGTATGTTTTGGTTGGTGACATGTTTGCGTGGCTTTGGTCCGGAGGTTGTACGATTGGAGAAGCCAGTGGTTGGTTGGAGATGAAGACAAGCCGCCTCTGGACCCGGGCTGGATCGAGCCGAGCTGAGCCGAGCCGAGCCAGGCCGGGCCGGGCTGTGTTTGGCAGGGCCACGCTGGGTTCAGAAGAGCTCTGCGTTGGAAGAGAGAAAGAGAAGAAAAAGAGACTCGTCCTCCGGCGTCTCTTTCTACCTGCCGAAAATGTTCTCGTACTCCAGCAGTATTAGCTCCACTATCTGGTTCTGGTAGACCATGTGGACCGCAATGTTCCAGGTCTCCGTTTCAGGCCGCAGCAGCGTGGGGCCGAACACGATGGCCACGCTCTGGGTGGTCATACGGTTCTCCTCGCCGTAGTCGATCACCCTGGAGCAATGGGGCAGAGTTAGACACAGTGTCAGATATCTACACTGTTCAAGTGGAAATAGAGACAGACTTCACACAGGAATACTCTACTCTACTGGATGTCAGTCTGTTCCATAAGGCGCTGTTGTTTGTACAATCAGGTTTATGATTCATTATAATGAGATGCACAATCGAAATGAAGTCAACACACTCAAACACCAGTAATCAGCTGAGACAGACTTTGAAAATAGACAAATGGTATCATCTAAACACATTACAGGCTGGTATGGTGGAAGAACTATTCACATCTTTTACTTAAAGGTCCCGTATTGTAAAGAGTGAGATTTCCATGTCTCTTTTATTATAAAGCAGGTTTAAGTGCTATATAAATACTGTGAAAGTATTGAAACGCTCGATCCATGGAGAAATACACACAACCCGCATTCAGAAAAATTCTGCTTTTGAAACAAACTGTTGGGATTTCTGTAAATTTGTGACGTCACAAATCTACAGTATATATATAAACCACTACACAGTTTTAAACGTAAACATTCTAAATGTGTCCCAGATTATGACTGCGTCACAAGTTGCATGTGAAAGTCCTGCATTCAAAATATTACTTAAGTAAAAGTACAGAAGTATTAGCATATAAATATACTTAAAGTACCAAAAGTAAAAGCACTCAATATGAAGAATGGCCCTTTTCAGAATAATATAGATCATATTATTGGATCATAATTTGTACCACTGCCCCCTCTTAGTTGATTAGTTGACTAATCGGTTGTTTTGGTCTTTAGTCCATCAGCTGTTTTTATGCTCTTCTCATACTGAATGACTTATGAGCACATCTGTGGTAAACAGCAGAGTTAAAGTGGTGCTGTTGTGTAATTCTTTGTGGAGAAACTCAGTTTTACAGATGTGTCGATTAAATCACCTAATGGATTAGTCGACTGTTAGTCGACTAAGAGTTTCTTTTGTTGAAGTCAGCCCTAATAATTATTGATGCATTAATATATTCATCACTTTAATGTTACAGCTGGTAAAGGTAGAGCTAATGTAAATGACTTTATATACTGTTGGGTAGCTTGTGAACTTCCCTCAGGATCAATAAAGTCTTATCTTAACTTATAATAACATCATCATTTATTTGTTAATTATACTTTGTGTTAAAGTAACTTAAGGTATTACATTTATGTAGTGAAGTAAAAGTAGCAGAAAGTAAAGTACCTCAGTACCTCTACTTGAGTAAATGTACTTTGTTACTTTCCACCAAGTCATTTAGTTCCCTGGTTAATCAGCACTAAAAATGTATAAATTGATCATTTATATGGAGGTCTGCATTATTGAAAAAAAGAATATTTTAATCTCTGTAGTGGTCACATTATAAGTCAATTAACCGATCTGTCATTAGAAAACTACCATTCAGATAATTGATTTGAATCCTTTTAAGTACTTTATCAAGTAGACGTGCTCTAGTTCCTGCTTTAGATGGGATCATTTGGTGCTTTTCTCCATTTATATGTTTGTAAATTGAATATTTTGAGTATTTCTACATTTCTAGACATCACCTTGGGCTCTGGTTCACTTAATGGGTTTTTATTTCCTGACATATTGTCGACAAAAATAATGAGCAGATGAATCCCTTTATATCCCATTAATGCCCTTAACATCCATTGTTTTAATGTGTAGAGAATGGTGCCTAATCATGATGTTTGTATTCAAATGTTTTGTTGTGAGTGGAAACAGAAATGGATAGAATCCAGTGTTGTTCTTACTTCCTGAGGTGTTTGAAGAGCGTCTGCATGGTGTCGTGGTTGGGTTTGGGCAGCTGTCTGACCAGATCTTTGATGGACTGAACTCGCTGCTTGTAGTCTGAAATCTCTGCAGAACAGAAAACACAACATTTATCAAAGTCTGAGTGAACAATCTGGATTTCTCCAGGTGGCAACATCCGGTTGTGAAAATTGAAGCCAGTCTGGAAGTGCTTTAAACCTGCATTCTCTCTAACAGCCAGCAGGAGGCGACTCCTCTGGTTGCTAAAAGAAGTCTGATTGTATAGAAGTCTATGAGAAAATGAGCCTACTTCTCTCTTGATTTATTACCTCAGTAAACATTATAAACATGAGTTTATGGTCTCAATCGCTAGTTTCAAGTCTTCTTCAATACAGCATGATGTTCATTTAGTAAATGATGGTCCCATTTAGAGTCAAATAGACCATAAAGCAGGGGATGCTTTAGGGCGGGGCTACCTTGTGATTGACAGGTCGCTACCATGCCGTTGTCCGGTCTGGGAGTTGTCCGTGTTACAGCTTTAACCCTTTCACAGTGTTTTCATTTCATGAAAGTTAAATGTAACATTTTGGTCTCCTAAAAACTCCACCCACTCGTGTCACTTCTGGTTGCAGAATAACAACATGGCGACGGCCAAAATACCGAACCAATGGGAGACATCATGGTGATGACTTCCACTTCCTATATACAGTCTATGGATTTATCAAAGAGTTAGATGCATCTTTCTATTGTTTCACTGATGCAATGTTGTTTGAAATGCAGCTTGATGCTAAATGCTTTATGGCTGAGTACTTAGAGCTAACTTAATCACTAAAGTAAGTGGTTCTCTAAATGGGGTTTGGGCTCTTCAGTGGGTCCATGCATGTTTCCATGAGGTTTCCAAACAAAGTCATTTCATCATAATTCCCAACTGGACAATAAAAAAAGAAGAAAAGCTTAAATGAAATGTTTCACTATTGATCATCTCCCTGCATTCAGCTTAAATTGATAGATAGCCCACAATCGATCTCAAACCTCTCCATAAGGAGCTCCTGGGAACAAAATACTCATCGAGCAAAATTATGGTTTGGGGTTTTGCAGCAGTACATGTTCTGAAGTAAAGAGGCTGACTACATGCTTAGTGAAACACACAGTACACTCCCTTCAGAGTGTGAGTTTGTGCTTCTATGGATACAGATGTTTATGGTACAGCTGTGTGCAACACGTACTGATGGCGCTGATAAAGTCATGGAAGAGAGCGAAGGTGAAGAGAGGCTCCGGCAGCTCTCGGAAGTACATCTTTAAAGCTCCGGTGGTCACATGGATGTCCTCCCACTTCCCGTCTGTCAGGTTCACCGTCTCATCTGGAAACGCAGACACACAAACTCTTAGGTCAGAGTTCTTCTGTCCACAAACACTTAGAAAGTCTGATGTGACGTAAAGAAACGACCAGAAATTCAAGTCAGATTAAAGGTAACACTTTATAATAACCATCATTAACAAATAGTCAATTGATGGTTAATTAAACTTAGTTCATTTTTTTTTTTTTACTGTTAACAAACAATAGAATGATAATTAATAATGTTGACTAATTATTAGTAATGATATTATTTGTTATTTATCATTAGTTTGTGTAATATGAAATAATTAGTTTATACATTAAATATGGTATCATAGCTGATAAGAGATGATAACAATTACATTCTGATTACATTAGTAAACTATATATGACGAGTTTATTGTTGCACACATCATAACATTTTATATACTATATTAAGTATTTGTTAGTGATTACCAAATGATTTGTAAACTTTTAAGAGATTGTTTGTAAAACATCTATAAACATTACATAGATGGATGAACCAGAAACCAATAATATCTATCTAAATAATGTTTATAGATGCTTTACAAAGTATTTATTAACCATTTAACAAGTTATTATAATCAACAGATACAACTTTATAATAACCATCCAAATAATGTTTATAGATGGTTTACAAACCAGTTATTAACCATAAAGTGCTACAAATATCTGATCTATCTATCATATAGATGTTTTACAAACAATGTCTGTAAGGTTTACACATATCTTAATCATTAGCAGGTACTTAAATATTTAGTACATCAAATATTAGAATGTTTGCAACAGTAAACTGTTAAAATAACAACTTATAGCATTACTAATCATCTTTAAACATTATTATTATTTGTTAACAGTACAATATCTATTAACTAAGTTTAATTAACTATCAATTCATTTATTAATGATGGTTATTATGAAGTGTTACCCAGAGCAGCTCTAAATAGTTATTCTCTATGTTCGTTTCTCTCGTAGTTCCAGAGAGCGGTAACTTACCGTGATCGACGACAAAGCGTAGTTTTTGTATGATAGCCAGGTTCCCGCTAACTCTGTACAGCCCGTCTACTGTCAGACCTGAAGGGCATCATGGGAGGAAAACAGGAATCAGTTCAGAAGACAACAGTGACTGACCACACCCTGTGTCACACTGCCTGTGTTATCATGAGGCAGTAAACCCCCCCCTTCTTTTACTGCAGGTGGATTACAATAAACTAGGATCATTTCCTTCTAACTCAGGTAAAGTGACGCATGTCTGAACCCACTATTGTTCTCCACGTGGTCGATGCACATCTTGACGAAGATCGGCACCGTGTCGCTCTCCCTGTGACACAAACTGGACAGACTGCAGCCGAACACCTGATCTGAAGACACGGAAATACAAAACCACAGTCAGAAAACAGTCCAGTCCTCGTTGTGTCGCAGTATGTGTTTTACTGACACTTCCTGAGACGTGAGTGTTTAAGTGACTAATGGAAACAGCATTTTTTGAAGTTGGTCCAGTATTGAGGGAGAACGCTGTAACCAGCAACTGTGAAAAGAGCTGCGAGGGCAGTGAGCAGCGTCAATGTAACGTTACGTTCACTAAAAGTGCTTGTTTTTGCCGCTGACAGGCTCAGACTGTTATTAAAGTGTCTGACAACATTATGGAAAGAACCCTACAGAGTTTTTCCTACCTTTCTCTTGATCCGGTCTGTTTGTTATTGTGTCCAGGTCTACGCTCAAGGAGAAGTCTGGTTGTGAAATCTGAATATCTGTATACTCTGGCTCAAATAAATACGGGCGGCCATCGAATCAAAGACCTCATCCACATTGTGGAATTCATCTAAATATTCTGCCATGACATTGAAAATCTTTTAGATAACACCGAGCTATGCTTTCTGTACTCCAACACAACAAACTCTGCCTGGCTGGTACTCACGTTTCCACCATGGATGTATCCCACTATTCCCACCGTTGTCTTCCGGCAACACGTCAGATTTCAGAACCAAGAATTCTCTTTGAGCGTGACTCTTTCCATAATGTCAGACACTGATAATAACAATCAGAGCCCGTCATGGCGAAAACAAGCACTTTTAGTGGACGTAAATGACGGTGCCAGCTTGCCCCAACAGGATTACATTGCAGCCTGCGAACGGCTCCCGTCTACAGCGCTCTCCCTCAACTCTGGACCACTTTCAGAAATTCTTGTTGTCCCTATTAGTCAAACATGGGACATGGGAAAATAGAGTCCAGGTTGACAAGTTACCCCTTTAATGTCGGTTGAAAACTTCTTGCAATAAATATATAAAATGGGTATAATTATAAAACCTTTCCTGGTTAATTATTATAAAACTATAAAATATGAGCTTTTTCCTGATTCCTGTGGGCAAACTGGCTCGTTGGAGGATACATTATAATATTATAGAGGATATAATTACCATTAGAGCAAATGGATTTATGTTAAGATACTAAATCCAATTTACTAATACTGTTTTGGTACGTATAGTGCATGATAAATGTCAAGACACTATTGATAGATCCAAAACACACAGATGAAAATGTGCAGGTATTAATGAGAATATGCAAAAGAATAAAATGATGGAAACCAGTCTGTTTCTTCAACAGTTGAGCTTTCTGTGGTTAAAACTGAGCTGCTTCTACAAATACACAGCATCCACCTAAAATACTGTCTTCTAGATTTCATTAGTAAAATTAACTTGACACTTATTGATTGCCCATAACACGGAACCTTTTTCACGATGTGCATAAATATGAGAAAGGTTTTGTGGTCCTCAGAGGAACCCATCGCTCTCTTGTACCTTTGATGTATCCCTTGTCTCTGACGGCCTGCAGGGTCGGACGGCGGGTCAGGAACTTCTTCAGCTTGTGTCTGGTCTTCTTGTTGTCGGAGGTGTCCATGCTGGTGGAGGTCTTCATGGCTGCAGAGGAGACATGGGACAGGACAGTGTTGTCCACCACTGGTCTCAACACACTGACGGCCGCTCGATGTTTGGAGGGAATGAAACTGATATGCGGTTGTTTTATAGGCCAAGTACATGACATGTGACACTGGATGCTTTCATTTCTTTCCCTCACTACCTGTGAGGGTTTCTGGACAATATTTGTCATTGCTTTGTGTTAATTGATTTCCAATAATAAATATATACATACATTCGCATAAAGCAGCATATTTGAGTATTAAACACTTGACAAATCTCCCTTTAAGGTACACTTTAAAAATAAAAAAAGTGCGATTAATGGTGATTAAATATTTGAATGGATTGACAGCCCTAGTATTCATACATCTGTTCAACACCATTAAACACCACACAAACCTCGACCTTTCTTTGAGTCTCTGTGTTCTTTGTCCTTGTCAGTTCTGTCACCAACAGGCGATTCCGGCATGTCCTCTTCAATGGCCTCATCAGACTCCCAGGCCTGTCGCAGACACAAACAAAGACACAGACGGAGATAAGATCCCGGTTGTAAAAACCTCTACCTGACCTGCTGCACCTTTGGACTCTAAGGGCAGGAAAACTACAAACTTGAGCTGTTGATTACAAGTGAGTTGATCTAAAAACATATTACACCTTAACCTCCAGAGTTATCTTTCAAACTATTCTCATTTTTATACAGTTTTTCAAATTTTATTTCTGTTTCAATTCAATTCAATTCAATTTTCATGGTGAGTTTAAGGAGCAGTGTGTGGGATCTGGCGGTATCTAGCAGTGAGGTTGCAGATTGCAGCTAACTGAAGCCTCTTCCAGCATGTAAAGAAGAACTACGGTGGCCGACGTGAAAACGCGAATGGTCCTTTCTAGAGCCAGTAGTTGTTAAATCGGGCCCTCCTCTCATCTGAGTAGCACGATTGAGATTGACAGGGCACTAAGTTCAGTAGCTTGACACGCGATTATAACTAAATTTAAACTTTTTTTTTATTACAATGGCTCTGATTAGACTACTTTTGTCCAATTTGGCAACACTGGCAGAGGCAGACATGTTTGGGCTGGGTGAAGGTGTTGGGTCCTCACATGGATGCTGATGGTGTCCAGCAGCGCTCGGAACCAGTCGCTGACAACGCCGTCGTTCTCTGACTGGATCAGCAGCTCTGTGCCATGTCGAGTCTTCACCTGCAACCAGGAGAGGGAGACACAAAGTAATCAATAATCGATACCAATCATCAGCTGTGTCCTGATTTTGTATTTTTTCATGTTGTGATGTTTCCCCATGTGTTCTCTGTTCTTCTGTTAGCTCAGTGTTTCCTAAACGTTTTTCTGGGGACACACTTTTTAAAAATGACAAACTATTGTGACCCAACTCATAGCAGGTCTTATCTATACACCGTGAGAAGAGTACATTTGTGTGTAAATGAACGTTCCTGACCATTTCTTCTGCCATTTCCGCATCACCTTATCAGGGCTCTAAACTAACTGTTTTCACCATCCTCCCGGAACCGTCCCGAAATACAAACCAATTTGAATTTATTTCAAAAAGTCATTTTATTGGTTTGTTATTTATAATTTGCAAGCTACGGTCTCCCCTGTGTCTTCTGACCACGGTCGGGGGGGCTGGCGCAGGAAGAGTTGACACTGTTTAACAGACGGGCTTCACTAGATACAACTTAGTGGTTTTGGTGCTTCCGTGTAGTTTGTGTTGAAACAGCGTAGACACACGCGAGCGTGCATGGGACACCGACCTGATTTATACGTGTAAGAAGTTACAAACAGTCCCTTGAAATGTTGGACAGGAGTTCACAGGTGTACCAACGAGGTTATATAAACTTTTTCATTACTATCTTAAGTTATACAAAATAACACAAACAGAGATTGAAAACAAGCAAGAGCTCGAGGAGCTCTCTCCCACCTCTAGGACGTGCTTCTTGCTGGACTTGTCCTTGGAAGCCCATTCCACCGAGCCGCCCCTCAGATCCACAGTGAACTCTGGTTTGGACTGACCGCCTCCAAACTGGACAGAGAGGA
Source organism: Sebastes fasciatus (assembly GCF_043250625.1). NCBI lineage: Eukaryota > Metazoa > Chordata > Actinopteri > Perciformes > Sebastidae > Sebastes > Sebastes fasciatus. The sequence goes on from NC_133805.1 coordinate 31,446,218, forward strand.
TAAACCAATCACAGGAGGGCAGATTAACACTCAGCAGGGCCTGCTCATGAATACATGTCTTCAGCCTGGACTGTTGTGTACATGTGAAAAAATGTGCTACTTTGATAGTGAAGTACATTTAGAGATTAAGATTCACAGTTTAAATTCACCAACATGTGTTATGCAAAATTTTAGCTAATCTTCCTGTACAGTTCTTGAACAGTTTAGCTCTGTTAGACGAATCATTGTGATGCGATAGTTGCTGTCACTTGCATTTAGTTGCACTTGATTTTTGATTGTTGGTGCTATTGTTTGATGTCTGTCCTTAAAGCTTCAGTACGCAACCAGTTTTTGGCATCATTGGGCAAACTTCCATAACAACCTTTCAGCATATTGTAATTCAAGTGTTCTCAGAGATAACTAGACTTCTGCTCCTCCTCATGGCTCTGTTTTCAGGCTTTAAAACATCTAGCTTGTGATGGGAGACTTTGACCAATCACATTCGAGGAGAGAAATAGGCATTAACGTAACAGAATATTGATTCATATTTGATCAGCGCTGCCTAGTTTGACTGTTTGGTCGGAGTTGGCGAGTGATTGACAGCTGCTCAGAGACGGCAGCTGGACGGCAGACTCCAGATCAGCTCTGATTGGTTGTTTTCCTCCAGTCTGTGAAATCTTGCAGATGCCGTTAGGAGCACCGGAGGAACATGATTTTTTTCAGATAACCTGTCTCATGCACTACTGTCAGGATAAAGTGACCGTTTTATAAAAATAACCTTTAATCATATTTGCTCCATTTCTACCCACTGCAGCTTTAACTGTAATGTCTCTTGTTGTTGTATTTGTCTGACAATAGCCACAGACACAACAGGAATTTCCGAAAGGGTAATGATCAAACCTAACTAAAAGTGCTGCGTATATTATTAAGTTTAATTCTGAATTCATATAAAAAGCTGATTCTGTAGAGTACAGTTATTTGATGCATGCTGGATTTAAATTCTCAAGATGAAGGAAAATGACCCAATGACAATCAAACTTCATAATGAGTGCTCATTAACTGCAAAGAAAAATTTGCAGAAACTTTTCACATAAGCAAAGGAGTCTGTTGAGTTTTGCTCCATCAGCCTACAACCATGCAACTAAAAATCCTTCCTATGTAATCAGAAAGCACGACACCTTACAGACCTCCATGACATTTACAACTTCTACATTTCCAAGAAAACATAGGTATTAACATGCGTCACTGAGGACGCATGTTAATACCAGGCCATAGTGGGCCGTAGTGGTTCATGAACTCCATCCTGCCTAATTGCCTATTAAATAAATATTCCTATTTAAAGTCAAGTGGAGCCACAGAGTGAAACCATTTAGCAAATACTGACGCAGTAATATTGTCCCTAATCTTTGCCCCATGCCAGTGACTAATAACACACAGAGGGGTTGGGGTCATGACAGACAGGAGGGTGGTGGCATGCAGAGGAAGAGGAGAGAGAAGCACACAAAAGGAAGGAGGAAGCACATACAGAGGAGGCTCTGTCGAGCCCAGAGCAGCCATAGGATACGGCAGGACGGTTCTTAGCGGACGGCCTCCAGTTACTCAACAGTGACAGGAGAAATTCAGGGAAGGAGTCACTGTGGTAGTATGGCTGCATGAAGGGATGGAGGGGGATGAAGCCAAAGGTAGAGAGATGGAGGCATGGAAAGAGAAGGAAAAGGAGAAGAAGAACTCCCATCCAATAACCTGACAAACTACTTCAGAAAATAAACTTTTAGCCAGAGTACTGTCAAAGCAAAGTGGGCATAAAAACTAAAAACTTTTCATCAAGACAGGATCTCACTATGTTGATATGGAAAAGGTAAGAGGTTTCTGTCACTGACCCAGCTGGTCCCGCCTCCTTGGCCTTTGGCAAATAACAGCGAGTATCCTTGAAGCACTGTCCATGAAGAAGTCCAGTTCTTCCTGCAACACAGAGTTCATCAACACTGTGAAAGGACTGAAGAGAAATCTGCAGAGACCTTCCAGTGTATCTATGCAGCAATATCAGTATCAGTATCAAACCCATAGACTGTATAGAAGAAGTGGACGTAGTCGCCGTGACATCACTCATTGGTTTGTGGACTGATGTTTTGAAGCCGCGATTGGCATTTTGGCCGTCGCCTCCTTGGTTATTTGCAACCAGAAGTGACACAAGAGGGTGGAGTTAAGAACAACCGAATGCTGAATAAGACATTTTCATGTGACCAAAAAGGTTATGATTAACTTTCATGGAGTGAAAACACACTGTGAAAGGGTTAAAGTTCTAAAGCAAAAACACGGACAACGCCGTGGTAACAACCTGTCAATAGCAAGGTAGCCACGCCCTAAAGCATCCCCTGCTTTATGGTCTATCTGACTCTAAATGGGACCATAATTTACGAAATGAACATCATGCTGTATTGAAGAATTCTTGAAACTAGTGATTGAGACCATAAACTCATGTTTACAATGTTTACTGAGGTAATAAATCAAGTGAGAAGTAGGCTCATTTTCTCATAGACTTCTATACAATCAGACTTCTTTTAGCAACCAGAGGAGTCGCCCCCTGCTGGCTGTTAGAGAGAATGCGGGTTTAAGGCACTTCATTGACTTTTCAGACCCCAGAGTTGCCCTCTGATCAAACCTCAATTCGTTTTGGGTGATGATAGTATTGTAAGTATTGTAATTATGCAAGTATTAATGCCGTCAAGTATCAAAAACTTGGTCGGGTTCTTTGTGATCAGATATTTCCTAATTTAATATTTCAGACGGGTAAAGCTATTGTACAACTGCTTTGTGTTAAGTCAAAATTTAACACTGATATATTTGAGTATTTCGTCTTATTTTATCGAATAGTAAGAAAAATAAAAAGGGTTTGTAAAAAAACAAAACATTTCATATTCCTTAAATGAGGTAACGAAAAAAAAAAGCATAATTTGTTATCGGCACTGAAACTGAGGTGTCATACTGGCGTTGGTACCGGAGCAGTTCAGCATGACTCATCCCTCCAGAAAATGTGAAAATACAAATTTTTCCCAATCATGGAACAATGTTGGCCAAATGCTTAGAGATAATGCTTTTATTTTCTATAAAACCTTTCTTATAATTGGAACGAGAATTGGAATGGGGTCATATAATTTAGCTTGAAGCTAGCCTGTGGAGTTGTGTTGTAAACAAACATTCCTGAATGTATTTCCTTCCTCATAAAACATAAATCTTCTTCCTGTCGCTGCATTGCTACATTTCCCGATACTCCTGTTACTGACACCAACCGTGGATCAGTAGAATAGCATGGAGTCATCTGCAGAGGTCCGTTTCAGAAAGCGGGATTAGTGAAAATTCTGAGTTAGATAAAAACCTGAATGAGCTAAACTCTGGATTTTCAGTTCCAGAAAGAGAGTTAACTTTGGGTCAGTTACCATGGTAACCATGGTTACCATGGTAACTGACTGTGAACATAACCTGCTCGCTGGCAGGTTTTCTTCAACAAAACCTGAGTTTCTCTCTGTCTCCTCCCTTCAACAGAGACAGACACGCTGCTTTATTTCCTCATTCATTCAGTCCGCATCAATGTGAGTATTGAAGCGCATTAATTAGCGTTGGCTCACGTCAGAATTTAAAGATATTAGTCTGATACTCAGGACTGTCTACAGTTAGCACTTCAGTCATTTCTTTGAACAGCGGTTTTTGCCATCAAATATTCCACGGCATCAAGTCTCCCTCAGCTCAGAATAAAACCTCTGCATGTCCTTCTTTTTATAACACTGTGACTGACAGCTGTCAGTCTGTTGGAGCAGTCCCACTATAATGTTTATTTAACATAATGTGTAATCTCAGTTTAAATAGTATAAATTGGTATGAAGCTTAGACACGTAGGATCAATGAATAATGATCTCTGTCACTCACGGTGTGATTGGCCGCACTGCTGGAACATAATTCCTCTAATATATTGTAGATGATCTGTTAATATTTGTGAGTGAGCAGGATGGTGGTGCAGCTGCAGAATGGAGTTAGAAAGAGAGTTTGTTTAAATCGCTGCGTATAGTCTGAACAGGTTTCAACAGCATTTCATTGACTGTGTTAAAATGTACTACATTTGTTGAAGTAGCGGAAATAAAGTCACTGACTGCTGTTGAGCCGAGATCCAAATAGATGTCTCCAATTCAAATCGAGTGTATTTGAACCTTTAAATCACCGAACACATTGTTGCTGGATCAGACTGGGAGCTCAGGATTAGTCAACTCATGGTTCAGGCTTAGTTTGTTAAACCTGCTTTCTGAAACGGGGCCCAGGATTGTACTATGTATGTATGTACAGTATTTTAAGTGCATGTGTGTGCATGTGCAAGTCCTTGTGTGCGTGGACAAAATACAAACAGGAATCCCAAACAGGAAAACACTAAATTCTTCACAGGGTACCTTTAACACCGACTCAGCATAATGTCAACACTGGTCTAGTTGTAGTCCGGGCTACTCACCGTACTTTCTTGCCGTGCTCTGTGATCTTTGTCACATTCAGAACGCCGCACTTTTCAGATGGCTGGAGAGAAACAAAAAAACATTAGGACACAGTCTGAAGAAGGAGGTTACGTACCCATCCATCACTATGATTAAGAACCACAGCAGGATGACAGGAGAGAAAGCTGCTGACGAAAATACACGTTGGTAAACAATACGAGTGTGTCACTCCATTGAAGAACACCACCACCACCACCACAACACCCCGCCACCACAACAATCACAGCCTTCAGCTTGAAGGAAAAACATTATTTCCACTCAAGAAAGGCAAGAAAGACTAAACACTAGAAAGAACACAGAGACATCTGATTCAAATCAATTAGAAAATACTAAAACCGTGGATTCTTAGCAAAACTACTAGTGCAGCAGTTAGCCGGTGATCTTCTGTTTCAAGTTGTGACACACGGGGCAATTTTTGGGGGAAACACAAATGATCAACGCACCCAGGAACAAACCCAACAACTTATCCAATCCAAGAATCAACTGGAGCCATCAGCTCTGCTTATTAACAGTGATTCTACACAGGTTCAAAGTGACTCTCTTACTGCAACTTTAATTCTGCTGTTTGAAAATAATAGGGCTGTCAAAGTTAACGTGATAATAACGCACATTAGTTTTAATGCCACTGATTTCTTTAATGCGTTAATGAAACTTGTGATTTTTAGGTGGTAGCGGCTCAGTTTTAAAGTTGGAGTGAAGATACTGGTATCACATGAAAATAAAATAAACAACAATGAATAAATAACGCTCCAAACCTACGCTAAATTTTGGCGAGGAAAAACGGTCATGGCCATTTTCAAAGGGGTCCCTTGACCTCTGACCTCCAGATGTGTGAATGTAAATGGGCTCTATGGGTACCCACGAGTCTCCCCTTTACAGACATGCCCACTTTATGGTAACAATGCAGTACCTGTGAGGGTTTCTGGACAATATCTGTCATTGTTTTGTGTTGTTAATTGATTTCCAATAATAAATATATACATACTTTTGCATAAAGCAGCCTATTTGCCCACTCCCATGTTGATAAGAGTATTAAATACTTGACAAATCTCCCTTTAAAGTACATTTTGAAAAGATAAAAAAATGCGATTAATCACGATTAACTATGAACAATCACGCCATTAATGGCGATTAAATATTGCGATTGACAGCACTAAAAAATAAACATCTTTACTGCAACAAATATCACAATATGTGACCTGACAAAGAAAATTGTAATAAACTAGGACACGATACTTTTCTCTATTTACTTCCAGATGTTCTATACCTGTGTAGAAACCCTGCAATAAGCTGCAACATGTGCCTCTGCCTACAACCTGGGACCAAGTTAACCCCCTGCAGGTCAGAGCCTGGAGGGAGGTGGGAGGTGAGGGGTGAGTACTAACAGAGCTGGGGGACTTGGGAGACGAAGGGCAGGAGTCAGAGTCGGGAGAGGAGGGCTTGGGGCTCAGAGGAGCGTCCTGGTGAGGAGACAGGGATGAAAAAACACACCGTCACATGGGCTAACAACAGGAGGTTAACGAGAAGATGAGGAGAGGTTAAGAAAACGCAGACAGCTCAAGGAGTGTGATGGCAATTAGCAGTGAGATTATGATTCTGTTAAGTGTGTCGAGTACCTGTGTGATGTCCAGGAGGCGCTGATGGATTATTAATTAGATGTGGAGGCAGGTATTTATCACAGTGCCCATGCTGCCACTACAAACTACTTCATCTTTAGCAGTTTTTTTGTAAAGACAAATCATTTCTGTATCATTGTGGTGAAACCTTCAAAATAGTTCATCAAGATGAAATGATTGATGAGGATTGAAATCAACTCAGGGAATCAGGGCTAAAAACAATTTGAAGATGGGGATGTAATTATTACTCCTGCTGTGTGATTATTATCATGCAAGCTGATTGTCTGCTTGGATTAAGGGACAAGCCACCGATTGGTCGGTCCGACAGGCTACTGACTTGGTGTTTGTACGGATGCGGGCGGGAAGAGCCCGCGCGGAAACGCCTGGTTTTTAACAGCCGCTGCAAAGCAACCAGCCTACAACTGAAACTCTGAACTCATGTCATAATACATCTCAACAGTGAACACATCAGATACCAGCTCCATCTGGAGCTAACTCAGTCTGTACACTCCACACATAAGCACAGCTGACAGGTGGTCAAGAAATGGATTATACAATTCACTTTTCTGTGGAAGTGAAATGATGTATTTGAAGTTAGTCTTGAGTGTGATTGCAGATGTGGGTGTCAGACCTTGTCGTTGGGATCTTGGACGTAGGCGCTGTGTCTCCACTTAGTGAGGACGATGGGCTCGACTTGTTTCCTGTCCAGACTGCGACTCTTCGGAGCGTCTCCGGGCGGCTGAGGAGGGGAGTGGTTGTACTGGAGGGAGGGAACAGGGAATCATTCTGCATCAATATACTTTTAATTTCACCTCATACATATATATACACTGAAGAATGTTCACCTTCATAGACGATGGATTTATCTCCGGTTATAACTGAATATGTGTGAACATGATGTTACAGACAAAGTCGGGCAGCAACAAAGACGTAAGCACAGCATCCCCATTAACAGAAACCTGTGGATAGAACTAATCTACTGAACTACTGCCAAATAATATAGATATAAAAAGACAAATCACAGTAAAGTATATCCTTTAAGTACAGGGACTGAGCTCTTCATCTTCACAATATTGCATTTTAGTGCTAAAAACTAATTTAACTAAGTTGACATTCAACAACAAAAACTGTCAACTTTGACAACCAACTAATTATTTTAGTAATTTATTAAGCAAAAAATGCCGAAACATTCACAGGTTTCAGCTTCTACAATGTGAGGGGTTTTCTTAATCATCTGGTTTGATATCATTGTCAATTGTCTCTTTGTGGTTTGGGGCTGATTGTCACCAGTGCTTGAAGTGGGAAAAAATAAGTGCCAGTACTCTCTTATTCACATGTTGGTGTGTGTATCGGTCAGTATCAGCAATCTGTTGCGACTTCTTCCTATTTATTCATTATTTCTTTCAGCATGTTATACTGTGTTGGTCATAATCAGATGTGGTTTTATTGCTATTATTATACCGGGGCTATGCATCTTCTATAGTAAGTCTATAATACTCCAATAATATTCCAGCTGTAACATTATAGGGTTAAAGTGGTGTGTTTAGTGTTAATAGTTAAAGTGCTTTGCTGTGTTATTTGTAGCCTATAGTCGGGTATCATTGAGGTTTTAGGAGCAGTGTCCCAGTCAGGATGCTCCTATATATTATACAGCAGGATAAAGAGACATATTCTGAATTTCTACAGTGAATCAAAGGTTCTAGGAGACAAGACATTTTTTTTTTTTTGACTTAAAACTATACAATTTGACATCACTTTGGACCATTATTATTACTAGTTAAATGATTATTTTATTATTTACACTTCATCTGAACATTTAGTCCTTCTGGGAATGTTTAATGTTTCATTAATTATATTTTTCACAAATAAAAAAAGTTATGACGAACAGTTCAATAATTATTTTTAAAAAAGGACGTGAACATTGTGTTGATCATTTACAGCACCCTCGTTCTCATCCGTGAGACCCGGCAGCCATGTTGAGATCTGTTAAGGAAATACCAAGCACCGCCCACCAGCCGGAGCACAGCCAATAGGAACGCTCTCATTTAAATGACCTGTGATTGGTCAAAGTCTTCCGTCACAGGCTAGATTATTTAAAGTGTGAAAACAGAGCCATGAGGAGGAGCAGAAGTCTAGTTTTCTCTCAGAACACTTGAATTACAATATGCTAAAAGGTTATTATGGCACTTTCACCCAATGACGCCAAAAACGTAGAAGTTAGAACTATTATTTAGATAATCCATAATGAAAACAATCCTGAGTTGCAGCCTTTCTGAACTCACTGTAGTTACTCTCTCGTGCCTTTGTAAAACAGCCAGGTTGATAACGGATCAAGAGTATGTTATCGTCAGTTAGTCACATTATTTTTGGATATAGAAATTTGAGTGTTACCCAAACCTGTCATTTTGAGCTGTACGCATGCTGACGTTTATGAGTTTGATCAATTGTAAGGGTTGCTACAGAGTCTTACCTTTGGCAGCTCCCATTCTGACCTTGAACCATCTGCGCTGTAGTAATACGGTCTGCCCTGCTCGTCAACGTGTTTTAACCACTGGTGGCGAACACACGCACAGACAGGAGAATCACAAGACGCATTAGTGTGAGTCCTGACGGTATTAGGTATTTTGTGCAAGAACATCAAAGCGACTTAGATTTTAGTGCTCTGCTTCATATGAAATGTTGCAAAAGATGGTAATGCTGTGGTAACTCCTGTACTGGAAGTCTTTAAATCCATACAGTACATCTTTTGGGTCTGCATGTGTGATCACAACTGTTTCTGGATAATAAGGAAATAGCTTTAAGTGTGTTATGAGGGAAAACCCACTCCCACATGCATATTTCCCAGAAACCCCCACAGTAAAGAGACAGCAGATCAGCCCCGTGCAGCCGGTACCTTCTCATTAGTATAGTCGCTGATGTACAGCGTGTGGCCGTGCTCGTCCATCTCCTCCGACCAGCCGCGCGGCGGCGAGCCATACTGACTGTCTGACTGGCTAGAGTAGGTACTGAAGCAGGTGTCCTCCGACGACAGAGGCTGGAGTCGACCGATGGAGAGCGAGAGGAAGGGAAGGAAAGACGGCGAGAGCGAGAGAGGAGTGGTCTACCGTCAGTGTGAAGAGAGAGGAGAAAAGAGAGGGCATCTTTCACCATGGAGTTACAGAGGAGAGAAGACAGTCGTGCACCAAACTACCCACTTTAATACAGCACAGAGAACCAGGAGACCCATCAGAGAAGCTCAAAGTCACTCATGTTCATGCTTGATTTTGGAGAATGTGGTGAAGAATAATTAAAGTGATAGTGACTGCTTATTGCCTTTAGGTGGCAGTGTGGTACAGCCATTTAATGAATCAGAGGCCGATTCAAAATCAAAGATGAGTCCCGATTGATTCAGGCTAATCTGGTACAACACAAAGTGTGCATGTGTGTGTGTGTGTGAGCGTTGATCACAACAAATATCATTCACTGTTCATCAAATAAATCAAAACTGTAACACTTTCCACTCTGCAAAAAGATTCATGTCAGAAAGAAAAAGAAAGAAACTTGAATTTTCTCTGAGATGTATTTTGTCAGTGCTGAAAGAACCATTTTGCAGACGCCTCACTCTGTCTGCATGTCCAGCGTTGTTAATCACAACGCAGTCCCAATATGTGTGATGAAGTACTGGCATGCCGTATTTGTAATCTATTTAATATCTGTCTCTGACTCGTGATGCTTTCACTGAGTATATACTATATGGAAGTTCTTGTATTTCTATGCTTGTGACAACCAGTTGGAGTTTAGAGTGACACCATCTTTGCAAAGTCAGATCATTTTGGTTGAGCCTCACCTGTTCGCTGGTTTAGTTTAGGGGAAATACTTCACTGTTAAAATTAGGATTCTGAATGAACTAGATCTAAGAATTCAGTTTGACTTTAGAGTAAAGGTTAAATTAATTAGGTAAATGTATAATCTGTCAGAAGAGCTGTTCAGAAAGCAATGTCTGTTTACCCTTTTCCCACCAAAATTAGATCATACATGCAAGTTTTTTAAACACAGGAAAACCCGCTAAAATAGGCGTTAGCACTGGCCTGTGTGTTATTTTTCCTGGTGTGTCACGTTCTACGTAACGGGCGTATGTGAAAATGTTACCGTGGTTACATCGGTTACTTATTCAGTCACACTTTCTAACTCTCAAACCAGAGTTGGTGATTGTTGGAGCAGTGGAAAGACTAAAGGCCCCGACACACCAAGCTGACAGTCGGCCGTCAGACAGTTTGGGGCCGTCAGTGAGTGTCCGTCGGCGTCCGTCGCGTCCGTTTGTCCCTCACCATCAGCTCTACTCTGCCTGTCTGAGTTTTCCTCCCACGCAGGCGCAGAATGTACTGTACGTGCTAACTGGCCGTCGGCTTTAGTCTTTGCGATGTGTTCGAGTGCAACTTTCTGGCCGAGACAGACGACGTGAGGCGACGCAACTAGTGGCCTTCGTTGCCGCTCGCTGATGATTGTGTTTGACAATGATCAGCGAGGTAAAATGACTGTTGTCTGACTGGAGTCTGGTGGCTTTGAGGAGTACGTATTCAGGTTTTGTACGTTAATAAATGATAATTATGCATTATATATTCACTTCGTGTCACATACCATGGCAAAAGGGGCGAAAATTAACGTGTCCACCCGGGTGTCATGTTTCCATCAATGCTGATCGGAGCTGGAGCCGATAAATAGACGTGACTACTGCTGAGTCATTTGTTGTGGGAATGAATGTGGATTGTAACCTTTCCCACTGAAGACAGAAGCCAGGTGTTAGTGGGTGTTGGGTTTTTTTTTGTCTCAGAGATCTGTCGTCAAACAACTAAAATGAGAGTCACACCTGCTTTGTGTAGTGATTCACCAAGTGTTCCCATGTGTGAGATGACAAGGGCCCAAAAGCTTCACTAACTCTTTCTCCACATTTCTCAAATTCCTCCGTCCTCCACTGTTCACACACAAGAAACGAGGCTACCTGTGTGTTGGCTGTAAATGGGATGTTTGAATTACTGTAGTTTTGACTAGTGAGAGGCTTGCTGACAACCCAGGCAGCCACATGTTTAATAAAGAGCCGTTGTTTTGCTTTGATTAGAGCTATTACAAAAAGCTACCAGCCACTGTGACAAGTGACCATGAGGGCTGGGATGAGACACCTATCTCCCGGTTTGATACTATCAAGATACTTGGGTGGCGATTTGATATATGTTGCGATTTTTAAGTATTGTGATTCTACAAGTATTGCGATTCGATATTACGATTTATTGTGATTTTTGTTCACTTTTTAACACTAAATGGGAAAAAGTTGAATCACAGAATTCTAGGGCCTTTTACTTTGGAAAATATCTAAATTAATACAGTAAAAAATGTTTGATTTTCAGCATGTATGTAGTCAGAGATGTCCTGAAGTCAAATATATCAGGATCATTGTCAGGCATTATTTATTAAATTTTTTCTAGCAACCAAAAAATCAAAGAATAAAAACATTTCCCTCACAGATTAGAGGGATTTTTCTTTTTAATTTATAAGAGACATGTAATGTTTTATACTTCTGGTGGATATAATCCATCAATCTTATTTCCATAGATGTATTTTGTATATACGGTTCCCTTTGTTAACACCTTATTTTGAAAATCAGACAGTCCCACGTGCCTACTTCCTCTAACTTCTCCAAGGTGGTCTCTAGCTCTCCCGTCAGCTCCGTTCTCTTTATCCATCCATGGTCAGCTCCATCGGGGCCGTTTGAATGCATTTAACATAAATGTCAGTGTATGGGTGCTCTACAGTTGTAGCGTCGGCCCATTTGACCACGGAGATGAGAGTGACAGCCGGCTCGACCGCACGTTACCACAATACAATAAGGTTTCCTGTCCGTGACAGAGTTAGCATGCAGCTTTAGCCGTGATGTCTAGCTCTGCTTTTCCTGCAATGTGTGAAACACAAAGTGTTTCCATCCTTTACTGGATGTGTAGTGTTTACCACGCTGGATTTAACATGTGAGGGTGCAGGTCCTGTCCACGCCAAAACCTTTGCCGTTTTCTACTTTTTCGTTTCGGCCGGCTGCGGTTTGTTTTGGTTGGCGGATACGGATATGACATCACGTTACTCAGACTACAACAATAAAACAGTAACTTCCCTCTACCTCCGCATAGACTCAAATGAAGCAAATATATCGATTCTGGCATTAAAAAATCTATTTCAAAAAGCAGTGAATCGATTTTTTTCCCACCCCTAGTGACCATTATTGATTTATTTGCCAAAGACTGACTTTAATAGCAACTGTCACTTGCTGATCTAGACTCTGAATGTAGTCCCTTGGCGTTCTTCATACAGATGAGAATAACGTGTATACGTATGTGTGGCTTTCAGCGAACCCTCTATATGTGTACACATACCTCGGAGCTCTCTCCTGTGCTGTTGCTCTCTCCTCTGGAGCTCCCGGTGCTGGCGTCCCTGGCTCGGGGCGGCTTCCATGTCCTCTCCTGGGTGGAGCGGTTGTAGTAGTAGTGCCTGCCACTCTGTTCCTTGTAGGTCTCCCAGTCGCCCAGCACATGAAGCGGGGAGCCGGAGGGAAACGGGGGCAGGTTGGCCTGGGTGATCTTCAGTTCCTGGAGGTTGGTGTAGACGGGCGACTCGGGGCGGCCATGGCCTGACGAAGATCCCGTCTGATGGAGGGAAAAGAAAGAGAGGGAGAAGTGGAACTGTGAGTCATCTGGGAGTGGATTTAAGTCCGTTATATAATCAGGGAAAAGTTCCTCAACAGAGGGTGATGAAGAAATTCACAGCTTTCAGAGTGTAAATCAACAGCTGCACATGCAAGCTGGCAGACAGTTTAATTTAAAACACATTCAAACTGAGCACAAATCTTTGAAATTTTTCCAAAAGGGCAAAACCTTTGGCTCTACTTTAGTAGGGGTCAAGCAGTGAGCGGGGGGGGGATGTGAGCCATGCTCACTTTTGCCTTGTTTTCATAAAACAGTCACTGGTTAGTGACACGGTTAGTGCACGAGACCGGTAATCTGAAACAAATAATGTGCTTCTGTGTCCGCCGGTGCTCCTAACGGCATCTGCAAGATTTCACAGACCGGAGGAGAACAAGCAGTAAGAGCTGATCTGGAGTCTGCCGTCTATGCCGGCTGTCAGTTAGCTGTAAAATGAGAAATTTGTGACCTGGTAGCCATGTTGAGATCTGTTGAGAAAATACCAAGCACCGCCCACCAGCCGGAGCACAGCCAGTAGGAATGCTCTCTCGCTCTGAAATGACCTGTGATTGGTCAAAGTCTCCCGTCACGGGCTGGATTATTTAAAGTCTGAAAACAGAGCCATGAGGAGGAGCAGGAGTCTAGTTATCTCTCAGAACACTTGAATTACAATATGCTGAAAGGTTATTATGGAATTTGTGTCCAATGATGCCAAAAATATACTGCCTACTGCCACTTTAATGCCATGTTCCTACTGAGCTCCACATGAAGTCAATCACTTTATCTTTGCAGTGTTTGAGTTTTGATTGAGTGCCATTGGTGCATAAAGGAAATGGCTGAAATGTCAAAAAACGGTCTGTATTAAAGCTGACATTGCCGTTGTTGACCACAGAAGAGCTGAGCATTGAATGAACGGAGGGGAGGAGGAGGAGGGGGAGGAGGAGAGGGGAAGGAAGTGCTGTTATATAACTGAGCGTGGCAGTGACCAAAGTCAGGTAGAAATAAGGAAGTAAAACTAACTATCAAGATGCATTGGTAGGACCGTTTGTGCAGGCTCGTCTCTACAGCTGTCAACTAACAGAACTCTATGGAGATCGTTTCTGCAGAAAAGTATATATATATATATATATATATACGAATATATACATATATATTCGTATATATATACGTATATACGTGTATATATATATATATATCATTACTGTTACTGTACAAAAATGGCAGGTATGTAGATATCTTGTAAATCTGCAGAATAGCTTAGAACATTAACTGTGAAAAACAGAATTCCTACATGAAGAACAAGAGTTTATATACAAAATGAGAAAATAATCTCCAGTTCTCTTGATACTAATGATAGATAAGACTGCAAGGAATGATTGTGTTCACCAGTGCTTGAAGTGGGGAAAAAAAAGTACCAGTACTCTCTTATTCACATGTTGGTGTGTGTATCGGTCAGTATCAGCAATCTGTTGTGACTTATTCCTATTTATTCATTATTTCTTTCAACATGTTATACTGTGTTGGTCATAATCAGATGTGGTTTTATTGCTATTATTTTACCAGGGCTATGCATCTTCTATAGTAAGTCTATAACACTCCAATAATATTCCAGCTGTAACATTATAGGGTTAAAGTGGTGTGTTTAGTGTTAATAGTTAAAGTGCTTTCCTGTGTTATTTGTAGCCTATAGTCGGGTATCATTGCGGTTTTAGGAGCAGTGTCCCAGTCAGGATGCTCCTATATATTATACAGCAGGATAAAGAGAAACATTCTGCATTTCAAGATACTAAGAGAGATTGAGTTTGGGGCTCTTCCCACAAGAACATTTTAATTAAATTAAATTAAATTAAAGATTCAATCAATTCAATTCAGGTTTTTGACTTAAAACTATGCAATTTTACATAATTTCTGAACATTATTATTACTATTTAAATGATTATTTTATTATTCACATATATCACAGCCTTCGTCTGAACATGTCATTCTTCTGGAAATGTTTGCCCTAAAAGAGCAGATACAGAAAACTTTGAAATAATGTTTCATTAATTATAACTGTTCGCAAATAAAAAAAATTAAAGTTAAAAAGACGAACAATTCACTAATTATTTTACCAAAAAGGACGTGAACATTGTATTGATTAATTGCAGCACCCTTGTTCTCACCATGCCTGTGCCATGTCGGTTTATGAGGCGCGGCGCAAAAAACGCTGGCGCTGCGCCGCATGATATGAATCTCCCAGAGAACCTGATGTGGAGAGGGCAGAACAGAGTACCAGCAGCTTGTGAGAAGTGCCGGTGTGAAAGAAAAAGTCACGGTAAGGTACGGTAAGGAGCTAAATGAAGAAGTGCTGGTACTGCGTACCGGTGAGTATCGGCCCACTTGGAGCACTGGTTTTCACTGATGACTAATCTGCCGAGTAATTTCTCGATATATCCATGAATCGTTTGGCCTATAAAAAGTCAGAAAATAACAGAAAAACGCACATCACAATTTCCTGAAACCCAAGAAGATGTCTTCAAATTAGTTTGTTTTGTCTAACACTCCATCAAAACCAAAAGATATTCAATTTACTATAATAAAAGACATGAAAAAGCAACATATCATCATATTTGAGAAGCTGGATGGAACCAACAAATGTTTTAGTATTTTAGTTTGAAAAAGAGTCAAGCGATTATATGATGAACTCAAAATAGTTGCCAATTTACTTTCTGTTAATTGACTCGACGGATCAATTAAATGATGAACTGAATGACTAAATATCATCTGTAATGATTGGCATAACCATTTTGATCAAATGAATGCTTTCAGTATTAGGGGTGTAAGAAAAATATTGATACACATGAGTATCGTGATATTATGTTGTGCGATACAGTATCTACTCTCCAAAATACTATTGATTTTTAATTGACCTCTTAAAAATCAGACGCGGCTGGGCCCGTCGTCGTGGCTGCCGCTATTCCATGTTTTGAAGGTTGTAGCGGGCTCAGTTTTAAAGCTAGACTGAAGATACAGGCATCATATGAAACCTAAGGAATCCATTGGTACCAACCATGTCATACTAGTTTGTATACTACTAGTTTGCAGAAGGAGGATAAATAACGCTCCAAACTGATGCTAAATTTTGGCGGGGAAAAACAGGCATGGCCATTTCAAAGGGCTCCTTGGGCTCCTTAACTATGTCTCAATTTGGAACAATAATCATCATGTTTTTACTTTGAATCCTGGACTTTTCAGATTAAACATTTAATCAGAAGAAGTCGTCTTCTGCAGACTGATACACTGATGCACACTGCACACATTTTCCTGTTTAACAGGATTGGAAACCTGACCAGCCACAAACCAAATGTTTTGATGTCATTACTGGTAAGATGAGAGAGTACACCGCAACTGTCCCTTAAACAGGTGACCAAATATTACTATAAATACCGTGAGTTAAAGAGAGATGGTGAACATGGGTATGAATTACAACACTGTTGATTTAAAAAGGTAGTTCTGTATCCAGTGGAACTACAACATTTCCACAGCTGTAGTAGAGCCAGCGTGCTGCCTCTAATGACAGAGCATCCTTCTTCAAAACGCCTGACGTGTGACTGATCCAGTCAATGGGCTGCTTGTCATGATCATTTCATGCTGGCTTTACAAAGACGCTGCGTGGCTGCAGAGTGACAGGGCAGCGATAGCCATAAATAATGCCAGTGCCCCGAGGCCTCCTCACACCGGCTCTGTGATGCCTTTTATTGCGCGGGGATCAATAGGGATGAAATATGCAGGAGCTGAGCAAACAGCTGGAGGTACCCACGAGAAATATTCAATGGACTAGAAGAAGACGTGTGCTGTTCAAATACAGTATCACAGCATGACAAATTAAAGGTGGAGAGTGCATATACTGTATTATACATAAAGTACATTATTTACCTTAGTTTCTTCTACCTGGAAAGACTTGAGAAGACAGCGTTTGACAGAAAGTCAGGGAAAAAACTTTCATTGCAAGTTCTACCATCGAGCCATTAAGCAAACCTAGATTTCCCAAAATAAAAAACTGCTTTTACCAGAAACGCTCTGCAATGCTATTGTGCAAAAGTGTCGACTGTGAAGCACGTTGCAGCTGAAACGTTATGCTTAATAGATGAAAACATATCAAACATTACCTCTGGCGGGGAGCAACTAGTAAACACATCATCGTCTTCATGAATCGAGATTGCTCGATAAAAGCTTCTCCTCAAACGGATCATTGCCATCGTCCCCGCTTAATCTTTGGACTTGCATGCAGTGTTCGCTGGTGACACTGCTCTGTGGTCTTCCTGTACAATGTTGAGTGAGCATGTGATTTAGTGGATCTGTCAAAGGGGAAGTCCTGGTAGTCAATCGGCCGTTAAAAAAGACAGTTATGTAGTATCCCACTTCAGTGGTACCCACAAAACCACATTACCCTCCCAAAGCTGTTCTGAAATTAAACTTCACTTTAGGGATAGCAAGCTCCAAAAACTTTCCACAATAACGGTTAATTTCCCCAGCAGAGCACTGTAGATCTACACAGGAAATATTTCACTTATTTACCTTTAAAGGGACTGTTTGTAAGAATCAGAAATGTCTTGTTAAAAGCGACACCTGTGGCCGTTAAGTCAACGAAAGTCAGCGTCCTGTTGCTCGCGCTTGTGCTCGCTCTACATAGACATGAATGAGCATCGCTCAAAACAGTGAGGAGACACACGTCAGCTAAAAGCACAATATCACTCTATATTTCAGCTGCTTGGCAGTAATGTTAGCTGACCAGACGAAGGTCTCTCCATGAATCAGTGCTGATCCTAGTGTTGGCTTTTCCTGCCTCAGCCTCCTGACCGTGGCCGGAGGGAACAGGGGAGACACCGGAGTTTTGGTTGGAGACGATAACGTTTCTCTCTGCAGAGCCCCGTCACTTCACAAGACACGGGAAACCTCTGTTGGTCTGGAGGAGCTGCAGCAGTTATTTCTGCACAAACGTCCACTGTACATTCACTAGATATTCTCAGAGCTAAACTAACTCTTCTGCAGTGTGGAGTGTGCGCGCATGCACGTGAGAGTGGAGCGAAATAGCGAGATCGAGCGCGGTGTGTGAGTGAAGACAGGCAGGCAGAGGAGCAGAGTACAGCAGAGACTCCGGTCCTGGAGACCAAAGCTACGGTCTCCTCCGCGTCCTCCGACCGCGGCCAACACTGTTTAACAGACGGGCTTCACTAGATACAACCAAGAGGTTTTGGTGCTTCACTGTAGTTTGTGTTGGAGTCTGAGTCTGAACAGCGTAGCCACACACGCATGGGACACCGACCCGCAATGATCTATACGTGTAAGAAGTTACAAACAGTCCCTTTAATAAAAGTTACAGATTTCTAAGCACCTGATGGTTTGGTGATGTGCCCAACTTTCCAGTCCCGACCAAAACTGCACAGGACTCAGGAAGATAAGTTATCAGTAGTTAGTCTCGGCTACTCAGATGTACAGAAATATTATGCAATCTGCTCTCTTTCACCTGATAAACCAATTTCATTCAAGGGAGGAGAAGCTGAAGATGACACAGAAAGAAGGATTAAGGCAGAGTATACAGCTGGGTGCAACTTAATAAAAGGAAAATATTATAGGTTTTTTGCAGTTAAATAAATGTCATATCATAAAGATGGAAACTTAACAGCAATTTCAAGAAGTAGCTGTATTGTCAGACTGAGGAAATGTTTATGCAATTGGTTTTGAAATGGTTTTATAGGCCACACGGTTGTGTCACCCTCTCAGTATGAGCTCCATGTAAAGCCTGAGCATAAAACCCACTAAAACTGCAGTTAGGTCCTCCAATGACAGCAGCAATGCGGGCTATGTCAAATAACAGCACTCATTATGTAACTAAAGGCTGCACCGCCAGGTTGGCTCATTAAAAATGCACAGGGTGTCTTCTTGACTCCATTATAGCAGCGGCGTATTCCTGAGCAGCTGGTGCTGGACATCTGGCGTGAACAGACTCACCAGCCTAATCAATACTGAGCTCTAAAACCACTGAACCACAGCGGGACACTAAGAGGTTGACCTCTAACATCGAGGGAGCTGCTCTCTTTGAAAGTACACTGTGCTTTAGTCGAGGGGTACAAGTGTTATCATGTACTTTAGAGTTGAGAAGTGGCAGGAGATACTTTGTGTCTTCAGGCTTTTGAAAGTAAAGGATCTTTTTCTGCCTTGGTAATGTTCGGTGGTTGAATAGACATGAAACTCTCCTGATTGATCTTCATGATCAACATTTTCAAAGACGTATTATGGGGTACAAGCCTGTGTATCAATTTAAAAATAAAGAGACAAGTCAAATACAACTTTCAAAGAGCTACTCGGTAAAAAACATCAAACCCCTGAGCTGTAAATGATGTTGCCTGGGCTGCTGCTGTTGAGTTAAAGCTTAAAGGTGCTAAATATGGGATTGGGAGCATACCTATTGCCGAGTGGCTCGCAACAGCATTCATTCTCTGTTCGGGTAGACATTACTCCAATTACTACAATTGTTTGCTGCTATATTAATGCTCTGGATATTGAATTTAGCACCTTTAAGATTGCTCTTCATAGATGTCTGACACCATCAGCAGCTTAAATCAGTTCACTTTCAGGTTCAATGGGAAATTAATGATTTTGATTGATAATGGATTAATTGTTGAAGTCATTTATCAAACAAAGCGGTGAAACATTCTCTGGTTTAAGCTTCTCAGAAGTAAAGATTTGCTCCTTTTCTGGTTGTTATATCATTACAAACTAATTATCTTTTTGGGTTTGGGCTGTTGGTCGAACAACTCATTTAAATAAAGCACTGGGGGGATTGTGAGAGGCATTTCTCATGCTTTTCTGGCATTTTATGGAGAAGTCGATTAAGTTGTTGAAGACCTCAAATGGTATTGTTATGGCCGATTACAATACTGACCAGTCAGCCTCATACACAACAGACGTCAACTGCAACCACAACTAGGGATGCACGGATACCGATACCGGATCAGATATCGGGCTAACACTGACTCAAATAGCTGTATGGGATATCGGACAATGGGGCCGATATATTCAATTCAATTCTATGTTTATATACTCTATAAATTATATACCAATTATATACCTGAATTTGAAGTCCTGTTTAAGTTTTGACCAATTTGTTGCTGCAATAAAAAGTTTACACTTGAACTGTAATTACTCTTAATTTTGAAGATTTTTTACCAAGTTGCTAGAGCACGATTTATTATTTAAGATAACAATTCAATAAATTTATATATGTATTTATTTGTTGAAGTTAGGAAAGCAATGTTTAAGTCCAGCCTGATGTTTCCTTACACATACCAGAATGATCCCAGTCCCTTCAACACAGTGAGTCCTACGGTTTATTAATGAAACACTGGTATCAGATCGGTACTCGCTATTGGCCAATACCCAAAGCCCAGCCATCGCTATCGGTATCGGGACAGAAGAAGGTGGATCGGTGCGTCCCTATCCACAACACCTAGAGTATAGTCTGCAGTAAGAAGCACAGAGGCTGAACTGCAGCAGCAAATCAACCGTTCTGATTGCAGCTCCGCACACTCCTAATTTCCTATTTCAGGCCAGAGCAGGAGTTAATGAGGAGAGAATAGGAGGGAACGGAGAGTGACGCTGCCGGTTCCAGATAGGAGACCTGCATAGTCTTATCTGTGCTGCCTGCAGCTCTGCAGTGGAATACTAATCAACTGGTCCAGTGTTCTTCAGCCGGAGATAAACCACATCGGAGCCAGAGAGGGGAAGAGATGGGAGAAGACTGAGACTTCAGGCACTGAATGCATCACAGCTAATATTAGATGGAAATGGCTGCAGATGCTTTGGCATCACATAGTTTATATTTAGACTAGTCTGGTGTGAGATTCAGAACACTGTGTTCATTTCATGCAAAGCCGTTGTCCCGTTTCACATCAAGTTGGAGTAAAATTGCTGGGTGGCATGCTGGGCAAAGCAAAGCTGGGTCACGGTTTGTTTCAGATGTGGTTCCAGTGGATCTGTTGGTGGTGTTGGCTCATTTGGTTCAACTTGTTGTCTTCAGATTCACACCCGGAGTTAAAGCTGGGGTAGGCAGTTTTCTGGAACAGGCAAAAGGTGCCAGAATTTGAAAATACAGCCCTCCTCCTGCAGCTCTCCTCTCTCAGTCATAAGTCCCTCCAGCCAGATGAGCATGAGCATGAGCATGAGCATGAGCATGAGCATGAGCATGAGCATGAGCATGAGCATGAGCATGAGCATGTGCAACGGAAAGCTCGGCATCCAACTTGAGGCTGATGCAATCACAACATTTTTGATATTTATTGTCAGCCTCTGTTTTAAAGGTGCTATTGATAACATTGATAACACTCAGCCACTAGATGTTCCATTCTCCCTTGCCTGTTCCATTGCATTTACTTCACAACAAGTCATTGCCAGACACTCACCATCAATCTCAGGAATTTTTTTTTTTCCCACACTAACTGACGACCCAGAGATACCACATGATACCAATGTCGTTTTACTACTGGCTCACAAGCCTTGTTAGAAGTGGGAACCAGACGTCAGATATCTTCCACAGAGATGAACAAAACATTCAATTTGAATTTTTTTCAGGAAAAGCCATACTTTTATTCGTCACCTTTCTAAAGGCTCTGTGGATGTATTATTATTTTTTTTAAAATTTTGTCTACATAAAAATTTTATCATTAAGATCTTTAAACTCTTCTGTATAAATCAGTGTAAAACAGCCAATAGGAACGCTCTCTCTCTGAAATGACCTGTGATTGGCCAAAGTCTCCTCTCACGAGCTAGTTTTTCTAAAGGAGGTGCAGAAGTCTAGTTTTAGTCACTTACAATATGCTGAGAGGTTATTATATAATTTTTGCCCAAAGACGCAAACAAAAAAAAACTGCCTACCCCATCTTTAAAACACAAAAAGATACTCATATTGCAATGAAGAGAGACAGAGAAAAGCAGCAAATCTCTTTACTTTGGAGCAGCAAATGTTTTGTAATTTTGCTATGGAAAAAAAATGACTTATATGGGTTGGTTGATAAACAAATTGATTTATCAATTCATCATGTTGGCACTACCCTAGAAAAAGAGTTAATGATTGTATTATGTATTATCATGTTTAGGACTAAAAGATGATTAGTTGTGTAGACTAGCTCAAAATCAAAAACTGGCATGGCCATTTTCAAAGGGGTCCCTTGACCTCTGACCTCCAGATGTGTGAATGTAAATGGGTTCTATGGGTACCCACGAGTCTCCCCTTTACAGACATGCAGACTTTATGATAGTCACATGCAGTTTGGGGCAAGTCATAGTCAAGTCAGCACACTGACACACTGACAGCTGTTGTTGCCTGTTGGGCTGCAGTTTGCCATGTTATGATTTGAGCATATTTTTTATACTAAATGCAGTACCTGTGAGGGTTGGCATTTGGCATTGTTAATTGATTTCCAATAATAAATATATACATTAATTTGCATAAAGCAGCATATTTGCTCACTCCCATGTTGAGAAGAGTATTACATTCTTGAAAAATCTCCCTTTAAAAGGTACATTTTGAACAGATAAAAAACGTGAGATAAATTTGCAATTAATCGCGATTCAAATTTTTAAACCACTGACAGCCCTATTATATATTCCACACTTCGCACGCAACGTGTTTAAGCTGTCTAGGCTTCTTCACCTGACACCAAACTAATGAAATCATCCAAATCTAAACAGACAGTAAGCTTAAAAACACTGTTTTCTAGGGTCTAGAAACATGAGAGAAAAAGTCACAGTTGACTAGAAGTGCAGGCATCAGTGTCCTTTAGGTGGCGGGCTGACAACAAAGTTTGTGAAGTCTTAAAAGGGAATTGCCAGTGACAGAGGAGGAGGAGGAAGAGGAAGAGGAGGAGGTGGTGGTGGAGGTGGAGCTCCACATGTTCACCTCCTCTCTGTTTGACACAGATGAACCTGCTCTGCTGCATACCTGCAGGGAGCTGGGTCATGCAAACACAAAACATACACACAAACATACACACACACTTCGATGCCAACCAATCAGTGTGCGGGTTAGACTGAAGTACAAACGTGCGAGTTTGCACATGTACAACATGCCCATAAAAACAAACAAAGAGAACACCTACCTCTTTTCTACTTCCTCGTCCATTCACTTATTAGTTTCACTGGTGCAAAGTGCCACAGCAGTGCTTTACTGCTTTACACGTTACTGGGAGGCTACCAAGTGACTTGTTGCATAACATGAGTAGGAAATGTTTCTTAATATTTCCCTCTTTGGCAACACTCCTACTATTTCTCTCTACACTTTTTCTTTCACATGTGGGACACAGGTATCATCTCAAAATTTGACTGCCAAGGAAAGCCATCATAATTTTGCAAACTCTCCGAGGTACTTTTAGCCTGGTGGACAACAAGAAACAGCAATATTTACCACAGCAAGAATCCCAAATATCTAACTTAATCTATATTTGGGCAAAAGGTTTAATTTAGTCCAACATTTAAGACTCATACTGTAACAAATATGCATTCAAAGTTTTTCCTTTTGAGTGAATTTAACTTTCTTTTGTCAGAAATTAAACTACAAAAACTAAATTTGGTGCCTTGTTTTTGTTACTTTCTTTAAAGTCATGATCATTTCATTTCAGTATCAGATATAGTCTTGGATGAAAGCAGTTACTGGCATAATAGGTGCTACAAATGAGCAGTGAAACCAGTCAGGAGAGTGTGACGTAGCCTGTTCGAAACTGGAAGATAGGAGGTTGTATTAAAGAGGAGTTGTGCACATGGAAAATGGCCAGGCTGATTAGATTACATCAAAGATACTAATAACACATTCACAATGCCTCTATGGCTTAACCAATAGTACGTATTGAGTACGTAAGAGAGAGGGTAAAAGTTGCAGGAGAAAGTAAATGTTCAGTATACAAAGAATTAACCAGGAGCACAAAAAGATCAAACATTAACATGCTATCCTCAAGAGACCCTGAAGAAACTCAAGCTTAGAAAATACACGTCCATTATGGTGTCCCGTTCAGTCTGGTCTGAGGTAACCTCACGCAATCTGACTGAAATGAATAATAGGGAAGAAAAGCAAACCACACACAAACACACTGCCAGTCAACACAAAAAGGCCTTGAAACACTGGCACCACCCAAAGCAATTACGCAACTCCAGAGCAATTACATTCAACAGGAGAGAAGAGAAGAGAAGACAACGCAACGCAGGGAAAACCCAGTGAACAGCCTGAGGTGAGTTTGAGCCCTGAGTGACCTCATCAAGCTCAGAGTCAGGAAGCAGTGACCTCAGGACACTTCACAGCGAGCTACATCCAGATTGAAATAAAGACACTAACTAACACACATTACACTTCCCTGTGTCTGTTTTGGGACGACATCCGTTATGTTCACACATTCCTTCAAATAGAAAATGAGAGGACGCTTTTGAATCGTGCAAGAAATGAGTAAATCAGAGAACAACAAAAACACAAAGAGGGAAAAGAAGAAAACATGTCACATTGTACTGTATTAAACAAGATAATGACATTTTAGATCAGGAAACAAAACAATGGGATACTAATTATTGTTATTTTTTAATTTGACCCGGAAATGAGTCAGCATTTTAGCACTTCCAGTTCCCTCGTCTGGAAGTCAGTAGATTTTTAGTTAGATGCCTGTAATAAGGTCTGTGGTTAACATAAGCTGAAGAGATTTTAAAATGTTGTTCAACGACATAAAATGCATCAATAAATACCTCACTTTTGAATTTTGAAGCCTTAATGTGTCTTTAAAAAGGCGGTTGCTACCTTGTGCCTAATGACACTACTAAATGTCATTACGCCGACTCGTCCTCCTTTACAGCGGCGTTTATTCTACTCGTGCTCATGTGACCGTGGTGTAGTTCGTTTATAGCCTAACGTTAGCTTTTTACTTCTGGTGATTGCATTCACACTTCAAAAATCATAGAAGTGGTGTTCATTTGTAGAGATTATTTTGCTGAACTAAACGTGAAAGTGTCAAACATGTGTTTGCCACAGAGCTGATTTTCTACAATAATCCAAAACCCAACGGAACAATCCCATTGGCTTTTAGTGGAGGGAACCAGGGCGATGCTAACTTCCTGGTTGGCATACAAAAATACGTCATCCATGAAGCGCTCTATTGGAACTGAAATCTCCACCAGTGTTGGATACAACTGATTTAGGGTGGCAACCAGGGCTGAATCAGATAGATATTGGCACTGATCACCACATTTGATCAAATTTTGATTCAGAAAAGTCTCCATTGGATCCAATTCAATCCCTTTAAGACTGACCTACATCAGATAAATACCAATATTGTATAGATAAGTATGTATATGTATTTTTATTCGACAAGTAAGTAGCCATGATGAATGACTTCTTGACTAATAATAACCACTTTGTGCATGTTGTAAGAATTTAAATTTCCACAAAACATACACATTATAACTATACGTGTAACATCTACAACAAATGAATACTGGATCATTTAACTGAAAAATTAAATGACAATTACACAAAAAGAAAAAAATATTTTTTTTATCCAGCCCTAGCTGCAACTAATCTTTTTTTATTATCTATTAATTTATTATTTAATAATAGAACATAGTGAAAAATGCTATTCATAAGTTCTGAGACAACCAACAGTCAAAAATCCCCAAATATCAAATTTACAAATATTTAAAATCCAGAAAATCAGCAAGTCTTTACATTTCAGAAGCTGAAACCAGCAAATACTTGTTGTTTTTCTGCTTGATATGTTACCATTGATTATTTGATTGTTTCAGTACTAATGCAGGGTTCACACTACACCAGAATCAAGACCAGTTTAGGCCTGAAAAAGCTGCTTTGTTCTTTGAGGGCCTACACAGTTCAGATCAGAGAGAAGCAATGTACGGTGCCCTCTTTTACATGATCCCACCTGAGTTTAGCATCACTGAAGTCTGTCAGAGGAGTGGGTCCAGAGAGAAATCCTGGTCTGGTTCTGAATCTATCTCTGATCTACTTGTGTCTCTAGATGAGCTGCAAATGGGTCAAATGTAAGAAACAGCAGGAGGGAGAGAAAGAAAGTCAGAAAGTGATGCAGGAAGCTGAAGCTGCTCGGAGAGGAAAACACCATTTATGCTACACAACATCTGGTTGTTATCATTTTAACGTAGAGTCAAAACACCCTCCAAATTCAGTGGAACCACAAATAGTGTAATATAAAAGTCTGGGTCATGGGTTAAGTTTATGCACATGAATAGAGTTTATCCATTATGGTATATACTATATATCAAAGATCTGCTTATGGGTCATTGAGACTTATTGTCAAACATTTAGAGTACTTTGTGATGCAGCCTGGTCTGGTTGTGTTTAGAAATAACATCATGAGACGTACGGATGAAAGACAATCATTGTCTAAAAGCAGAAGTTTTTTTAAAAGATAAGCACAATTAACCGCCCAGCCCACATTACTTCATAAATCCACTGTTACATTAGGGCTGGGGCGATACGCTTATCTCCCAGTTCAATGCTATCGTAATACTTGGGTGCCGATTCAATATGTATTGCAATTTTTAAGTATTGCGATTCGGATTTTTTTGAGTTATTGTGACTTTTTTAACACTAGACCGTGGGGGAAAGTTGAATCATACACTAAGGGACTTATACTTAGGAAAATATCTAAATGAATACCGTAAAAATGTTTGATTTTCAGCATGTATGTAGTCAGAGATGTCCTAAAGTCAAATATATCAGGATCATTGTCAGGCATTATTTATTACAATTCTTCCAGCAACCCAAAAATCAAAGAATAAAGACATTTCCCTCACAAACTAATGGTATTTTCTTTTTAATTTATAAGAGACATGTAATGTTTTATATTTCTGGTGAATATAATCCATCAATCTTATTTCCATAGATGTATTTTGTATATACAGTTCCCTTTGTTAACACCTTATTGTAAAAACCAGACATCCATGGTCAGCTCCATCGGGGCCATTTGACTGTATTTACTGTAAATGTCAGTATATGGGTGCTCTACAGTTGTAGCGTCGGCCCATTTGACCGCGGAGACGAGAGCGACGGCCGGCTCGACCGCACGTTACCGCAATACAATAAGGTTTCCTGTCCGTGACAGAGTTAGCATGCAGCTTTAGCCGTGATGTCTAGCTCTGTTTTTCCTGCCAATGTGTGAAACCCAAAGTGTTTCCATCCTTTACTGGATGTGTAGTGTTTACCACGCTGGATTGTTGATGGTTCAAGTCGTATCCACGCAGATCCTTTCTCCGTTTTCTGCTTTGCTGTTTCAGTTCGCTGCGGTTTGTTTAAGTTTTTGACGGATACTGAATGGGTATGACGTCACGTTACTCAGACTACAACAATAAAAGCGGTAACTTCATTCTACCTCCACATAGACTCAGATGAAGCAAATATATCGATTCTGGCATTAAAAAATCTATTTCAAAATAGTAAAAAAGAAAAATGGCGATACATGGGTCAACTGATTTCTTTCTTCCCACCCCTAGTGTTACAGCAATGAACCCTGCTGGAGCTCCATGTGTTTTAGTGGGTGTTCAGACTGGAATCTACGCTGAGGGAACACCATTAAGACAATTGAGTACAATCCAGGAAGTCCAGTTGGAATAACAAATCCATTAGATTGAATGTTTAAACCACTGTGCAGTGTTTTGGCATATAGTCATACAGAATATGTGGAAGGATTTCAATGATCTGAAAAGTTGTCACAGTGCAAATTATTTAATTTTTCATTGTGACTGCAGTTCTATGGGCGTTGGCCAATGCAGCCCGTTGCCAGATGATGTTGCATTGCACTGTGGCAAGAGTTGCTGGAGCCCTCTGCGTTGAAGCTCATTCAAATCAATGTTTTTGTCCACTTCTGTGATTTCAAAGCAATATGTCACATCTTCCACAGTGTATGACTCTGTAGGGACTGATTACAGTTGACTGGATTGCAGGACTAAATGTACAAAAGCACTAGAGTGACACATAAGTGAAAAGTGATCAGGGTTGGCACTGCCCATATGTAGGAGGAAATGAACTTTTCCAGATGTGTGCATGTGTTTCTTTTTATAAAGTGTATGAGCATGTAAGCAGCTGTCTGGACGCTCTGCCCTCTCCACAGGGGACAGAGGGCTATTCCCTGCAGGCTGGGACATAACGCCTGAACCCACAGTCACCCTTTTTGAACAGGGAATCTAATTTTGCTTTAGTTTTCAAAAACCTTACTGACATTTTCAACCATACAGATTTAAAACAAGTGAGTGGGAAGTAGTTTAGTGTTGCTCACTGACATCTCTCCCCTCTTTAGGCTGCAAGCTTTTCCCACAGTGAGACACACTTTTTTAATAGTTTAAAAATGGCTGTATAACATATCTCAGAGTCGACTCAGCCTTATATGATCGGTGCTGCGGTGACGTTGTTTTTCGAGGCCACACAGCAGAACCAGCTTGAGGGAACACAGAGTAGCGAGGCGGCTGACAGCCTCGACCCAATGATTAATCCTCTAATTCCATCTACCTGACTGCTCACAGCTAATGACGCTAATTCGCCTAGCGCGGTGGTTGGCTGGAGTCTGGAGGATCTACTAAGGACACCTGGCGTGTGTGTGTGTGTGTGTGTGTGTGTGTGTGTGTGTGTGTGTGTGTGTGTGTGTGTGTATATATATATATATATATATACACACACACACACGCACATATATATATATATATATATATATATTTCTATATTTATATATAAATATATATATATATATATATGTGTATACATATATATATATATATACATATATATATATATATACACACACACGTATACTGTATATTCTTTTATTTTAGTACTTCATTTTGAATCATCATTCCCTGTGTAGATATTATTAGTTATTATACATTATTTTGTCTAGACAGTGGGGGGGGGAGTGAAAATGTTCTATGTCAAATATTTGTGAACTATGCCCTTTTTATTAAATAAAAATATCATTTAAATAAAATTGCATTTTCTTTCAGTGGCTAAGAAGAGAAAATGTTTTCAGAAAGCTCCCAATGGAAGAATGAAATCCTTCAGTACAAGTTAAAACAGAATCATCCAAATGAGAAAGATAAGGTTTGTCTTTCACATCTGAAAAGCCTCAGACTTTAGAGATTAGCCTATCTGCTGCTGTTTTGGTTGTATCTCTTAGAAATAAATGACCGACCACATCACAGACAGTATCTAAATCACCACGGATGGAGGTTTACATCCTGACGCCTGTTATCTCAGTCCAGCTCTGTTGGTCCAACATAGCTGAGGAGGATGAAGATATGAACTCCTGCTACTTGGTCAATGCCAGGCTCACCTGTGCACCGGTTATCTGAATCTGTTCATCCTGAGCTCCCTATGTAGATAGAAACGGCTCATTCTATGGTCACCAAAACACAACCATTCTTATTATCAGGTGATTATACACTAAAGAGAACATACTTATTAATATTATATTCCATTTCTGCCAATAGATCCCCCTAAATGTTACATACTGGTCCTTTAAACCTATACTATGTACTTATCTTGGGATGGTGCGGATCAGCACAGCTCTCTGTTTTACATTCACACTCTCAGGCATAAAGGAGGGACCGTTCTCTTTATTAGAGCAGCTTGGTGTTCAATGCCTTGCTCTAGAGCAATGTGAGCAGTTTTCATTTACTTTTCACCCAGATCTATCCCAGCCGGTCTGGGGATTTGAACCAATGACCTTCTGTGCCCCACTAATGTACAGCTGCTCTCCAGTGTCTGAGTTTGAGCCAGCAAGCTGACCTAGAAAACCAAAAGAGCAGCAACTATGTTAGCAGAGAAAGTTTCCTGTTGGGACAAATTAATTCTTGATACAATAAGAAAGAGATCCTTAACAAGAAGAAGAAGAAGAAGAAACAGTTATGCATAACACATTTTTATGTATTTTTTCTGACTTTTCTCAAATATTTACTTTTTTTATGTGAAAAACTGCAGTCATACCTCGTCAGACCACTGTAAAATATCAAAATTAAACAATCACTCTTGGTTAATTCTTTGGTCAAGCTGCTCAAATCTTATTGACATATACCACCTGTTATGAGGTGAGTAGGTTATAAAGGCTCACAAGATGAAAAGGTTGTCTAAAAGACTGTGTGCCACAGTCACCCTGGTTCCCTCGGAAAAAAAAAACGGGGTTTTGGATTATTGCAGAAAAGAAAAGTTTTGTTCAGCAAGATAATCTCTGCAAATGAACAACAGTTTTATGAATTTCGAAGTATAAATGCAATCGCCAGGAGTAAAAAGCCAACGTTAGGCTATAAATGAAATGAACTACACCACGACGGTCATCCCTACTAAGCTAAAGGCGGACTAGTGTTTAGCGTGATGACGTTTAGTAGTCTCATTTAGCCGCTTGTTAGCAACCGCCTTTTGTAAGACATGTAAAAGCTTCAAAATTCATGAGTGGGATATTTATTGATGTATTTTATATCGTTGAAGAAAACGTTAAAATCTCTTCAGCTTGTGTTAAACACAGACCTGATTTCAGGCATCTAAATAGAAACCCATTCAAAGAACCCATTGACTTCCAGCCGAGGGAACCAGAAGTGCTAAAATGCTAACTCACTCCAGGTTTGAGGACTCATTCCTGCAGCACTCTATTGGACTACTTCTGAAAACATGCAGGTGTGTTGTGTTGTTTTTTTTACTTTTGAATGCGTTTCTGCCAGGATGTATTTTCATGGTTAAAGTGACAAATAAGGAAATGCCACAGACAAAGCGAGCAGAAGGGGCGAGAGAGTTTACACAGACAACATTTACTCCTCATTGTCAGCAGCAGTGAATGTCAACAGAACATCATGCCAAGCATTTCCCACTGAATAGGAAATGGGAAAATGTGGGTTAGAGGTTAGAGGAGACGGTGAGAGAGAACACCTGCAGCCTGCTGCACCTGTCCACTCCTTCCTCTCAGCCTTTTACTGGAGCACTGTACTGTACATCACCGTGCTGCATCAGTACAGCCGCCACCTGACCGCTAAAGCTCAAACATCATTCTAGCCTGGTACAGTCTGACCTCAGGCACACATCTGAGAGGACCAGTGCTCGTGGGCCAGCACTTCTTCATTTTACTCCTTGGCGTACTGTGACTTTTTCTTGTTCTCACGAGCTGCAGGTTCTCTTTTCAGCCCTCTCCATTTCTAGTTCTCTGGGAGATTCATAATGGCGCAGCGCCAGCGTTTTTGTACCACGCCTCATGAGCTACATGAACATAAAAACAATGTGGGGAGCTTCTGAAAAGCCGGCGTACGGCACGGAGGAGTGGGGGGTGAGAACGAGGGTGCTGCAATTTATCAAAACAATGTTCACGTCTTTTTTGTAAAATAATTAGTGAATTGTTCGTCATAACTTTTTTCATTTGTGAACGATATAATTAATGAAACATTATTTTAAAGTTTTCTGAATCTGCTCTTTTTAAGCTTGTCGCAGTAGTCGGTGGTCGTCGGGCACACGCCGATTACATTACATACCCACCACCCACCGCCCACCGTCGTTTTGCTTTTTTTTAACAGAAATAAACCTCATTTAGTTCATTTTGGTGGATCAGCGCCGTGTTATCAATACAAAGTGGGACGACGGACACTTCAAACTGACAGTGAATGCATCTAAACCGTACGGAGTCTCAAGCTGATGCGACGCGAAAAAAGCAAAAGTGCATATTTGGCAATATTTCAGATTTAAACCCAATGCTATAAGGGAACCATCACGTTATGAGGCCATCACTGTGAGGAGGACAGCGCGGTCACATCCAGCGCAGGGTGGAAACCTGCAGCCCCGCAGCGAAAGCTGGACCGGGGAGGCCAGACACACCGCCACCCGACGTTAAAGATCAAAGTAAGCGCTACATATATTGACTGTCATCTTTGTGACGTGTATGTAATCGGTAACACTGGTGTTGTCATGAGTTTATTGACTGGTGGAAAAATTTTCAGAAGAATTAAATGTTCATTTCATAATTTAACTAGTAATAATAATGGTCCAAAATGATGTCAAACTGCATAGTTTTCAGTCAAAAATCTTCTTGAGGGAGGACCCCCAAACCCATCATCTCCTATTATCTTTTATTCACTGTAAATGTGTCTCTTTATCCTGCTGTATAATATGTAGGAGCATCCTGACTGGGACACTGCTCCTAAAACCTCAATGGTACCCGACTATAGGCTACAGATAACACAGGAAAGCACTTTAACTATTAACACTAAACACACCACCTTAACCCTATAATGTTACAGCTGGAATATTATTGGAGTATTATAGGCTTACTATAATAGATGCATAGTTCCAGTATAATAATAGCAACTAGAATGGCACTCGGAGAGTTAATCCTGACCATGATCCGGATCGCCACCAAAATCTAATGCCACACCCAACCCCTCCAAAACATTTCATTCAAATCTATCATGGACATTTGGAGTAATCCTCCAAACGGACAAACCAACCAACCAACAAACAAAGCAACCAACTAACAAACCAACCAACCAACAAAGCAACCAACTAACAAAACAACAAAGCAACAAAGCAACGCCGGTGAAAACATAACCTCCTTCCTAGGCCTTCAGCTTTGGCGGAGGTTATAAAACCACAGCGGATTATGACTAGAAACAGTAGAACATGCTTAAAGAAATAATGAATAAATAGAAATAAGTCGCAACAGATTGCTGATACTGACCGATACACACACCAAGTGAATAAGAGAGTACTGGCACTTATTTTTCCCACTTCAAGCACTGGAGAGGACAACAGGCTTCTGGAAGCAAAAAGCATTGAACTCACTGTCAGACATCGTTTAACCTTTGAGTGCCTAATTTGATTAACCAGACCTCTGATTTGATTTGAAAGTGGTGAGGCAGATGGCTGCATACATGTGGGCGTGCGCATGTATGCATGTGAGCGTGTTGTAATCCCTCTGTGGCAGACAGGGCATGCAGCACATGCACTTCATTTCCCATTCAGCAGCACATTAGAGAACACAAGCAGGAACACACAGCCTGGAGGCTCCCAACATATCAAACACTGACTCCTACCAGACCAGAACATTTCAGTTCCATACAGCATATATACCATATGTCTTCAGCCAGTTCGCACCAAAGGAGTAGAAATGCCATGGTAACGCACAAAGCGTTAAGCGTGCAATAAGTACGCCTTTCTTGATTTACACGTATTCTGTACTGACTGCAATGTAAACGCATCCACGTATAAATGCTACGCTAAGAGTTAATGACATAGTATAAAAAGCGAGAAAGACCACTTATGGTGGAGGGGGTGGGGGGGTGGATGGGTCCAACAAACACCGGACTTTTAACCAGGGGATCGCTGCTCAAGACGTTGTTGACCACTGTTTTGTTTTGTGAGTTACATAAGTGACGATTGTCACGTTTTTTTAAGCCCAACCAGGACTTTTTTCCTAACCCTAACTAATTAGTTTTCTTGCCTGTTAGTGTTTTTTTTGCCTAAACCTAACTGCGGACGTTTGCGTGGCGAACAAATGACATGAAAAAACGCTAAAATGCCTACTCATGACTCGCAGAATGTCCGTGTAATGTCGTGGCATTTAAACACCTTCCTGTGTCTGGCCTCTCCGGTAGAAGCTTTTGCTGCGGGGCTCCGCTGCGGGGGTCTACCTGGCACCGCTGCTCCGTGCACACCGGCTGTGACGGCTCCATCCACCTCGCGGCGATTATCTCATTAACGTTATGGTTCCCTTATAGCGTTGGGATTAAACGTGAAATATTGCCAAATAGGTGCGTTTGCTTTTCGCTTCGACAGTAAATCCTCTGCCTCCTGCTCCTACTCCTGCTACTCTAAGCTGACGGACCAGATGCATTCACGGTCAGTATGTAGTGTCCGTCGTCTGACTATCGATTGATAACATGCCGCTGATACGCCAAAATGAACAAAATGGGTCAATCCTTTTTATTTATTACTTAAAGGCTACATGCCTTGGTTTTTAGTAATGTTCAAATGTTTTTAATAAAAGAGTGCGTGTTGAATTACAGTACAGGGGATTTATTGTTGTTGTTTTGTTTTTTTGTACCGTGGTATTGGTATCGAGAATCGTGGAAATACACTGGTATTGGTATCGACTACTAGATTTCTAGTATCGTGACATCCCTAATTCAACCGGCTGAAATGAATCAGATTAATGTCC
This sequence comes from Sebastes fasciatus, assembly GCF_043250625.1. Classification (NCBI taxonomy): domain Eukaryota; kingdom Metazoa; phylum Chordata; class Actinopteri; order Perciformes; family Sebastidae; genus Sebastes; species Sebastes fasciatus. Next base: position 31,480,270 of record NC_133805.1, read on the forward strand.
ATCACAAAATGAATCAAATCTACTTATAAGAGTCTCTTTTATTCAACAAACCTTAACTGGCAGCTGAGAGGAGCTGGAAGCAACTTGCCATTGAATTTTAGAAACGGCGTATTGAGGAGTTGAACACATTCGTTTCCTTCCAAGCTCATCCTGTCAGATCACATTACAACAGACACAGCTGCACTGTTGAGCAGCCTGACCCAGCTGGGCAACACTGAATGGGTTAAGATGAAACCCAGTGGGGGAGGAACAGAACTGAGTATTATTCCTTCAAAACACAGACACAGGTCCTTTAAGGCCATCAGTTCAAATGTGCTGGATGTCCATTCATGAACATGAATGAGGCTCTAATGGCCATTAACCCAGCAAACAGGGACACAACACAGCCATGATGCACTGAGTTCAGCACAGAGGAACTGACAAAGATAAAAGGAGGGAATTATCCAAGTAGACTTTAGATTTATTCAAAGCTACATGGCTTGCCTCGAGTGAGGCCACCAGCTGAAATACACTCATGTTGCCCACCAACTGGACCGTCCAAAGTCCAAAGTAGAGTTCCCTTTATTTACACAAACTGTGGGTTATAAAAGTGAAACCCTCAGGAGACAAAAACATGGAGGATATCATGAAATCATTTATAGGAACAGTCTCTTCGTACAAAGCAGAGACAAATCAAAGTGCCCTTTTCTTTGGGCTGTATACAACTTCCATTCTTTAAAGTAAACTTTTCCAAAACATGACTAACCTCCTTTTCTGTTTGTCACACAGTGTCCCCATTATTTCCTAAATCTGTTACTGCAGCAGCAGCACTCTTCCACAATCTTACCTGAGTTCCTTGTCCCCTCATCCTTTTGCCCAACAGCCTTTCATAAGAGTGAAGTCATGTAAACATTAGCTTGACATTGCAAACAAAAAAGTAGGCTTGTCAAATAAAATACATATAATAACGAAGGCTCTCAATCCATTCAAATGTTTAATCTCAATTAATCGCATGATTGTCCATGATTCATTGTGATTAGGGATGTTAATAATGAACCATTTAACCCTTAACCTACATTAAGCATTTTAACCGATTAACGCTATGGGTTAAACAGTTATTTATAAATGTATAAACAGTCATTCTCACTGTGCAATATCATTTTTCCACTTGTACAGTTAAGTTAATAGTCTGTTTATGTCAATACTATTTATATTGTTCCTATTTTTATATTTCCTTCTATTTAAATTGTTCATATTTTGTTTCACTTTTGTTTTGCACCGCGTTGTGTCTTGCTTTTTGTTTTTTACTGATGCTTCTTGTTTTTTGCACTATCCCCTTTGCTGCTGTACACTGCAAATGTCCCCACTGTGGGACTAATAAAGGAATATCTTATCTTATCTTAAAAGAAATATTAAATATTAATTAAAAAGCTGAGTAAAACTCGGAGGAGCTGCTCGTCACTTAGAGGAGAAAAGCGTGTCCACCTTAAAAAGCCCACCTTAAGAGAGTCTGAGCCGGAGTTGTAGGATGCAGGAAGTTGGCTTTGGTCTCTCGGGTTGAGGAGCGGAGGAGTTGTAGCATTTATTCACCGACAAATAAACTGTACACACACTGTTACACCTACGTTCACAGCTAGAACGCCACCAACAACCTCACACTCACCGCCAACACACACACACACACACACACACACGCACACACACACACACGGTCTGTCAGACACGCGTTAAAGTTACGCCGCGCTGACAGACCTTATGTGTGTGGCAGGAAGCCACCGGCAACGCTAGAGCTACTAACGTAGCACAACACACACACTGTCTGTCGGACAGTCGCTATCGTTCCGCCGGGCAGACACACAGCTGACAACCTGCTAAACTAAACTAAATGTGCGGTGGAGACTTTTACTGAGAACGTGGCTGCATGTCCACGACACTACAGAAAGCACTGTGGCTGCTACAGTAACTCATGTATATATTTATTACTGGAAATCAATGAACACAAAACAATGGCAGATATTGTCCAGAAACCCTCACAGGTACTGCATTTAGCATAAAACAATATGCTCCAATCATAACATGGCAAACTGCAGCTGTCGGTGTGTCAGTGTGCTGACTTGACTATGACTTGCCCCCAAACTGCATGTGATTATCATAAAGTGGGCATGTCTGTAAAGGGGAGACTCGTGGGTACCCATAGAACCCATTTACATTCACACATCTGGAGGTCAGAGGTCAAGGGACCCCTTTGAAAATGGCCACGCCAAACTTTAGCGTAAGTTTGGAGCGTTATTTAACCTCTTTCGTGACAAGCTAGTAAGACATGGTTGGTACCGATGGATTCCTTCGATTCTCTAGTGTCATATGATGCCAGTGTCTTAGCTAGCTGTAAACCGGAGTGAGCTACAACCTAAAAATCGGAAGTTGCGTTAATACATTAAAGAAGTTAGTGTTAAAACTAATTTGCGTTAACACATTATTATTGCATTAACTTTTAACAGCCTTAATAATAACTCATCTCTGCTGTTCTTTAATACCACACTCTTTCATGTAAAGATAAAGAACACCTAAGCAGATAACAATCTGGTATCTCACTTGTCAAGACCTTTAAGTGACCCCTGTAAAAGTGAAATAATTACTCAATTAACTGATCGAGAGAAAAATTATCCTGCAACTAATAATCGATTAATCATTCAAATCATTTCCACATGAACTGGTTCCAGCTTTTCAACTTTCACTTGGTGCGTTCCTTTGTCTCACATGATAATGGCTTGAATATCTTTTCTGATGTCTTACAGACCACACAATTAATAAATGAATGAACAAAAATAATTGGCAGAATAATTCATAATAAAAAAAATTAGAACTTGTGACCCCTGAGACTTCAATTCACAACTGCTATCTGACCATGAAGAGATAACAAAGTTGAAATCCATTATTCATCATACCCCTAAAGACTATATCAAGGACGCCTGGAGGTCAGCAGACCCTCAGCAACAATCACAAACACCATCCCTACATCAGTCTCGTAGCTTTAGTTTAGTGCCCACAGCAGTTTCTTCCCACTTCACGACTCATGAAAAGCCACATTATTTTCCTTGATGCATTAATAATGGCTGTGAGGCCAAAAGTGTGGGTCAGAAGTCAAATGCCAGCAGAGCTGATTGCAGAGGCGGTCTGAGGGACTTTAGGTACATGAAACACAGCCTGGGCTATGTCATATATGATGACTCAACGTAGCCAATAAAGTTCCCTAATAAAGGAGTACAACTGGGCCGGTACCAAAGATTTGAGGACTGGAAGTGCTGGGAGGAAGTTAGAGATGTAAGATGAAACACACAAACAAGCAGAGAATATTATTCTGTTAACAGAAATGAACGGTAGTTATGTATTCCAAGCCCTGACACCATGAAACAGAATCTGACCCCCCAAAAAAAGCTTTATATGGTAGTACAAATAATGGAAACACTAAAGGTCAGGCACAGACGGAACAGTGGATGTCGTACATGAGTGGGCGCTGGAAAAGAGTGAGTCACGCCTGAGACATGACACAAGTGGCCTTTTTACTAACAGCGCGAATCATAGCAGAACCCAGAAATTAAGGGATTACTGTAAGTGAGATGAATATGTTACTTAAGAAAGAGAATCGTGTTACAATACCTCTAACCCTGATGGCATTCCACCTCCCTCACAGACTTGGTTTGAGTCAGAAATATGCTTTCACAAAACTAATTTCCATTGAAACATGGTTAAAACAAGTATTTGTTCACCTTCAGGCCACAGTGTCAGAATGCCACACCAAATTAGGCCACTTTAACAGCTGTCCACTTTAACAGCTGTCCACCTTAACAGCTGTCCACCTTAACAGAATAGAACAGCATCAGTAACACTTGTTAAGAACAGCTACAGTAGTAGATCAAATCATCTTTATTTGACTGGTGCATAGACTGTATAGAAGAAGTGGACGTAGTCACCGTGACGTCACTCACTGGTTTGTGGACTGCCGTTTTGAAGCCTTGAGTTTGGCATTTTGGTGGTCGCCATCTTGGTTTTTTGCAACCAGAAGTGACACAAGAGGGTGGAGCTAAGAACAACCGAACACTGAATAAGACATTTTCAGGCGAGGTTATAATTAACTGTCATGAAGTGAAAACACACAGTGAAAGGGTTAAAGTTGTAAGACGAAAACACAGACAACTCCCAGAATGGACAACGTTGTAGTAGCGACCTGTCAATCACAAGGCAGCCCTGCCCTAAAGCATCCCCTGATTTATGGTCTATTTGACTCTAAATGGGACCATCATTTACTAAATGAACATCATGCTGTATTGAAGAAGACTTGAAACTAACAATTGAGACTATAAACTCATGTTTACTGAGGTAATAAATCAAGTGAGAAGTAGGCTCATTTTCTCATAGACTTCTATACAATCAGACTTCTTTTAGGAACCAGAGGAGTCGCCCCCTGCTGGCTGTTAGAGAGAATGCAGGTTTAAGACACTTCCACATTGGCTTCAATTCTCAGAACCAGAAGTTGCCCACTGGACTGGTGTTAATTCCCCAATCTGGTAGCCCAAAACAACCCTGCAATTCTGTATAAAATGGCTGGATAGTGAGCTGGAACATCAGCGAAGTACTCATTTTAATTCCTGTTTCTTATGCTGCTAAACTTTAGTAGAAAAATAAACCGCCTGCTTTAAGAGGTCAGTGCAGCGGTGGCCTGATTGGGTTAACTAGGTTACTGGCTTGAGATAAATATAGGATATTCTTACTGACGGACCCAGTTGCATTTTAAGCAAACTGTGCTTTATTTAGAAAGCCAACAGACCAGATATGGGAGGAGATAAGGCAATTCATCTCTTGTAGTGCACTTCATTACACTGAGAAGCAGTACTACTGACTGTTGTTGTGCTCTTAAACGTAAACACAGACTTTTAGCTGATTGAGACAGAATAAAAGGGCCACACACTTTGTTATGATGTAAAGTTTTCCTTCCGTATCACTGGTGTTTGCCGTGATACCATGAAATGAGCACACTGAAAACTCTTCAATGGTGATGTCGTGTTGCACTAGTGGCTGTAACTAAAAAGTCAAACCAATGAAGTCATCAACAATCTCACGTTTCTGTCTGCGCTATCGAATCAAACCGCTTTGGTCTCTATCACTAAGTAATAGCCCATTAGTTTACACTTAACACTGATCCTTCACTGTCCTGTTTTAACAAGAAATACATCACATTTAAGAAGTAGTGATGTTGTGATACCATGGGACCTTTAAGTGAGTAGGAAGTAGCTCCAAACCTTAAATAATGGGTGCACGGTAGTGGCAAGGATCAATAGAAACAAAACACTCACAGATAAAAGGTCTTCTTATTCATTATGGGCACAAAGCGAACACGCCTTTATCCGAGTGCTGGCGTTACCTTTAAGAGAGCCAGCAAAAATCTGGGGAATGAATTCTGACCAAATTAAAGACATTTTTTAAAGCAAAAATAACCAACATTTTATGGTTCTAGCTTTTAGAGTGAGATGATTTGCTGCTTTCTCTGTGTCATATTATTGTAAATTGAATTATTTGGGGGTTTTGGTCGGACAAAATGAAGACATTTGAAGACGTATACTTGCATTTGTATGGGCATTTTTCCCCCTATATTCCGATATTCTGTACACAAAAAAAATAATCAGCAGTTTAATAAATGATGAAAACATTGTCAGTTGCAGCCCCGATTCAAAATCTAAAATCTAAAGCAAACCCAGGATGATATGAAAACTCCAGGAGGACACTACACGCCTTCAGGTCCAGAACGCCAGTTAAACAGACTGTTTTACAGCGAGCGTAGAGGCCAGTCATTTCAATGCGGGGAAGCTGAGCAGCAGCATGCAACGACAAAATGACACAGCAATTAGAAAAAGCTCAGAGTGTAATTAAGCTTGACAATGTGCCCAAACATTCTCACTAAAGTCTTTTCACAAGGTCAACAACAGTGCAAAGTAATAGGCGGTGTGTAATGATGATGAAATGACGTACAACTAGAGGCAATCAGTGCAAAGTTAGAACAAAAGAACCTGATGCAGAGTTCCTGTCACCTGATTTATGTGTTCGGAGAACAAGTAAACTTAATGAAAACTCCTTTTACAATGCATGCCTTAGTTTCATTGCTGTTTTCTGTGGAGTAAATGTGCATCTCTCTCTGTCCATGTAGGTTATCCTGCTGTGTTTCCTGCCAGAGCCTCATTGATCATCATGTATCCCAGTTAAACCCTGGGACACTGCAGAGAGCTGCCACAATTAAAACACGCCAGATAAACATCTACTGGTTATCCATAATGAATGGGGACATGTATTTTTGTGTATGATAAATACATATGTGAGCTATTTTGTTGAGTTGTCTCTTAGTGAAATGCTCTGAGTGAATTCAAGTTGCCCTTGGTAAGCGGTGATCCAGTGTGTATGTCTAGGACTTTTATTGTGAAAGGTAAGAATTAACTGCCGTTGTGAATGTGGAGGCAATAAGCGTATTTTCCCAAATTAATAAATACAAAGTACTTTGTGGCTGTTTGTGTTGTGATGCACTGCTCTGCTCACATTCAATACTTTGTTTCCGCGCCACAACTCGTGGATTTGTCTCAATCGCTCTGCTCTCTTTCCTCTCGTCCGTCTGACAATTTTCCTTCAGCGCAATGCATGATGGTAAAAAGTGCTTGGTCAGTGACCACCGTTGTCCACTACTTTTCATGATGCATTGTTAGATACTTTGGGTCCACTATATCCACCTTATTCTCGGGGGTATTACTGTAGAAATGATTGTGGCCGTAACTTCCGGTGAGGAAGTGTGTTGAACACGCACCCACAATAAAAAGGGATTGTTCTTGTGAATTTGACAGTTTCCATCGCCGACCTACAGACGAGGAAGGTGGATATGGTAAAGTAACTTATCATACATTCGGACTTCACTACAACATTTAAATATAGTGAAATAAATAAAGTGAGTGATTTAGGGACACAGCCTAATTGTCTCTTCTAAAATGTTTTCTTTCTCCCCATTGGTTGTCCCTTTTGTCTCTTTTGTGCATCTTTTCTCACACAGCTCAGTTCCCACTCTTTTAGTTCACTGGGGAATCATGTATCGACTTGTCTCTGCACACCTTAAAGAATGTGGTGAGGAGGGAGAAAGAGAGAGAAGAAATGTACTCAAATACTTTTCTCCTCCTCCAGTTACAGAGACGAGGCCACGTGTCCCAGTTTCCTTACAGCCGCTTGCCTCGACAGCGCACCTCTTTATGGAGGAGGAGGCGGAGAGTAAAGGGCAGGTATGAGGAAGGCAGAGGCAGGAAGAGAGATCCCCCTGGCTAAGGATGATCCTTCATTCAGCCTGTAGCATGTCACGACTCCTCCTTTTAAAACCACCTGGGCTCAAGTTGAGAGAAATGTCTGTGCAAAACTTATGCTGACAAGTAAAGCACTGCTGGAAGATTCAGTTTAATCAAATTTCATAATGTCAGATAAGGATTTAACTACTATTTAACTCCAGCGTTATATTTAAGAGAGACATCCACCCTGAAACACTATTAAACATACATAAGATACCTTCTGTAGCACTATTACCACCTTGATATACTCGTGACAATAATGAGGTAATGTCTCACTCTGTAATACATAGAATAGCAAATATATATATATATATATGACTGCTAGCTACAAACATGGATGTAAACAATGCTGGATTTAAAATACTTAAAAACAAATTGAGTTTTGCAAATGTTTTATGAGGAGGGAAATGCATCCAACACGTTTGTTAGACCTCAAGGATACGCACAATGTGTTAAGGTGAGTAACACTGGATGTAAACAAAACATTTTCTTTACAAAAAAAAATTCATAGAAGCTATATTATTAATAACGTCACTTATTCCAAATGAGTATGCAAACTCATGCAGCATGGTTTTTCTAAATCTGCCCTCTTGAGGTCCAGACACACCAACCCCGACGTCAAAGAACTAGTGGCGATGAAGGCCGACTGTTGCGTCGCCTCACATTGTCTTTGTCTTGGCCTAAAAGTTGCACTCTCCACACCACAAAGACTACAGCCGACGGCCAACTACGTACGATCTGCGTCTGTGTGAGAGGAAATAACTCTCCACACCAGCAGGTGGCGGTAGTCTGTATTCATCATTCAAAAAGGGAAACAGGAAGACCGAGTACGGCGGATATACAAGCCGTTGTTATGATACGTTCATGAAACAAAGCGGCGTCTGACGACCATTTTCACACCACTCTCTTTCACCACTTAGCTTCCTTCCAGATGTTCATGTCGTTGTGAAAATATCCGTGTATCGGAACGATCAGATTATATGAAAATGAACAATTAGAAGATCCTTCTGTGTGCCCTCTTGACTTTACTCGTTGGCTTGCTTTCCTCACGTCCATTTCTCTTCTCATGCACTGATTTTCTTAAGCTGAAAAGCCAATCAGAGAGATTTCTCTCACCCCCGGACGCCGCCGCAGATTCAACATGCTGAATCGTCCAAAAAAACTCTGTCAAAGCAGTGTAGAGCTGATGGTGCAGGACACACCCCAAACACTAGGCCGACAGACAGCACCAAACTCACAGCTCGGTGTGTCAGGGCCTTGAACCTTCTACTCTATGGGGTCAATATTTGAAAACTCTGAATAAAGTCCATAGACTTGTCTCAATAATTAATATGCCAGCTGGAGAGGTGGGCTTGTGACTGTGTGATCACTGTAGGATAAAACTAGGTGGACAAGTGAAAAAACAGCCGTTGAGAGAAGCACCTCATCCCAGCTGTTCCAGGTGTGCGGCTCAGTCACCAGGAAAGGACACAGAGGTTGTATTGAGAAGCTATTGTGGCAAATACTAAAAAGTGTGTATTCAGCCATCCTGGATAAATGAAAGTCAAAATGTGGGGAGCACAAGGAAAGTGGTACAAAATGAAAAACTGCATTGCACAGGCATTGTCAGCTGCTGTAACTTGTCTTCAAAATGACTCCTGGCAGTTTTCCATCAGCTGGCTTTCACTACGGGGATGAAGCAACGTGGAGATGGGAGCCCGAGATAAAAACTGCTGGCTGTGATTCCTTCAATGACCACGCACATCCTGCAAGGTCATTCTAATAGGCAGGCACGCAGGGAGGCAGAGAGGTAGAAGGAAAACAAAATTATGCAGTGGTGACAAGAATTCAAGGAGCTCTGAGGAAACACTGCTGCACCAGACAGCTATTTCCCCCTGACATGTTCCAACCTGAACCAAAAAGGGAGAATTTGCCCACGAAGCACTCAGGTGTAAGTGGTACTGAGGTTGAGAAGTACGTGGTGTAGTGACAAAAACGGAATTAGTAAAGGAAAGTCACAACTACCACAGTCTATGAATCAATCCATAAGATCAGGCAGAGGTTCATTTATCTCTGTGACAGAAAGCACAGATCTTCATATTTGGTGAAAGTCATTGAACTGTTACATTAATATGGAGCTTGTTGTTGTCTAGATGGCAGAGATATAGTGTTCCCTACAACTAAGGCACGTTAGACAAACTGTAAGAACAATCTGATAAGTGTGTTTTTTCTTTGAAAGATACAAGGCTGAAGGAGAACGACCACGTGACACCAAACAGCACAATCTCAGCATCCTGCTCTCCTAACTTTGATTATTTTGTCTAAACAAGAAGTCCTATTCATTCAGTCTCATTGTGATCTAACAATCTAGCCGGGTGGAAAAATGACAAAATCCACCGGTTCATTTGGTGTTTGGGGTAGAAGCTGGACTGTTTATTACAACGTGGATCTTTTTTTGTAGTTTTTAGCCATCCTTTCTATCAGTTATGATAATGCTGTAGTCACCAAATGTATTGCTGTGCTTTGGCGACATTGCTACAACGAAGTCTTAAGGGGCAAGAACAGATTGTAACCAGGATAGACTTATTTCCAAGAAACTTATGAGCACATTTCTGGTAAAGACAAAATTTAAAGTGGTGCTTTTGTGTCATTCTTTGTGGAGAAACTCAGTTTTACAGATCTGTTATTAAATCAATCAACTATCAGTTGACAAAATCGTATGAGTGTTAGTCGACTAAGAATTTCTTTGGTCAAGGACAGCCCTAAGTGCAGGTACCTGAAATCTCTGAAGTAATCCCTCATTGCAGAGAAAAACTGTCCACACAACTACAGTGAGTATGGTTGTCTACGCTGAAGCAGGAAGTTGGTCTGTGATGGGTATTTTCAACCGTTTTGGTTATAATTATACCCTTCGCCGTTGTCTTCTCTACCAAATAAATTAACTTAACCTGGGGTTTGATTAAAACCTGTTACACCGCCTTAACTGCCTGTGTTTCTTGTCCTGTCTGACTTCATTTTAGCAATGTTGCTGCACTTCCAGGTCTTGGCAATAGAGTGGTGCAAGAATGAGTCCTAAAAGCCAGGAATGAGTCAGCATTTTAGCATTTCCGGGTCCCTCGTCTGGAAGTCAATGGGTTTTTGGTTTGATGCTTGAAATAAGATCTGTGGTTAACACAAGCTTAAGAGATTTTAACGATTTGTTCTACAATATAAAATACGTCAGTAACTACCCAACTCGTGAATTTTGAAGCTTTTACGTGTTTGCGGCAGCTGTAGCTCAGTGGGTTGAGCCGGTCATCCTCTAACCACATGGTTGGCGGTTCGATCCCCGGCTCCTAATGTCTGCATGTCGAAAGTGTCCTTGAGGGAGACACTGAACCCCAAGTTGCTCCCCAGGCGCTTTACAGCAGCCCACTGCTCCTAAGGATGTCCTAAATGCAGAGGTCAGATTTCATTTATGTACCTGTATAATGGTTCTAATAAAGTTTAAGTTTGAGTGTCTTAAAAAAGCCGGTTGCTAACACGTGGCTAAATAACAAAGATGACAGTTGTAAAACCAAATAAATACTTGTTTATTGTTAAATGCAGAACACAGAAGGGCGATGAGGTGCTGCTTTTTTTCAGCTGAGACGCTTTGGTTACTATGATACGGAATATCTGCGTAAATAAAAATGTCGGCACAAGGCAGAGCACTTGCTCTGGATGAATGGAAGGCTGAAGCACGTAGGGAGAGAGGACGGATCCGCCGGTCTACATGTAATCATTTCTCCTCCATTGTTGTTGTTGTTCAGCACTTGTAGTCTCCATGTAGGATGTGACGGGTGGTCTTTGTGGTATTTTTCCAGCCCCTCCTCCATTGTGATTGGACGGGTTGTGTAAAAAGTGACAGTGACGAGCGCAGCGTTATACACAACTCTGCAACCAGAAAAAAAACTACCAAACGTGCAGCTATCAGTGCAGAATAGACGCTCAGCGTCTCGTCACGCTGCTGGTGTTTGTAAATGGTAAATGGACTTGGACTTATATAGCGCTTTTCTAGTCTTCCGACCACTCAAAGCGCTTTACACTACATGTCAGTATTCACCCATTCACACACACATTCATACACTGATGGCAGAGTGTAAGTACACAGCGCTCCCATTGCAAAGAATTACAAAAAGAAAAAACTTGCACATATTGCAGTTATTGCGAATAATTCAATTATTAGCCCTAATTTATGCTTCAAAAATCTCAAAAGTTGTGTTCATTTGTGAAGATTATCTTGCTGAACAAATCATGTAAGTATCATAAACGTCTGTTTGCCACAGAGATTATACTCTGCAATAATCCAAAATCCAATAGAAAAATCCCATTGGCGAGGGAACCAGTGTGATACTAACTTCCTGGTTGGCCTACCAATATGTCATCCCTGCAGCACTCTATTAACTTTGTGAGTACAATGTTATCTAAGATCAATAGGAACGGTGGCCAAAACTATAAAAAATAAGACCCAAATTGTAATACCCCTAAAGTTGTGGTTGGCAAACATTGCTTTGATGAAATAGATGTGAATAAAACACTGAACTTCTACTAGTCGTCCCTATGCTCTGAACTCAAAGATAATCTCTCCATATCAGTTTTTTATAAAATGGCAGCACACTCTGAGTCAGGATGAACTATGTTCTTTAGCTGCCTTTCTCTGCATTGACACATTTCATCTCAAAACACAAAGCCAGAGCTGCAGAGGTTTCCATATTGGTAAGATTCAGTGACTCAACACCTCACTGATACATTTACTGTATCACAGTGTGAAGCAGAGCAGCAAGGAGAAGGATCACATTCAGCCCGCATTTAAACAATTACCAATTACCAGAATACAGTGAGCAGAAGGCCCGGCACAGAGGAGGTTTTGTGAAACTGACAACAAGCATTGAGTGATTTGTGTTCACCCAAGCGTAGTAAAATCCAGCTGTCCTTGGAAAAAAAAAACAGCTTGCTTTATTCTATTCAGAATACCAGCCATTCACCGGGCCTGAACCTGTATTTCTGGTCTTGAACGCTAATGAACAAAAGTGTGCATCATGACTCTGGCTTCTCAGACCACAAACCTGAACAAGGTACAAAAACCTGCTCAAGTCAAACAAATTCAACGAGACAAAAGGGTATATTACGTCAGGTATTGTAAATGATCAGAAGGCAGGAGTAGGAGGGAGAGGAAAAAAGGAGGAATAACAGGCAGGCTCCTAGCATAATCTACTAATCTAATCTGAAATGGAATTATCCCAGGGGCACAGTCCAAACAGGAAGTTAAGGAGCTTTCATCCTGCAGGAGAGGAGCTGACATTAAACCAAGGAGAGCTGACAGGGTGCAGCTAATTTCCCAGCATGACTCTGCAGGTCCGTCTACTCGCGCTGTAATCTTTGTTTTATCAGAACAATTCAATGGCAGAGTTTCAGACGGTGCATTTGGGAGCCGGTTTCTTCACTAAGTTTTACAGAGAGACGCGTGAGGAGCAGGCAGACATGGCTGCACAGCTGTTTAATGACAGTTTGACAAATAAATGCAAAAGCTGTAGAGGTAGGTTTGAACTCGTAGCTATATGCAGTTAAAGGTTCAACCATCCAACTGTTACGCCACACTGAAAGCTACCCGTTACGCTGAGGAGTGAAGATTGCAGCAAATACTTCTAACACTCACCTAAACATGTCTTGGCATGGCTAATTTATGATTAAACTCAAAATAGGGAGGCCTTGAGCTATGAAGAAGCATAGAAAAGGCTCATACGAGACCATTCAGTTTGTTCAGACCAGTAGGGTGAGGGTATGATGAACTGGTTGAAAAAAACAGCTGTGTCATTTAGCTGCAGTGAGTGTCAACCATGGAAGGAAAATAGGTTGGGAACCACTGCAGTAGAGGATCAGGTCATGGTTTGAATGTTTCACCCGACTGTCTAAAAAAATTTGGCTACAATCAAGAGGCACATGCACATCTGTAAATTCTTTGCAAGTGCTGGGTAGTAATTATCTGCACAAGAGGACAAAGAAGTTCCAGCACAATGCTATCCTGTTCCCAGCTCTACTTCTATTCTCCATGGATGTGATTGACAGCGATTCAACCACAAATGGATCTTCTTCAGGTCCTGAAAATAACAATAAGCCCTCTTCACAGTAGCCATTTTGACATGTCATAGGAAGGGTGAACACAGGTGTAATTGATGAAAGAAATGATAGACCTGTTCTATTTATTTACACCTGTGTTTAACCCTGACAATGACATGTCACAATGGCTGCAGTGAAAAGGGCCTATTATGGTAAAACCTTTGATTGACAACACTGGTTGATAATGCTGTTTTACATAATCATGTGCATGTAGAATAAAACAATATTGGAAACCTGATAGCAGTGTGCAGGCACTCATGGTTTTTGTCCAAAGAATGACACATTTCTTTGAACAATGTGTGTATTATGTATTTGTTCTAGTTCAGCAGCTTGTACACGAATCCAGGGAAGTGCCGGATGTAACCGAGTCGCCATTACTGTGGCGGCGTTTGATTGCAAGCTGTCCTAAGAAGGGTACTTTTACCTTTACTTTCTATGTAACGTTACTTTTGACAACGATGTCTAGGAGTTCAGGAAGAACCTGAGCAGTTCTCAGCTGCCTGACGTTAGCCTGACATGGTGAAACTAGTAACACCAGCTAAGTTAAAACTGCTTATCTAGTGTAGCTAATGTTAGCATCATTTGGTTGCCATCCCAAACAGAACACGTACAAGGTGTCTGCTAACCGTGTTAACTGGTGACTCTCAGCCATATGCTTTGTGGTTGCTCGTAGTGACGCCATGATTTATATATACAGTAATGACTGTTTTTTATGCAACTACAGTTTTATTTATTAGTAAACAATATATAAATAGACCTGTAGAGAAGCCTTTACAAGCCGTATACAGAACCATACACAGTATGTCACACACAGCAGAACTAGAACAAAGCTTAAGCTGGGATCATCCTGTCATTGATCCCCAACCAGTTCATATTACTAGCATTTAAACACGGGCTTCTTTATCCTATGACCTCTGCCCTGATTGTAACAACACTCCAACTACCAGCCTGGACGATATTATTGAGCCATATGTATATTGAAAGGGTTAAAAAAACTAATTTGCTGAAGATGCAGTGACCCACTGACCTCAAACCTTCAATGTGTTGCCATAAGAAACACACTGTAAACTCTGGGGAGAAAGTCGGTCTTTGTAATTGAAATGTAACCCTGCCTGACTGCCTAACATTCATACATTCCCTCTTTTAACTCTATGAACGGCTCCTATACATGTTTCCCATTTCTACATTACATGTATGGTACATGCCGTGAAAATTAAGGTAATTGTGATGTTAGTATGGCAAAACAACAACGACACCTTATGAAAAATATGTTTTACTCCATGTTTTACAAACTAATATGTCTTGTATTTGGGCCGCTAATTAATATCTTAATTCTCGCTTAATCTGCCAATTATTTTGTCAATTAATTGATAATCATATGTCTACAAAATGTGAAAAAATGTCAAGGAATGCCCATCCCAATTTTTCGAAGCCCAAGGTGATGTCTTCAAATTGCTTGTCCAAAAGACTAAAAAGGTATTTACTTAATGATATAAAACAGAGAAAAGCTGCAAATCCTCACATTTGATTTATTGGTTGTCAAAGTACTTGCCGATTAATTTCATGTCAATCAACTAGTCAAATTACCAAACAGATGTTAGAAAGTACTGAAGGAAAGAGAAAATAAGAAAAAATTAAACTTAAAAAAAAAGCCAATAAACAAGTGCAGTGCAATGCTTTGTTAAAAAATGTGCAGTTTGTTAG
This sequence comes from Sebastes fasciatus, assembly GCF_043250625.1. Classification (NCBI taxonomy): domain Eukaryota; kingdom Metazoa; phylum Chordata; class Actinopteri; order Perciformes; family Sebastidae; genus Sebastes; species Sebastes fasciatus. Next base: position 31,495,437 of record NC_133805.1, read on the forward strand.
TTTCTGTCAGACTTTGAGGGAATTTACAAAATCTTGGTGCAACAACAGCAAACACACAACAACCTTTAGTTTCCAGCTTTAACATTGAAACAGCCGTGAGGACCAGAGGCTCTTAAGCCAAGTTCACGCTACACGACTTTCAGAGCCGTCAGATCGCTGTACTGTTCACACAACACAACTTGCGGTCTTGTAATGGGGAGTCTTGAAGTCGTTGTGGTTTTCACACTACACGACTGACCGACGACAGAAGGTCACACACTACAAGATCTCTCACTGATGAGGTGTCCAAACTACGTTTTGTCACGAAAACACACGAGAAGTGACGGGAAATGACGTGATACCATGCACGAGACACGTTGCTGATGTTGCTGTTGGCGCATGTGTTCACAAAATAGCCTGTTTCCACACTTTTTTACTGGTCATTCCTCCAGGTGCAACAGCAACTTCGCTATGTGTTGCAAATGCAACACAAACAATAAGTTCCTATTGTTACAGGCCGACCCGTGTCCCGCGCTGTAGTCCCCGACAGTTCCAGATATTTAGCATGCTAGATATCTGGATTGTGTCTGTGAGGCATCAGCGAGCGTCTTTGAGCAGTTCACACACGACACTCAAGCGACGATGTGCGAACGGCAAGTCAACGCCGATTTGCCTCTGATCTGAGGCTTTTGTCAGGGAGCTCCAGAAAACGTTGGGGAGCGGAGAATCAGGGCTAAAGTCCTGTAGTGTGAACTAGGCATTATAGGGTATGCAGTCTGTACCAGCAATAAGCCAATTTTCCATTGTTTTTGAAACTTTGAAGCTCATGTTTTCGCATTTCTTACAATTTGGAAGTGAAGACATTAACTTTTAAGATACAGTCTGCGAAGGCTATATATTCTCAAAAGAGGCACATTACCCAAGTGAATACTGTTCAAGAAAATCAGAACATGTTTTAAAAACCTCAAAGTTGTGATTCTTCTCTTCTTCTCTCCATGTCTTTTATAATACATTATACTGACATCTAAACTCTGCTTAATATAAGACATAAGTCTTGTTGCCATATTGCCAAGTTAATAATCTCTGACTGTGAACTTCACTGGGGGCAAAGTGCACTCAAAGAGTCCTTTCTACAGGAAAGTGAGAAATGATAGTGCAGGCTGTCGGCAGACAGACAAGCGTGAGTACACATGGGCAGGGCCACGAGCACAGTAACCTTTATTTATATTGGACCAGGAGATTATATGGTGCAAACTGCTCTCTGTCATTTAGTGGCTGCTCAGATACACATGGCGGTTTGGAGGGGATTGATCTCATAACACTGACAAAGAGTCGTGTTTAAACACAAACTACATTCAAAAAGGAGCTGGGTCATGTTTACAGAAAAATCAAATGGTATATCTTGTAAGAGGAAATAGGTACGCACTTTCCTCCTTTTTGTACCTTGTCTCTAAAGATACTAATGCGTACATTTATGACCATTTTTAAATTATTTTTTTCCAGGTGTGTAACAAATGAATTAAGGGAGAAAAAAAAGGAAACAGGAGGAAGGGCGTGGCCACATTTAGCTGTTTGTCAGTTATAGACAATGTGATGCAAGATGACAAAAAAAAATCTAGAACAAATTTTTTTTTTTTTTTAAAAACACCTTTACGATTTACCTCTTGATGCTGCCAGGAAATTGATATTTTAAGACACTAAAAGGTAACTAAGAGTAAGGTTTACATTTGATTCCTCATGATTTTCAAAAAAGAAAGCAGCGCTCTCTAAAATATATTCTGCTCAGTGCAGTCAATGTCAAATATCAGTCATTTTAACTGCGTAAAATTAAAGCTACATTATATCTGAAATCCAAATTAAATACCACACAACTGGATGCACCGATTTATCAGCCCAACATCGGTATCTGCCGATATTCGCCTTGTTGATAAGATGGTAAGATGACATTCGCCGATGGCAGTGGCCGATGTTTATCTGTTGTGTTGCTTACAAATAAAAGTGAAAGGAAAAGTCGGCCATGTGGGAGAATTACACAGTCTCAGAGAAAGATCAGCAACAAGAACGTTTTGATTTTTAATGACCAATTAAGCAGTAAAACGAAGGCTTACACGATTTATTAAAAACAGTCACTGCGGTCTGGATGAGAATCAATCTTGTGTGTTCGTAATGTGTCACTAGAGGCCTGTCAGTCCAACGAGGGGTGACGTTGCGCCATGTACAATACAGTGGGAACATGCTCAATGCCGTGCAGCCCGTGCAGCAGTCCGTCCCCCATACCGGGATACAGTCCCAGGTGAGCAGAGTGCAGCAGCACGTCGGGGCCGCCGCACCGTAGTCCAGCGGCTCCGCTGTGGGTCCGTCCAGCCTGGACAGCTCCAGCAGAGCGGAGCTCTTCATCCGCTCCCCGCTCTACCGATACTAGTCCATTAGTTAATCGATCGCGGAAGGCTTCGTTCTCTCGGACGGATAAAAAAATCTAAATGCTAAAATGGGTTGCCAAATATATTTGGGTGGCCGTTAATATACGGGCAGCCCGCCCAATTAAAGTCTGTGTGTGACAAACCTTGCTTATGTTTCTAATGATCGCTTTTATATTTAATTTACGTTTCACAAAATGAATATTTTTGTTAGGCTGTGTCAGTACTGAAACATTCTTCTTATTGAGTTAGTAGTTGTATAGCAGCTAAAAAGGCGTTTGAAGCTGTTATTTTGTTCATGTAAAAGAAGGTCATATTAGGGTTGTTTCATTTGTGTGATTGAATTTGTGCTCATTCAAAGACTTTAAAACTGCTCAGGTATTTTTTATAATGGAGAGGTCTTTGTCTCTGTTTGGCACACAAGGGGAATAATTCACAATTTCACAATTGGTGCATCCCTACACAGAATATGTTGTCCTGTCTGCCACCCCGCCTCCTCCTCTTCCTCTTCCTCTCCCATCATCACTGCTGCCCCGAGCTCGTCTCAACAGCCAGCTGTCCAAACAAATGTTACGTAGCCAGCGCTTATGTAATGAAGCATGGCAAGTGCTTAGCGCATCCTCTTAGCTATCCTGTTGCATGCCATCATCAGTTCAAACATCTCAGAGAGTACATCTGAACCTCCTCGTCTGTTCCTTCTGGCTAGAGAGTAGCTGTGGCTCAAATAATCAATGTTATGGATCACTGGGAGCGCTCACGGTGAACGAATGGGTAATAAACACAAGTTGTGAACAAAAGCTGCAAGAACAGCTGCTCTGTGTGTGTGAATGAGAGAGACAACGGGAATACCAAGCAGAGGAGGAATAGTCGCATCATTTCTGAGTGCGTTGATATAACTTTAGGGATCAACAATCTTTGCTTGCATGACTGGGATCAAAATAGGAGTGCGGTAGCATGCCTGATGAAATTTAAAACAGACAGCACTTCATTTAAAGATAATTCTGTCAGAGTGCAACCAACACAGGGAATGCAAAAAAATGCCAGCTGGCTTGTGTGAATCTGTGCGCTTCCTACAACCCAGGAAGCTTTATAATGAGCGCCAGACACTGTGCGGTACATTACTTTGATACAATACAATATGTGGAGGGATGTGCTGACTCGGCAAAAAAATGTGCACGTAGCAGATCGAGTTGTAAGCAACTGAAGTTTCTGTATTTTCCGAGTGTCCCTGCAGCCGGTACACATGCACAGATAATAAAGCTGTCTTACCGTCTCATTCTCATCTGGGTACATGCTGTCCTGTAGCCAAGTTGCCGCTGCAGAGGGGGGTAAGTGTTGTAGCCGGCGGTGCTGACGAGGACACTGATGATGCAGAGAAACACAGCAGCCTCTGCCTATTCACAAACTCTCTCCCTGACTGACATGTCACTGTGGCAAACCAGATAATGTCACTCTGTGGCCCGACACACACTCTCAAAACACACACACTGACTCTTATTCACTCACACGTTCTTACATAAACAGAGAGAGAGACAGAGAGAGAGAGAGAGAAAGAGAGAGAGTGCTACAGAGCTCAGTGATGCTCGCTCTCCCTCAGCTGCCACAACACACAGTGCTTGACCTGCCCCACCATAATGCCACAACACGCAACACAGGATGCCCCAGCTGAAATAACACACGCACGCACACGCACAGATATCCAATTGAATCTCCCAAGGGGATTAAGAAAAGCTCCATAAAGTGAGGAACATTGTGCCCCCCCCACATCTCTTCTTTGTCTCTAATCAAAGAAGTCATACAGGGCAGAGTGACGCTTTACACTGGATGATCCCATGGATGTATTAAGAGATCTGGATCCAGCGTTGGAGGCGGGGCCCCGTTCATTCCTATGAGAGTTGCTCAGTGGAGCATGAAGCCTAAATGGCTCGACTTCCGTCTCTTGAGCACACGGAACATGCGCAGTAGCGTTTGCTCGGTCACATGACTCGGTCACGGGGTCCCAACGTCACGACGTCGTCACGGTTTGGGTCTCATTCGCATGAACGGAGGAAGGGAAATAACTCTGGATTCAGCTATTAGTGCGTTTTTACAACTTTTAGGACCTAATGATTTAAATAAGGACTATTAGAGTGTTCATACTGGAAGCTGATTTACCTCAACATAAATTATCCGCTGAGTTCCAGACGTCTCTTTCCCAATGGAAGTCTATGGGGAAAAGTATTGTTGGGCCCAGTGCATCACGTGACTGACACGGAAGTTGCAGTACCGCTGTTTGGCCACTACGAAAGTTGGGATCGACGACTGACGCTCTTCCTGGGGGCTTGGATGATCCCCTATAATCACTATCCAGGATATTTATTATACTGCTGACAGTTGTGTTTTTTTAACCCTTCCTGCTCACCATGAGTCTAACTTCCATCATTACTCCTCCTGAACCTCTGGAAGATATTATTCTAGATTATGGTGTGGCAAAAATCACAAGTATCTACAAGTAAAGCCTTCAGTTCTTGATTTGCCCTAATCTAATAAAAAGTCTATTTCTGGTTTTGTGTGAAAGCTGTAAATATTCACATCGTGGTTGCAAACTTTTGACACAACTCCCACAATCTTGTTCATATGTAAATTTAGTTTACGGCTGTGCGTTGTGATTGGTTCAATTTCGGCGAGGGCAGACCAGATTTTACTGCGCATGTGTTGTACCCCGAAGATATGACTTGTACTCAGCCTCCTTCCAGAGGCCTTGAACAGCAGCAGGATGAGGCTGTAGCTTTAGCAACGGAGCCCGTATGTACGTACTACCTATTATGCCCTGATATCGCGATTCAGTTATTCATCTTGACGATGCATATCGTCACGTTTTTATATCGCAATATTTCGTGGCACGATATTTCATCACACCCCTATTATACTGGGATTGAAGATTTGATCCATATTGCCCACTCGTAGTTCAAAATATGTGTCATTTTGAGGTATTTGCTTTCACAGAGCACTTCTTTTTAAACCTAACTTTAGTGCAGGACAGTTGGACCAGGGCTGGAAGAAAGGAGCAGGTGGATTTTAAATGAAGGCAGACAGAAAAGGAAAGGAGTGAGAGAGAAAAAGAGATGCAAAGTGAGGCTGTAAAACCTGGCCTTACCCCTGCTCTGTTACACAAGAGCCAAACACACTGCAAAGGAGTGGGTCAGCTGCCAGACTGCCTGAAGCTCGGTGTGTGTGTGTGTCTCAGGTTGAGAACAGTACAATAAACCCCTCTGGGCTGCTTCATAACATTGGCAATGAGCACACAAAACTGACACAACCACAGTCTGCAGTGCTCCACTGAGACTTCCCATCTTATTCCCAAATGGACGGCTGTTTGCTGATGGTGATTTTCCTGAAAGAAGACATCTGTGAAGTCATTTTCAGGCTCAAATTCCCCGAAAAACAACAGAATCCACAACAGAAACAGTATAATAACTGCACCAACAATTATGCCTGCATTAATCCATACTGACGTCTTTCACAACACAACTAAGACAACAGACTTTAGAGCTGATGAAGCGATCAATGGACAGGAAATCCACTCTCTTTTTTTAAGCCAAAACAAGATAATTGAAGATGTCATCTTGGGCTCTTTTTCACTGTTTTCTGATATTTCATGAACCAAACAATAATCAATTAATCAAGAAAATACTCTGCAGATTAATAATAAGAGACAATAATCCTTAGATACAGCCCCTAATAAACACAGCATGTCGTTGTGCTGACAGTCACAGTCATCTGGTTGGCTCAACAGTGACCCAGATGTGAGAGAAGTGGCTTTGTGACAGAAGGCCACTGGTTGTAATCCACAAACAATCTGTCAGGAAGCATGACAGAGTAAGATAAGACGAAAAAGAAAGCATATAAACATACGACTGAGGTTATCAGAAACACAATATAGGCCAACAACAAATGTTGGGATGACAGCAAGAGCAGTAAAAAAGTGTGGGAAAAAGTGTGGGTAGCTTGTTTAATTTCAATGTCACTCCCCTTTCGTCAACAGTTAGTATCAGACTGCCCTTGAGCAAGGCATTTAATTGCTGCAGTGAAACTGTTCAGTAGTCGACAGCAGAGGAAGAAAAAAAAGGCGTAATGTGTAAGCCGTATCGATGGAAAACCGAGGCATAGCTTTAAAATAAATGCTTTATTATAGAGTTGTTATGATACCGATACCGGTATCGGAAATGCATCCCATACTTCCCAAAATTCCGTGTCGGGTATCGGCGAGTACGCCAGTCTATGCACCGATACCATCATTTATTAACCTAGAAAAAACATTTCACAGTGGAAAATCAAACAAGTAAAACAGCGATATGTACAGTACGTAAGGCTTCGAGAGGGGGCACTAGTGTTGCCGATTTCAAGACCACCAATCTTATAAAACATTTGACGACATATCGCGCGAAAGAGCACGACGACACCCTGCAGGACAAATTAGCACACAGGCCAAAGAGTATAGCAGCAAAGAGGCAAAACTCTGGTGCTTTTTTGACAATGATCGCTAGATGGCGATGCGGAAGCGGTGCCGCCATTTTGGACTGAAAACCAGAAAACGAGTCCATAGCCATGAATGTATAAAGAGATGTCAGTAAATCAGAGGGGAATTTTTTTCGCGGTGAATCAACTCATTTGTCCTAAAAGTTGTCCTAAGAGTTATTTTCCTCGGCATAATGAACATACATCAGACCCACAAGACTTCACCGCCCTGCACGTTCATATGACATACTGTATCTGGTTCTTCTAGCTTCCTGCTAGCTGTAATAATAGATACGTATATTGGCTGTAATTCATCACTTTTATGATCTTCTAATACACCCATGGGCTGTATGCTGTCAGCCTGTACCGTGGTGGATGTACTAAGGTCTCTGTTCCCAAACAACCGGCTATCGGCCAGTAGCTAGTAGCGCTAGTAGCATGACATAAAGAGAATTTAATGTAGTTGAGGCTATTTACTAATGCGCAGGGCAAAAGCACAGGACACAAGCACAGGACACAACCTCTTCTACATCCATGGTCTGTGGTCTGGTGGACTCCATTTTGGAGGTCCTTGACATGAAAAAGTTTGAGATAGCTCTTAAAATGTGTATGTCCATCGCGCACTTTATGCTACTCTGGGAGGCAAATAAGTAAATAAGTAAATAGTTATAATAGTATGCATATTTATAATATTGTCATTGTTCAACACAGGTCATTTGGGTAGAGACATTAAAAGAGTAGAATATAAATAATGTTGTTTTACTTTTGTACAACACTTTAAAAGGTGGATGTTTTACCGGCGTCTGGTGGTTGCTTTCAGTCCAAACTGAAGGCTGAAGGCTACACTCTGAGGCGTAGCTCTGCTGCTGGGCTCTGACATTGCAATGGAACAAACAATTGACTTCCACTTCTTAGCGATATACGTTCTTTGCACAGACTGTCCTCTAAGGAGACAGCTAAAAGAATACGCAATTGTTATTTATTCCTAGTTTCATTTATTTATTTTCTTTGTAAATGACAAACTGAATAATAAAAGAAAGTTCTATTGCATTCCTTCTCTGCATGTATTTGTTCATGTTTTACTAAGGGTTTAACCTCAGCCAGGCCATGCAACAAAGATAGTCATCATATCACATCATATATGGTCAGTAGTTAACAGCTGTTAAATAATAATAACTATCTTTTTTTATCATGCTGGTATCGGATCGGTACTCTGTAAAGTGGTATCAGAAGATCTCTACTTAATTAGAAATCTTTCCAAAGTAGAGCCAATAGTTTATTATGTTTCCATCTGGGGGTCCTCAGCATGAAAACATGTGGGACCCCCTGAAAGAGAGGATTTAGCATCTAAATAACTCTGCAGCGAGTTCCCATTCTCCCTGCCAACATGTGATATAATAAGCCTTTTTTAATAAGGCAGAGAAAGAGTATTAACAGTAGTGCAGATGGTCTGGCTCCTGTTAACGGATCCCTCAGACTGTGTGTGTCATTGCATAACTGAACAGAAATGGGCCTGCATGTATGCATGTGTGCGTGGAGAGGGCATGAATGACTGGATTAATAGATCACTTATTTTATGTGCTACATTGTGACGTACATTATGTGCATGGATGGGTGTGTTCGACCACCTCGTGCACAAAAAGGTGCGTCAGTGTAAAGACATCCACTTGCCAACTCAACTTCCTGCCACACACTAGGTAATCAAAGAAATTAGGAAGCGCTTCCTCCAATCAAACATCCTGCTGAGAGTCATTACGAGGTTTTTAGCTGATTGCAGCCGTCATGAGGAACGCTGGGAGTCTGCGGGGTTGAGTGGGTGTTAGTGACTGTGACAATCAAGAGTGGGGGGTACAGAGAGGAGGGAATTCTTAAGTACTTTCAAAAGAGAGACACTAAGCAGAAGCTAAAAAAAAACAGCACCAAAACTGATTTATGGACTTCTTTGAGATGATCCTCGTTTCTGGTGATTCCAGACTTTTGAGGCCTTTAATACGACTTTCTAAATTAAAGACTACCTCAAGACTTGCTGACACACTGGAAACATACAGAGACAGACAGAGATTCAAGTTAACTCGCAGAGTTTGCAGCATAACAGTCTCGGGTTAATAATGAGGGGAGTTGTGGGTAAACTATGACACTTGACAGTCAAGTGTACCAAAACATCAAGCTAAAGGTCAAATTCAGTCCAAAAAAGCCGTTGCATTTGTGTTAAATTACGTAATCAGTCTATGTATGAGATAATATTACTGAAAGGACACTTCAGCTCAACTTTTGTTGTGCATGCCTTTTCGGATAGACCTCGAACGCACCATTTGAAGCTTGTCAAACCTTGATTAGTATTTTTGCACGTTTAGGACATTTCTAGGGCTGCACAATTAATCAAAATGTTATCAAAATCGCAGGATGAGGAGGAAATTGCAAGGTGAAATATGTGTCAAAATACCATTTTAAATGAAATCTTGTGGCGCTGCAGAGATGTACCGGCCTACACATCCTATTCTATAGACTAGAAAACATCTTTGTTTGGTACAAATTCCTGCAAAAATCACACCATAATCATTTTAATATGTTTTTCAATGAAAATGAAAATAATGATGTCAAAATGATCAAACCATCTAATATTGCAAATCTATGGAGCCCCTTAAGGGACACGGCAAGAATTTTTGTTGAGGACTACTTTTGCATTCCCTTGCAACATGTTTTGCATTCCCTCGCAATACTTTTCTTCTTCCATTCCTTCTGAGTGATACAGTGTCTATTTCCACTCAGTTGCTCACAGCGCAACGCCGCCGTATTGATCATGTATGCACATTAAATCAGTGCTACTAAATACTTGCTGCTAACGTGCTGCAACAACGGATTAATGCATATCAATAACTTATTGCAATGAAACACTGTGGTTAAAGCAGGAACGCCAGTGGGCCTAAATGAGTCTGCATTGATTTATGAATGAATGGGAGTGATTCTTACAATCTGCTCTCCACCACTGCTTTATAGGCTACTGTACGACAAGCTCCTTCATGTTCAGAAAAACTCTGCAGCATCAGAAGGCAGCCGGATACATATGTTGATAAAGCCGTGTGAGAAGTGCCGCGCCAGAACGCAGAGCGCAGTGCCATTACGCACGTCCGTTCTTTGTGTTTACCTTCATCAAATGGCCTGAAAACTACACCAGGTTGCTACAGTATAACCATAAAGACCTCTACACACATCATAACCAACCAGTCTGATGTGTGTTGAGGTCTTTATAACCATAAAGACCTCAACACACATCATAACCAACCAGTCTGATTGTGTGTAGAGGTCTTTATAACTATAAAGACCTCTACACACAATCAGACTGGTAGACACAATCAGACTCTATATTTTGCTTTTTGTATGAAAGAGATGTCCGGTTACTAGGAAACATCATAGTCTCTTCTTCAAAAGTAGCGTCTCATGTTTTATCCTTGAAACACATTGCAGTAAAAAGACTGTCGTGTAACATGAATTACTGAACTATGTGACCATGTATGAGCTGAGATACATTAGAATTATTGCGTTGGTCCAATATAATCATGAGCTATAAACGGTTTCACCAAATCAATTTCTTTCATGGAAAATATTTGCGTTCTCAAGCAAAACATGTTGCAAGGGAACGCAAAATATTGCAAGGTAACGCAGAACATGTTGCGAGGGAATGCAAGTAGTCCGAGAAAAAATTCTCGCCGTGTCTCTTAAAGGGCTCCGTAAAAATCATATCGCAATATCCGTCAAAATAATCGCAATTATAGATTTTTTAAATGTATCTTTTCTGTCTCGAGAGCTGCCAGTTCTATGAGGGGAATCGCAGACTTTGATGCTGTCGACGTTTTTTTCACTTTGACTCAACACTGATCGTCTGTGCACGGATCCCTTCTCCTCCAAATTATGACTTTGTAAACATCACTGTTTTTGTGGACTTTAATATATTCTGTGTGTTCTCTTCGGCACAGATGTCAAGCCAACATCAGACTTCTACAGAAGTCCAGGTCAGTCCTTTCCCACTCATGTTAACCTGTCGTTTACCTGTGTCCATCTCAACAAATGCCCACACAGGCAGCCTGCATTTGGGTTTGCTTGGAAATGATCCATTTTGGTCCGCACCAGAGTTTGATTACTACATCTACATATGAGGCTTGTCATTAGAAAGTTATTCCCCACCTGAAAAGCCAATGCCTTCAGCTGCCTTTTTGGAACATTATCTTAGTAAAGCTAGGACTACATTGTAGAGCTCCAGATATTGTAAATGTCTCCTACAACAGCTTCAACACCAAAGATTGAGGCATGCTATCACATGACAGGAGAAAAAGCCAGGGTTCAGCAGCCAGGATTTGAAATCTGACAGTGCAAATCCTTTTTGTTGCATTATGTGAGGTTCTTCCATACAGAGCACATAGTATATTTAGCATGCTCAGTGTTTCTCACAAGTGCTGTTGGATTGTTATGATCCTGGAGGAGGAGGGGGGGGTGAAAAGCAGAATGGATGAGGCGGAGCAGTGAAGCAGCAAATTAAAACACACTGAGACCTTGACAGCTATTATACTCAGTGGCTTGAGGGAAACATCTGCTTCGGTGGATACAATGTCCAATCCACCGCGGCCAGGGGCTTTAAGACGTACCGCATGCATGAAAGTATCAAGTGATGTCAGTTGGTGACTTCAACATTTTCCAACGAAGGATCAATGGCTGTTGGGCTCAGAAGAAGCTAATGTTGTGATAGCTCTGTGCTGTTTTTTCAGACACGCCTGCACTATTCATTACATTATAGTTGCGTTGCAGCTTGTCTCCTCTAATCTATGTGCCTTCTGCTCATCCATGTGTCTTCCCGAAAGAGGCGGGAATTTACTTCGCCTCCACGAGCAAACCAACTGACGGAAATTCCATTGAAATTAATTGACTTCTTTCCTGAAATTTACCTGTTTCGAGTTCAGGTGTGACTCTGGTGACGGGCCTTTAGATAGTGATAGATATAGTGAAAATAAATAGAGAGAAATAGAGAGAAAAGAACTCAACAAAAATGTGAAATACTATTCATACCGGCAGCGATGCAAATTTGCGACAGTTGCAACACTTTTTCAATAAAAGGTTCAAACAGATTTGCGCAGGCAGAGACCAAAATCTGGATCCTGTTGACCTGGAGCAGCGTCTGGCAGTCTGAGGTAGACTGTTGTATAGCAAGTATGTTATTTTAGTTTCCTTTTTAGAGTGAATTTCCTCTGGTAAAAAGTTAGGCAGTGTATATATCCTGGGCTTTTATTGTGAAAGGGAAGAACGGAAGGAGTGGATCTCGTGCGCTGCCTTTGACAAGGTTGAAAGGAGTAATAAAGTTTGCCGTATTGGTTCAGACTACGGAGCCTCCGTGTTGATGAATATGTCCGTTCCGCACAACATGATTGGTTGATGCCTTTATTCACGGTACGAAAGATCGTCCTAATTCCAAAAAAAAACACGCCGCTTTTTCGCTGCGTGATATTTGCGTTCTGTGTGAAAGCACTCATGACAAAAACAACAGTACGAAAAAATATATTGACCTGTAAATTAATCGCAAGAAAAAAAAACGCCCCCGATGTGTAAAGGCCTTAAAGGCTAATCTTCTTAATCAGTTCCTCAGACATCATCAAAATTCAGTCGGCGGTGTCTTTGATATTGGATTAATGCCCATTTTTGGGACATTGGTAATATTTTGGCCACTAAAAAGGACAGGCAAACTTCATTAAGAAGCACTTCAGCTGTCTGAGATAATGACAAATGGATGATGTAATCACAGCCCCACAACCTACCCCGTTAAAAACAAGTGTCAAGGATTGAAGGCTGGAGGATGACAGAGCAGCGGCTGTTGAAAGATGATTAGCCACAGGAGTAGTGACAAAGTGGGCCCTAGTGTCAGGTCCAGTGTGGCCGATAAGAGCCTGGCAAAGAGCTGCTCTCCAGACACACTCATTACTGCCTATACGCAAGGAGCTCATCAGAAGGAGCTGGTAATAAGGAACCAGGCCCGGCAGCTGGGAAACTCACAACTCTACTTCCTGCATTTACACTGCTGCTCTGCTTTTATGTTCAGTCATCCTTCTCCTGCTTATAAATTCACTCTTTTATTTCCTATTCCCTTTAAAACATTATGCTGCAGGAAAGGAAAGACGTGAGAAGAGAAAATATGAGAGCAGAGATAGGCGGAGGGGTGGGGTTTGCATATTTTAGGAAGTCCTGACTCACATGTGAGCTGTTGTCACCAGCAGCATGCTGCCAGGGCAGAGGAAAAACAAACAAGCCAGCCACTGGAACTGGGACACTTTCACATCAGCACTTCTCACTCACATGAGCTTTTAGGACCATGTATCCACCTGATCGAACAACGATCAATCACTTACAGAATAGCATGGTGTTGACAATGCAGTCATTTACGTGTCCTGGTAAAAGGAGAATACTGGACGATGTGGAGGTGAAGAATAACACACAACATCATTTCTTTCCTATAAGCACCTCGAACTGTGTTATCACCGTTCAACCAGGGTCACTGCTTAACAATTAAAATTTGGGTTTTAAACACTATTTTACTCCTGTGTGTCGACAGAAATTTGTAATAGAAACAAAACTTTAACAGCATCAAGAAACACAGAGCTGTCAGAGTTGACGCGATAATAACGCATTAACACAAATTTATTTTAACGCATTAAACTAGGAAACTAAAAAAAACAAAGGAATCCATCGGTACCAACCATCATGTCATACTAGCTTGTCATGAAGGAGGTTAAATAACGCTCCAAACTTGCACTAAATATTGGTGAGGTAAAACTGTCATGGCCATTTTCAAAGGGGTCACTTGACCTCTGACCTCCAGATATGTGAATGTAAATGGGTTCTATGGGTACCCACGAGTCTACCCTTTACAGACATGCCCACTTTATGATAATCACATGCAGTTTGGGGGCAAGTCATAGTCAAGTCAGCACACTGACACACTGACAGCTGTTGTTGCCTGTTGGGAATCATGTGATCAATTGTGATTAAATAGTTTAATCAATTGACAGCCCTAATAATGACTTCCATTTAGTTGTCTACTCCTCAGCTGTTAAATCTAACCAACACAGTTTAACGTGTTAGTACTGTTGCTGTGATTGTTTGCAGTCTAATACAGATGACACTGCCACGGCATTGATATAAAAACAGCCAACCGACAAGTTTTCATGCTATAAAAGTACTTCACCTATTCTTATCTGGAAAAGTATCTTAGAGAGGAAGATTAAAAAGAACAAAGAGATTTTTGTATTTGTTGTAATATTTGCATTGGCATATCAAATGACTCCCAGAATGAGAAAATCACAGTGTTTACTTTCAGACCAAGCTGGACTGGTTGTCTAGATTGCCAAAACAAGCTCGACTACTTTGACCTTTTTCTCCTGCCATTTAAATGGCACACAGAGCGGACCAGGAAGGAAGGAACTCCATTGTGGACTGGGCTGCTTTCAGAGAATAAACGGACTTTGAAATTGTATACACTCGCTTTTAGATAACCTTTAACAACACCTCATACTGAGTCAGTGGTTGTGTCATTGTGTGATGCATCGCTCTGATATCAGTACTTCTGATAGGGAAGTTAACAGTGCTGGTGTGACCAAAACTAGTTGCGACACATTAACTGTCTGTCAATGATTCTAAATTTGAATCGTAAAAAAACAAACAGGTATTCGAATATGAAAATGAATATTTGATTGTGACACTACAAGTATCGCCTCGTGGTTGTACGCCTGCGCCAACCACACAAGTTGCAGTTTACATCCATGTCTGTCCAAAATGTCATCACTTCACTTTATTACATAGTTTTATCCTATTAGACATGTGTGTGTGAAATTATCACAATTAGCATATGAATTCTTGAGTTATGGCCAAAAATGTGTTTTGGGAGGTCACATTGACCTTTGACCACCTAGATGTAATCAGTTCATCCTTGAGTCCAAGTGGACGTTTGTGCAAAATTTGAAGAAACTCCCTCAAGGCGTTCCTGAGATAGCGCGTTCACAGGAATGGGATGGATGTGAGGTCACAGTGACCTTGACCTTTGACCACTAAAATGTAATCAGTTCGTCCTTGAGTCCATGTGGACGTTTGTGCAAAAATTTGAAGAAATTCCCTCGAGGCCTTCCTGAGATATTGCGTTCACAAGAATGAACCGAATGGACGGACGTACAGTTGTGGCTGGAGGCATTATTTTTTTGGGACCGCTGTCTGTCTCATGCACATTGAATGCACCACACCACAGGATTCACACTGTCACGTTGGTTAATTGAAAATGAAATGTAACGTTAGGTCAAGCTGGACGAGGAATAATTCAACCGTAATGATGGAGCGAACTCGGCCACAGAGTGACACCGTGTCCAAACAGCAAGCGCTACGTTGCGTCATTCAAACAAACCATGTACCTATCAACTGTGTTCTTCAGATCAGACTGGAGACAACTTCATGAATCAACTGTTCCTCGTCCATTACGGCACTTTCAAACTGAGCGACAGGAATAAATAGAAAGAGGGCTTCCGACAAAGCTCAGCTGAAAACGGCGTGCTGCGCAGTGCTGCGTCGCTCGCAGTCAGTTAGAACACAGCGTCATGGACAATGCACGGATGTCAAAAGTAATTTAGTGGATGTGAAGCTAAATCTTTTTAGTTAATGACAAGTAAACCTACAGTTTCAGTTTGATAGGACTGTGGAAGACTTAATGTAATATTTTTATTACTTAATACTTTGGCCAAAAGTCCAATTTAGGGGCCACACCAGAATATGTAGGTTTCTTAAAAAGTGTATGCTAAATGCTAAAACTAAAACTTATGCTAAACTGCGTAAGAACGTGCGTTTTGCACTGTTTTGTAAATTGAATAATGGTGCTACAAAAAAGTGAGAGGTTCAGTTTTTAAGGAGGGCTCTGAATTGTAACGTAATCTCTCTTATATTATGGTTACACTGCAGTTATAGCACTTTAAAAAAAGACAAGGGTAATGGATGAGAATGGAAAGAGCTGCACACTGGCAGGCAGGGTTTACCTAACCTTCAACCTGGTTAACAAACAGTGAATCCAGTGGGAAATAGACTCACAGATAATTACATTTAAAAAAAAACTGGTGCAAAAGCTGCTCTAAATCTGTCCAATTCAAGAATCAAGTAACGCAAAGAACTTTGCAAAACGATAGTTGTGCTTGATGACTATTGGTGTTAGCTATGGTACCGTGGCAGAATTGATATTTACGACATATTCAGGTCAAACATCCACAAACTGTAAAAAGCACTATTCTATACATGTGTAACTTGAACTCAATTTATACTACAATCCCCTCCTCTCTACACACAAAAAAGGAGGTCTACATCCAGAGGCAGCAGCACATAGACCCCGTTTCTATTTTCTCTCTGGCTTTTGTTCAGGAGCAGACTGAGCTAATGATTTCAGGAACAAACACCCTCACTGACCAGGCTCACAAGTAATCAGCTGCCTCGCCTCACTGACTGACTGAAGCTGCATTTGTCTGCACCTCAGCAGCTTTAGGCCTGTAGTGACAGATCAACATCCCCTGTTCAACACTAAGACTGTATAGAAGAAGTGGACGTAGTCACCGTGACGTCACTCGTTGGTTTGTGGACTGAAGTTCTGAAGCCTAGAGTTCGGCATTTTGGCCGTCGCTATGTCAGTTTTTTTGTAACCGGAAGTGAAACGAGAGGGTGGAGCTAAGTACAACCAAACGCTGAAGAAGACATTTTTAGGCGACCAAAAACGTTACAATTAACTTTCGTGAACTGAAAACACACTAAATAAATCAAGAGAGAAGTAGGCTCATTTTCTCATAGACTTCTATACAATCAGACTTCTTTTTGCAACTAGAGGAGTCGCCCCCTGCTGGCTGGTAGAGAGAATGCAACTTTGAGGCACTTCAGCATTGGCTTCACTTCTCAGACCCGGAGGTTACCGCCTGGTGCAACAAAACTTTGTGATTTAGGACAAGAGGTCCCCTCACCTAAACATGTCAAAGAGATTTTAATGAACAGCATGGGGGGGGGGATAAGTAGAGCCACCTGCACAAAACCACTTTCAGTGTCATATAGCAACACAAAATGTGTTGTACTGTTAAATAAAGACACCGATACAGACATCTGCTGTGGCTATAATAGGAACAGGCAGAAAATAACAGTCACTATTAGTACAGGTTTATTGCACTTTGCATTTGTTAAGATGCAAATGATCCTCATAGCTTGAATGGGGATGCCACTTTGAAATGTCATCATTGTTTGTATATTAAAAGCACAGTACAATCATAAAACAGCTGTCTACGACTAGTGACGGTGTCTGAAATCAGTAAATGGCAGCAGACGGCTCCATTGCACTGATATGTGCTCCAGACTGTTGACTCTCATGATGCCTGTGGGGTGATGTCTGTTGTGCTGCGTTATTTTTAAAAGCTCCCTTAGCAGATCCTGGATTGGACCTGGAGTTTAAACCGGCTCTCAGAGCCAACATTGTAGAAAAACCATTCAACAGCACAAACAATCTTTTAAATAGTTATGACCCTACCTGCAGATGTTCGGTGGAGCTGCTGCTCAGTTCGTCTCCGGACTCCGAGTCGTTGGTGCGTCTATCTTCACCCGCAGAGTCAGAGTGTTGGGTGCCGTCCACATCCAGCGGGGCTCGGTCCAGCAGGTCTGGCGATCGAGCTCGGGTGCGTGGTAGAGTGCTGGACCTTCCTTTTTGAGCAGGCTGGGGGACGCCACCGTGGACGAGGATGTCAGCCAGAGCTCGGTCGTGGTCGGTGGGAGAGATGGGGGGGGGATGCTGGCTACTGTTCCTGCGCTGACTCGGGGGACTGAAGTTCCCAGAAGAGGCGGCGTGTGCGGAGGGCGAGCGCTGATAGTTGGACTCACGTCTGTGGAGGTTCTCGGCGGGCCGGTCGGGGAGTATCAGCTCCAGACTGGTTGGCTTTACCCAGATTGCACCACTTTGTGGAGGTGTGTTGCCAGTAGCAGCAGGAGGATGTGGGAGAGGTTTAGGAGGTGGCATGAGGGCTTTGCGGACTTCGCGGACATACTGAGCCGGTAAGTAGAACGCTTTGGTGCCCTCCTCCTTCCTCACCTGCCACCAGTCCTCGTTGGTTTTCTTGACCAGCATGTAGCATTCCCCCTGTTGGATGGTGATGAGGCGGTCCTTGGCCGTGTATTCATAGTCGTACTCCACCTCGATGTAGACCTCGCCGGGGGCAATAGGCAGTTCCGCCATGATGCCTCTGACTGTCCACCAGGCAAGCTCACCGCAAGAGGAAGATGTTTATTAGCATGGCTTCCTGAGCAGAGCTGGAGGGAAAACAACAAGGAGCTAAAGTGAGTATCCCATACATTACATTTCCATTTGCCATTTTTTATGTTCCACAATCATGATTGAATCAATACCTGGGCTGTGTAATGGGGTGTATATCATATAATCTTCAGGATATTTGTGCGTCCCCTTTTTCTCTCCCCATTGTATCTCTGTTTTGTCTAACTCTGTCCGTCTAACTCGTCCCTCTCTGTTCCTCTGTCTCATAATGACAGCGAGTCTAGCAGCAACTTAGGCAAGTTGCTGCCGAGCGGAGAGATTAGTCGAGTCACACACATAGTTTACTGCTGAAGTCACATGTGTACACACACACACACACTATTACAACATGAGGTGAGGCTCCAGCACACCTTGAGCAAGCTGAGCTTTGAAGTGTTTATATATATATTTTTAAAGTTGTTTTAAAGATCCTCATAACTCAACTGTCGGTGACAACAAAAAGCATTAGTTTAAAAGGCACGTCTTATCCGTAGTGAACTTCAAGGGCAAACTTGAGTTCAATAATAATAATCCAAGGGGCAAATAAAGGCAAACATGTAGAACTCAAAGCTAAGAAAAACATTTAATTAAATTTACAGTACAAGATTTGCCCTCGTGACATGATGATATCTTGTAGTATTATCGCCTCAGGCTTCCTCTGTGCTGGCTATTTTGATAGAAAGATTGTTCCACATTGCTACTAGTGCTAGTTGGAAAAGAAATATGTCATGCTTTAACAAGCATACAAGTTCAAAGATGTGTATCTCGCCTGTGTACCTCTGTTTAGTGTGAGATTATTTACAGAAAACAGCCCACAGACATTTATGGCCTTACTAGAATCTTACTTTCAAAATACCTATTTAGCACTTCTCCTAATGCAGTGTTGGAGCTGCACTGCAGGACTGACTTCTGAACTTATTACAAACTTCTGAACTTATTACAACAGTTTTCCTGGAATGCTAGTACTCTAAGAAAATTCAATTTCCTGCAACTGCTCTACCATTTTAAAATCACTCCAGGAGAGAATGTGAGCCAAATGCCTTGAATGTACACTGGAAGTAGGCTAGGTACACATTCAAAGCCTACTAGCAAACAATGCAGATGCTTGTTGAGTGAATTCATACACATCATCCCTGTGTTTGTAGTCTTTAAACAGGAACTCCTGACCAATTCAGACCAATAAAACCACAGTGCAAAATGCAAGTCAGATCGACAATGTCTCACTGTGGCCATTACACATGAATGTAATAACCTGCAGAATATTTTACATTTTAATGGAACCTACTACGTTCACATTCAAAGGCCTAGAGTAAAACTAACCAGGTCTCACAGGAAGGCGTAGAAATAGCAGGACATCATACTCACATTCTGTGTGAGTCATGAGTACACATTTTGGCATTTTTTGCGTGTCATTTGTAAACGTCCACAGTTAGGTTTAGTCAAGAAAACCACTAACTTAGATACAGGCAAGAAAACCACTCAGTTAGGGTCAGGGAAAACGTCATGGTTGGGCTTAAAATAAGTAAGTTAATGAAGTAAATCACGTATGGAAACAAGTACGGAAATCATGTTTCTCGCTTTTTATATACTACATCATTAACTCTTAGCGTGGCATTTAATGTGAATGCGTGTTACATTGCAGTTAGTGCAGGATACATGGCGTACGAATGACGCAAAAATCAAGAAAAGCTTACTTATTGCGCATCATCGTGGCATTTATACATCTTTTCGTGCGAACAGGCTGGTAAAACATGACAAAACACAGCACACACACACAGTGCTCACCGCTTGATCCTACTGAAGCAGGGCCAAAGGTTTTGCCTTTTTGGAACTAATGGAATTAATGGGCATTAACTAATTAACTAATGGGCACAACTAGACCACACTGTCAACCATCATGCCAATTTTGAAGTTCCTAAGTGAAATAGTTTGGAGTTCTACTCCGGAGAGGAAAGTGTAACGGACGGACGGAGGGACGGACGGAGGGACGGACGGACGGAGGGACGGACGAAAGGACGGACACGTGGAGCACTATATACCCCCGACTACGTTGTCGCGGGGCTATTATAATAAAATAAAACTCATGGTGTAATGGGCACACTTTGGCCTTCTTAAAATTGATCTAATGTCCATAGCCAACCAAAACCAACCAAAATGAGGTTCAAATGAGCCAAGCAACAAGCCAGACAGTGGTTTCAAAGAAAGTGGATGTCATCTGATCCAGATGAAGAAGCAGGATATTACAGCATCAGTAGCAGTTAAAGCAGGATATTACAGTCATTATTACAATCAGTCATCAGTGAGTCACATCCAGTCACAACTCGGTCTTAAAAACCAAGACTCTGATTTTAATGGTCAATCAAGACGAGACATCTGTCTTTCAGCTTTTATATTCATGTTGCACACACAGACACAGAGCCAGCTGGGCACCATACCAACCACACAATAAATAACTTTCACTGCCAAGTCTATGTAGTGGCTGTGGCTGTCAGACACACTAAATCCTGATGGATCTATTTGGGGAGCATATTTATAGAGAATGATTTCCCATCCTATTCATATCCAGTGCTAAGAGTCTGATCCATAATGAGCACATCATGGGAAGTACCCACATTCTACACACATAAAGCGACATGAGCGACGCCCTTTTACAGCCGCCTGATTAACTGGCACATCGTTTTAAAGCCAGTAAACGTGGGTTAGGCAGCAATTATCCAATATTACTACTGTATGTGGCGTCTCTCTGCACCTTTACCGGTTGTTCATTAGCTTAATAAAGATCTGTGATTAGGTGTGATTAGGCCAACAGCGCCGGGATTACTCCTGATACGGTGACCGCGGGGATAATATCATCATGGATTACCTCGTCGGTTCAGGCCAACAGGCTCTGAGGGAAATCTCACCAAATCTATTGGCTACACAGAACGTCCATTAGCCAAATGAAACAAAAAGCTGCCTCTGATGCCAATTCACAGCTCACAATAACAACACACAGCGGACTAGTGAGGCATTAGACTGAGTGACGGGCATATCATGACAGGAACTGGCAGCCTTCTTCGTTAACCTGTGACCTGCTAATTCAGCTGGCTGGAAGAAGACAACGCTTCTTCTATTTCTATCTCGTCCTTGTGTTAAAGACGTGGACTGAGGTTGAGGAACTTTGTCTGCTTTTTACTGAATAATATAAGCTATATATATATTGGGGTGGGAAACAAAATATATTCACTTATGCATTGCAATTATTCTTTTTATGATTTTGAAATAGATTTTTTTAATGCCAGAATCAATATATTTACTGCATTTGAGTCTATACGGAGGTAGAAGGAAGTTACCGCTTTTATTGTTGTAGTCTGAGTAACGTGACGTCATATCTGTTCCGTATCCGTCAAAAAAACAAAACAAAACGTAGCGAGCCGAGACAAGAGGGTCAGCGTGGATACGACCTGCACCCTTCCATGTTAAATCCAGAGTGGTAAACACTACACATCCAGTAAAGGATGGAAACACTTTGGGTTTCACACATTGACAGGAAAAGCAGAGCTAGACAGAGCAGAGCTAAAGCTGCATGCTAACTCTGTCACGGACAGGAAACGTTATCCTATGGCGGTAACGTGCGTTCAAGCCGGCCGTCACTCTCGTCTCCGTGGTCAAATGAGGCGACGCTACAACTGTAGAGCACCCAGATACTGACATTTATGTTCTCTGCATTGAAACAGACCCGATGGAGCTGACCATGGATGGATAAAGAGAACGGAGCTGACGGGAGAGCTAGAGACCACCTTGGAGAAGTTAGAGGAAGTAGACACGTGGGACTACGTCCAGTTTTCAAAATAAGGTGTTAACAAAGGGAACTCTATATACAAAACACATCTATGGAAATAAGATTGATTGGATTATATTCAACAGAAGTATAAAACATTACATGTCCCTTATGAATTAATTCGAAAATACCACTAATCTGTGAGGGAAATGTCTTTACTCTTTGATTTTTGGGTTGCTTAAAGAAAATGTAATAAATAATTCCTGACAATGATCCTGATATATTTGACTTCAGGACATCTCTGACTACATACATGCTGAAAATCAATGGCTGGGAAATGATGCCTTCAAATGGGGTTGTGTTTACCGTGTTCATGAGAAGAGTCCATATGAACGCCTCCCTCTTGTCATATTCACAACCTCGTAAGAGGAAAGTTTCTGAACGCTCAGAGTTCACGAGTTGTGACGTGTTTGTTGACATTGTCAGAAATGGTGGAGGCCATGGAAGTTCATTTTTCGGTGCATAATAAGTGAATATATTGTAATTTTAGTCGCATATTGATGTTCCAAACGGCCTTATCTTTTTCCTCTGTCATTAGGCCTTTGCATTTCCTGCATTATGTTAGCCACTTGCTAGCTTGCTAAATCGTTAGCCTCTGTGGCTTGTAGACGTCGACAGTAACGTTAATATCGTCGTTGCTCAGAAGCGGTGTTCTCACGACTTAACCACTTGCAAAGACAAAACACCAAGCATATTGTGTACACGACTTCCCATGTTGTAAACACGAGCTCACGAGTTTCATTTGAAGGCACCAAATGTTGGGACTGGAGTCACTGCAGCCGAGAGACAAAAGTTCATTTGCAGCCTTCCTTGTGCAACAGTTCTCCTGGTTGTTTTCTTTTCACTCGCTCACGCCTCGTCAATATTCTGTTATGTTTTTAGGTAAATTACAAACCAGTCTGACAGCTGTTGATTCAAATAATCATTTAGACTAAAAAAAAACACTCATCTCACGAAACATACTACCTCTAAAACCCAACAATACTATTTAAGATTTAGAAACTTTTTTATGCAAATTTTCTATGACATTACAAGTCACATGTTAACAAAAATGCAACAGTACAACATAAGTATTGATGAAGACTTTCTGGTTATATTCTTCTATCTGAAAGGTATTTAGAAGGTTAAGTAGCAGAAGGCTGCTGCCTCTTTCACTTATCCCTGCCTAGATTAAGCTCCAGCAACAGCGCTGCTATTTAGTGGATGGCACAAATCTTCTCAGAGTCCAATCAGCAAAATCAGAGGAAGCACCTTAATGTGATGTGATGGTAATAAGATTTACAGTATGGTGGATGCCTGGGTCCGAAGAATAAAACCATCCAGAGCTACAGGAAGAGACTGACGTGATGGGAAGGTAGGATACGAAATGTACGTGGGATTATTTCAACTGTTATGTGGTGGAAAAATCTGCCATTGTCAGCACATGTAGGAAACACACCCTCCCATTGTTTCCCGCCTCAGCAAAACAGAAAGCAGCACCTTGGAAAGAGCTTTTCAACGTTAAAAACGCATGAAATGTTTCCACTGAAAGACGGACAAGTGAGACAGCAGAGTCACTACGCTGCATCGGGTCTCACATGACTAGTTAGCAGAGGTCAGATTGTTTCTGTCCAGCCAGTGATTACGCTGAGTGAGTTACTTTCATCAGAGAGAGCGCATTTCTCTCCCATTATGGAGTTATTTAAAGAGAAGTGAAATGAGGCTCACTAAGCTCATTTTAAATGTTCACATGGTGCTCTTACAGAACAGCCAAGAGGTCAACTTTTCAGACATTAAACTATTATTTTTTTATTCATAAACATCAACTGTTTTCATAGGAACTACTTTTGCCAAATTATCCCTTAAAAAACTGTTGACTGCCAGTTTTGTGTCACCATAACATGTTTCTGGAAAGAAGTGTTTATTTTTATCTTTCAATACTTTGAGCAACAAAAACACATCAAACAAAAACTATCAATATGGCCCCTAAGTGAGAGATTATGTTTCTTTGTGATTCTGGGTGAACTGAACATGGATGTATTAACAGAACTGGATCCAGCGTTGGCGGCGGGCGCCTGTTCATTCCTATGAGAGTTGCTCAGTGGCGCATGAAGCCTAAATGGCTCAACTGCCAAGTGATAAAGTATCCAAATCATTGGAGATGTTCTGCATCCATTGGGCCCGTAGAGCAGGCGCAGTAGCGTTTCCTTTAACTCCGCCTCCCAGCCCTCGCTCCAGCCTCAGACTGGAGCTCATTCACATGAACGGAGGAAGGGAAATAACTCTGGATTCAGCTATTAGTGCATTTTACAACTTTTGGGACCTAATGATTTAAATAAGGGCTATTCAAGTGTACTAGGAAGTTGATTTACCTCCAAAAAAAATTATCCGTTGATTTACGGACGTCTCTTTCCCAATGTAAGTCAATGGGAAAAAGTATTTTTGGGCCCAATGGCATCATGTGACGGACACAGAAGTTGTAGTACCACCATTTGGCCACTACGGAAATTTGCTTCACAGCCCGGCGCACTTCCTGGGGGGTTGGAACTGCACCTTTAAAATGTGAATCTGAAGTCACAATTTATAACATCAGAAACTAGCAGAGCTTGTCAAGAACTGCACTGTGTGACCTTTGCACGTAGTCACACCAAATATAGGTCCACGTTCCCCTAAACAGCCTGGATTCAGCACAGGCTGTCCCAGTTAGGCACCTCTCACCACGACTTTCCTCGAAAACTCAACTCCCTGAGGTCCCCTACAACTGTCAGTCCCCTGCAAGCTGTCACACTTCAACAAACCACAGCCAGCTGCAGCTCACTTCATGTGGGCATCTTGAGAGACGAGAGAAATGGGAACATAAATAAAACAAAAAAATGACGTGTTTAGAGCCAGGTAGGTCACCCACTGTAGGAATAAGAGCAGGAAGTGAGTAGTGAGTGAGTGACACAAATCCAATTCAACATGACATCACCTCCCTATGATACAGTAGATCTTACAACTCAACTGCAACTTAGAGGTTGCAACACAACCATGTGAGAAAAAACTCTTATTATGCTGTGATATATTGTGTTCAAACAATTTAATCGACAGAGAATTTATCCATTACAGTTTTGATAATGTAAATTAGTTTTGTTTTTAATCTAAATTAATTAGAAAATACCACTAATTTGTGAGGGAAATACCAGTAATTCTATTGAATTTTGGGTTGCTGGAAAAAAAATTAATAAATAATGCCTGACAATGACTGATATATTTAACTTCAGAACATCTGTGACTACATACATGCTGAAAATCAAATATTTTTACTGGATTCATTTAGACATTTTCCAAAGTAAAAGTCCCAAGAAGTGTATGATTCTACTTTTTCCATGGTCTAGTGTTACAAAAGTTAACAATTGTCACAATAAATCGTAATATAGAATCGCAATACATATCGAATTGGCACCCAAGTATTGTGATAGTATCAAATCGGGAAATAGGTGTCTGCTGATTTCAGGATATATAGTGGTTATGCCAGGCATGGTGACGTAACTGATCTAATCGAAAAATCAGTGCACAGATCAAGCAACACTACATCAATCAGCTCTACTGTGATTTATAAAACCACAAAGACTTGTCTTATCTTCAAACTTCTAGTAGTAACACGTTAATTCTCACGCCCATTGTTATTGAACGTTCTCACATTCAAAGAGTAAAATGAGCTGCTACCTGCCCTGTGCTGCACCCTGACAGGTCAGCACCCTGACAGGTCAGCACCCTGACAGGTTAGCACCCTGACAGCTAACAATAGAGTAATAGAGTGAACCCACAACCCAACATTTACTGTAACATTTCTCACCGAGTTAGCGTTAGCTAGAAACTTTATGGTACAAAACTAATTCCCCAGAGCATATAAGAAGACCTGTCATTAGAGTTGAATGTCTACGGGTTGATGCTACTACTGGAGCTAGTATTGATACTACTGGAGCTAGTATTGATACTAGTGGAACTGGTATTGATACTAGTGGAACTGGTATTGATACTACTGGAACTAGTATTGATACTACTGGAGCAAGTATTGATACTACTGGAGCTAGGTTTGATACTACTGTAGCTAGTATTGATACTACTGGAGCTAGCATTGATACTAGTGGAGCTAAGTGGAGCTAGTATTGATACTACTGGAGCTAGTATTGATACTAGTGGAGCTAGTATTGATACTACTGGAGCTGGTATTGATACTACTGGAGCTGGTATTGATACCAGTGGAGCTGGTATTGATACCAGTGGAGCTGGTATTGATACCAGTGGAGCTGGTATTGATACTAGTGGAGCTGGTATTGACACTACTGGATCTAGTATTGACACTACTGGAGTTAGTATTGATACTACTGGAGCTGGTATTGATACTACTGGAGCTGGTATTGATACTACTGGAGTTGGTATTGATACTAGTGGAGCTGGTATTGATACTACTGGAGTTAGTATTGATACTACTGGAGCTAGTATTGACACTACTAGAGCTGGTTTTGATACTAGTGGAGCTAGTATTGATACTACTGGAGTTAGTATTGATAGTACTGGAGCTGGTATTGATACTACTGGAGCTGGTATTGATACTACTGGAGTTGGTATTGATAGTACTGGAGCTGGTATTGATACTACTGGAGCTGGTATTGATACTACTGGAGCTGGTATTGATACTACTGGAGCTAGTATTGATACTACTGGAGTTAGTATTGATAGTACTGGAGCTGGTATTGATACTACTGGAGCTGGTATTGATACTACTGGAGCTGGTATTGATACTACTGGAGCTAGTATTGATACTACTGGAGTTAGTATTGATACTACTGGAGCTGGTATTGATACTACTGGAGCTGGTATTGATACTACTGGAGCTGGTATTGATACTACTGGAGTTAGTATTGATAGTACTGGAGCTGGTATTAAAACTACTGGAGCTGGTATTGATACTACTGGAGCTGGTATTGATACTACTGGAGTTAGTATTGATACTACTGGAGCTAGTATTGATACTACTGGAGTTAGTATTGATACTATTGGAGTTAGTATTGATACTACTGGAGCTGGTATTGATACTACTGGAGTTAGTATTGATACTACTGGAGTTAGTATTGATAGTACTGGAGCTGGTATTGATACTACTGGAGTTGGTATTGATACTACTGGAGTTGGTATTGATACTACTGGAGTTAGTATTGATACTACTGGAGCTAGTATTGATACTACTGGAGTTAGTATTGATACTACTGGAGCTAGTATTGATACTACTGGAGTTAGTATTGATACTACTGGAGTTAGTATTGATACTAGTGGAGCTAGTATTGATACTAGTGGAGCTAGTATTGATACTACTGGAGTTAGTATTGATACTACTGGAGCTGGTATTGATACTACTGGAGCTGGTATTGATACTACTGGAGTTAGTATTGATACTACTGGAGCTGGTATTGATATTACTGGAGTTAGTATTGATACTACTGGAGCTGGTATTGATATTACTGGAGTTAGTATTGATACTACTGGAGCTAGTATTGATACTACTGGAGTTAGTATTGATACTACTGGAGCTGGTATTGATACTACTGGAGTTAGTATTGATAGTACTGGAGCTGGTATTGATATTACTGGAGTTAGTATTGATACTACTGGAGCTAGTATTGATACTACTGGAGTTAGTATTGATACTACTGGAGCTGGTATTGATACTACTGGAGTTAGTATTGATAGTACTGGAGCTGGTATTGATACTACTGGAGTTAGTATTGATACTACTGGAGCTGGTATTGATATTACTGGAGTTAGTATTGATACTACTGGAGATAGTATTGATACTACTGGAGTTAGTATTGATACTACTGGAGCTGGTATTGATACTACTGGAGCTGGTATTGATACTACTGGAGCTGGTATTGATACTACTGGAGCTGGTATTCCTCCAGGGAGGAGTTCACCTCAGTTCCTGGTATTTACAGCATTCCTCTGAAATTAATGATCTGAGTGAATACTTTATACTTCAGTGTTCTTTGAGGAACAAGAGGTGTAGAAGTGTACAAGTCTCCCCTTTAACTTCTCTTCACGTGTTGTAGTCCTACCATGGAGTTATAGCTCTGGTCTGTGTTGATCTACTGGAGCTAATCTGTCGCTAACGTTAGCAGCTAATTAGCTTCCCTGCTAAACATTCCAACCAGTCCAACATGATACACCCACCTCCACCTACCTGCTCTAGTGGCGGGACCCTCCGTCTCCGTGGAGGAACAGGAAACTCCACAAGCTCCCGGTGAGATTCTAATCCGGTCCCCGTTCCTGTGTACCGAGCACGGTGTGAGAGTGTCTCACTAAGGTGACTGGTCCGGTTAGTCAGTGTCAGATCGCGGTGCTCGGTGCTCGGTGCTCTCCCGTACTCTTCTTTCCTGGCCGGTGTGATCCACAGCAGTGCGCGTGCCCGCGGACTCACGCCTGCCCTGACAACTTTGGCAACTATCTTTACGCAAAGATCGTCTATTAGAAACATGTATCACTCTACTTTTTTTCCCAGGACTAAATCTGTCGCCTTTCGGTTGACAGATACCCCGCGTCCTATGCGTAAACTTTGGCGTTACCATAGTGACAAATCCGGTTTGGAGGCACTATTAGAAACGAAATTTCAAGCAAGCAAATGACCGTTTGTTCATGTAAATGTAAATGTTGATGTCTGTCGATTATTAGCTATTTTTTGTGTGTATCTTCATTAACTCATTAAAAGCGGCTCCGTTTGGAGTGGAAATACAGTCGGAGTGAGAGCTCCTGTCAAACGTTGAAATTGGAGGTAAACGGTGAATCAGCGCCATGTGGCGGTTATAAACCGGAACTACAGCTACACCGGGAGACAAACGGGTTTACTTTTTGATAAACTAGCTAAATAAATAGAATGACAACTTTCCAAATGTTTGTTGCCGTGTTCCCTCCATTGATGTGATGTACTTCTGTGTTCTAAGACTGCAGATGTCTTCACTAAAATAATGCCAACGTTGGATTAGTTAAACAAACTATTTTTTCGTGATCATCTCATGTGTGTACCAGTTTATTACCAGAAGGTTATGTTTGTCTGTCTGTCTGTCTGTTTGTCCGTTAGCAGGATTACTCCAAAAGTTCGCGATAGATTTAAATTAAATGTTTTGGAGCGGTGGAGTGTAGCACAATGAACACCAAAGATTTTGGTGGCGATCCAGATCCAAAATTTTTGTAAGGATTCCTTTAATACATCCATGAAGGATTCGATCAGCCTGACGCGTGACCCCGCCTCCTTCCTTCTGAGAGCAGAGAGATACGTGTGTGGGTGTATGGCGAGACTGCGAGCTGCTGGCCGTCCGCGGTGAGAAAGAACAAAGCGGTAGATGACGGATGAGAGACAACGTAGTGTAACGTTATACAGACATAACAAGGCTGCTGAATGAGAGAGGCATCCGCCGATACGTTACACAGAAACACACCGTGTTAATAACAAGCCGACCACCTCACGGTACCGCCAGCTGGGAGCTGTGATCTGTTTTTAAAGTCAGACACCTTGGCGGAGGTCTGCGCTCTCCGAGTGCCATTCTAGTCCAGTCTGTGGTCTCTCTGTAGGCCTACTCTAAATATGAAGCTCTACTGCCATCGGCCAGCTAACATAGCTTAGTATGAATATGGAAAAGCTCTCCCTGGTTCTGTCCAAAGATGGAAAAAAAATCCCCTTACTAGCACATCTAAAACTCACAAATTACACTTTACATCTTTTATTAATATCTTACTACTACTACTACTACTACTTCTTGGCCAGTTGGAACCAGCAGGGAGCAGAAGGTCAGTCCTCTGCACCAAACAGTAAAGCCGTGGACACACCTGGAACGTCAGGAGCGCGTGGCGGCTGCGTTACCTGTTGTTTTTTATTTCGGCGTTCCTGTTAACACGTTAGAGCAGCCACACTGCCCGCCTGAGATGCACGTGTGAGCGTCTCACACGCGTCTCAGCTGTGTCTCTTCTAGAGATTTGAGGTCTCGCCTATTTTTGACGCGTGATGCGTGACGCGTGACGCGTGCATTTCAGAGCAGCAACAGACAGTGAAGGTGATCTCTTGACAGTATATTAACATCATATCAGCTACATTACTACAGTTTCCATGTCTAGACATCTGTAGAATATGTTACAAACAGTGAAAGTGATCTATTGACTGTATATTAACATCATATCAACAAGATTACTACAGTTTACATGTCTATCTGTAGAATATGTTACCATGATGAAAAAAAGTAAAGACTTACTTTTAAATCAAGACTTCCTGCTTTCATTTCAAAATAAAAGCCCTCAAGCGTTTGCTCTATAGACAGAATTCCTTCATTTGTTAACACAAAGCTTTTATTCTGAAATATGAGCAGTCAGTGCTGTGGAACTTAAAGTGACTTAGAGAGCTCCATGAATTGATAAAGTATGGGTTTTAATTCAACACTTCCTGCTTTCATTTAGAATTAAAAACTCTCAAGCGTTTTTTCTGTGGACAGATCCCTTCATTTGTTAACACAAGGCTTTTATTCTGAAATATGTGCCAGACAGTGTTGTAGAACATGCAGTGACTTGGAGAGCTTGATGAATGAATATAGTACGGAGTTTTAATTGTGGATTATTACCATTATTCACAAATTACCACACGTTTCTGAACCTTTCTCTGTCTAAAATAAATATAAGTGATATTTATATGAAATGAAATGGCCATTAAAAGGCAAACTCTATGTAGAAAGAAAGGGCTGACAGCAGCAGCAGAAACGCAGCAGACACGCAGCTGAAATGCAGCTGGTGTGAACGCCCGACGTGTGTATCACGCAGCCACCACGCCGCACAGCCTGCATGCGATCCTGACGTTCCATGTGTGTTCCGGGGCTAAAGAGGCAAATCTCTGGTGCTTTTTTGACAAAAGCCGCTAGACAATCATGCGATTAATCACAATTAAATATTTTAATCGACTGACAGCCCCAAATAGAATGCATGATGTTATGCTGTGATGGCCGTGGGATCAAGCATTTTAGTTTTAATGGGTTTTAATAGGAAAATTTTTTTGTCTTGTCAGGATCTGAGTGTCTGTCTTTTGGCTATACAGTTTATTATAGACTTATTATAGGAGCTGGGGTAAACTTCCAAAATCCGAAAAAAAAATCACACCCTTGCCAGAATGTATGCCATATGAATTAAAATAGCCAAAAGGATAAAAAAAAAGAAGCCCAAAATGTCCCTGGTGATGCATAAGGGCTCCCACATACACATCTTACTGGTACTAACCAACATTATTAATTACAAATCTCTAAGTATTAAAGGAACAGTGTGTGACATTTCTGAGGATCTATTATCAAAAACAGAATATAATATTAATAAGTATATTTTCTTTAGTGTATAATTACCCAAATCTAAGAATTGTTGTGTTTTTATATCTAGCTGTTTATATCTACGTACGGAGCGGGTCCTCTTTACGGAGTCCGCCATGTTGCTCCTTCATGTTTCTACAGTAGCCCAGAACGGACAAACCAAGCACTGGTTCTAGAGAGAGACTTTCACGTTTTTACGTTACCTGAAGGTCACTGTAGTTCTCCGATACGCTTGGGAAATTGTGGTAATGTGAGCCGCAGAGTGTAAAACCGTGGTACCGCCGTCTGACTTCCGTTTCTTCTAAAGTAGTGTTATTACAGTAAGGATGGCCTCTGAACGAAGCGAACGGCTTTACCACGTGTTTACACTGGGCGGCTCACGTTACCGCTGTCTTGGTAGTACTCAGGTGGTTGCAATCTGCAACCACACCATTAGATGTTGCCAAATCCTACACACTGTACCTTTAATTCAAGTTTTGACCTGAATGAATGAATGACTATACCACTTTAATGACTCTTTTCGAGTTTCAGGTCATTCCAGATGTGTTGGATGGGGTTGAGGTCAGGGCTCTGTGCAGGCCGGTCAGGTTCTTCCACACCAGACTGGGAAAACCCATGTGTTCATGGAGCTTTCTTCTAATCTACTCACAGGGGCACTGTCAGGTTGAAACCAGAAGGAGCCTGCCGCAAAACTGTTGCTAAGTTAGAAGCCCAGTATTGTCTGCTGTGGCTAAGGGTACAGAGCGGGCCGTTCTATAATCACAAAGTGGTGTCCTTGAGCGAGTAGCTTTACAGCAGTCCACTGCTCCTAAATGCTTAGGATGGGTTAAATGCAGAGGTCAAATTTCATATATGTGACAATAAAATGTAAGTTTTTAAGTTAAAACTGTATATATATATATATATATATATATATACACAGCGCCTTTCTAGTGTTCCGACCACTCAAAGCTCTTTACACTACATGTCATCATTCACCCATTGACACACACATTCATACACTGATGGCAGAGGCTGCCATGCAAGGAGCCAACCTGCCCATCAGGATCTAAATATTCATTCAGACACTGATGGCTCAGCCTTCGGGAGCCCAAGAACACTTGGACATGTGGACTGGAGGAGCCGGGGATCGAACTGCCGACCTTCCGATTGGTGGACGACCTGCTCTACCTCCCCATCAATATTTAATTTAATTAGAAGCAGGGGGCCTAACCCAAACCATGAAAAACTGTCCCAGACCAAATGTTCACAGAAATATAATCACCTTCCTTCAATCTGATTTTAGAAAATCCATTTATACGCGTGATACAACTTCAACATTAAATGGCTGTCTGCTAAACAATTAGGAGGTCGAACACAACAAACGGAAAGAGAGGTGCAAGCATTTTCTCATAATTATTTAATCACACATACATTTACATCATGCAATCAATCCAAAACTGTGATCTCATGAACTTCCCATCTCCGTCCTTATCAGAGCCCTGTTCTTTGTGCCCCAGTTCTCCAGGAATGATCCAGTACCTTGTCCACTGATGGATCCTCAAAACTGTCCTTTAAAAATTGACCAACTATTACACAGTAATAAAAAAAGTGGCTACACTTTTAATTTAGAATTAATGCAAAATCCAATTTAGGTAAACACCTCAACTATTCTTTGCTGATTTTTTTATTAACTATTTTTTCCCCATTTCATATCCAGTTTTGGTGGAAGGTCAAAGGATAAACATTTTGAGGTCCATGCTGCCAAGTCTTAACTAATCTAGAAGATTACACAGAGGGAATAAACCATCTCGATAGACACCAAACACTGTCCTGTCATAGATACGGGGGAGCTACTCCTCCCTGCAGCTTGGAGAAGCTAATTATTACTCCTTAAATTATTTGCTGTCAACAAAACAGTTCCATTTACAGGGCTTCGGAAACCTTTCTGTCCTCCTGTCAAAAACAGACACATATGGAGTGTTTTTCTGAGTGCAGGTATTGTGAAGAAGTGCTATTAAACCCAACTTTTCTGTGACAAGATGACAAGTTTTAGTATGACATCTTAGAGAAAAAGCCAAAATCCCATCCCCCTCTTTCAAGCTAGATTTGTTCCACTAGTCTCAGCCAAATAGAAGGTTTCTTTAATGTGTATTTCTAAAAAAGCTTTTGTTTATATTCTAATTTAAATATCTACTGCTGCACTGGATAGTAAAGTGTCAGTAGTAGATTCTCTATCTTAGAATATGGTCCAGAAAAGCTCCTGTATTATGTTTCAGCTTTTTAGAAATGGCAATGAAAGAAGCCCTCAATGAGAAAATACATTGAAAAGTTCGCGGAACAGAAGCTAACAAGGAAGAAGGGCAGGACTTTTGACTCTATATGGCAGGATTTTCGCTGCAAGCACACCCTGATCACACCTGCCAGTCGACTGATATACAGTGTATTTTACAGTATATTGCACTTGCACAAGATGTTAGTGTTCTCACGCTGGGGTTACAATCACAACAAGCTCTTTGCCGATGCAGTGGGGCTTCACAGGGTTAAAACAAAACAACAACAAAAAAGCTGTGGTGGGAATTAAAAACACAACAAAGACAATAAAACACAAAATAAATCCTACACCCCTGACTAGATTTAGTTAAATAAACCCCCTCCTACAGATGATGACAGAAGATTGTTGTGCAATTTTAGACCCTGCTCTCCTGACTGGCTGATCAGCTGACAGGGTCTGACCCATCACCGCTCCCCCTTCAAATATGCATCTACACCATCTATGGAACAATGAAAGAGATACAGTACATAAAACCCAGCAAAACACATTGCTTTCTGCAAATTTACAACCAAAAAGGGGGCAAATACAGTTACAGGTCCTAAATCTATGAGAAACAACAAAAAAAGGGTGTTGGGGAGGGGGGGACCGAAAAAGAGGCGAGGCACCCTTGAAAAGAAATCATGATACGGCAGGGAACAGTTACAACTAAAAAACAAAAACAAAGGTCCTGGAAATGAGTGAGTGACAGCGACCCAGCTAGGACAGGACAAGCATTGTGTGTGCTTTCTCAGTCTATATGCCTGCAGACTATGTGCTCCAATGTGCAGAGATATAAATAGCGCCCATTAACACAGCATTATTAACCACTGAGAGAAGTAACAACAGTACATTTAGCTACTTAGCATAGGCTATGCTAAAAGGTGGAAGTTTGTCGTGTTAACCGGATCATTCTCTTCCTTTCTTTCCTTCTACATTCTTTACATCCTTCTCATGAAGTCACCATTACGAGTATAGGTTTTATTTTAACTTAATGATAAAAACAATTGGCCTCCACAGGTATTTAGTTAAATACATCTACAGTACACTGTCGCACGTCGTGGCTTTTGATTTTTTAATCCTTCTTTTTAGCCGCTCCCCTCTGCTGTCTCTCTCTCTCTCTCTCTCCGGGGAAGCGTGTGCAGTAGTGCCAATTTGACATCTGTACAAGACCGGACAGAACAGTAGTGCTCGACGCCATCTAGTCAATTCAAAACCATACACTTTTTTTGTCGTTTTTTTTTTTTTCCTTAAAGTAGCATGTAAAATCTATTCAGAGAAAAAGTGTGGTTAACAACCAATAGTAATGATGAAATATACAGAGGTTAGCCTATAGGGTCAAGCTAGTTCTCGTGGTAGGGACTCCTTTTGTTTTTTTTGGTCTTTTTCTAGTTTTAGGTTGTTTTCATTTGTTTGTTTTTCTCTTTTTCGGATCTCGCTACCGTTACATTCAGCATGGCACAGTGCAGAACTACTCGCACGACGACGACGGATGACGACAGACTGTGCAAAACAAAAACGAAACCGAAGCTACACATTTGAGGTGTTGGCTGGTTTCGCTCGCCGAGGCTGCGCTCACGACTGCGTTTGGTTCGGTGGATAAGAATGTTATCTTGCCTTTTGTAAATTAAATTTGTTGTCTTTTTTTTTTTTATTATTATTATTATTATATCCAGTACGAGAAAAAGAGACGAGTCATGATGAGAATTGGGGGAAGTGGGGGAGTGGGTGGAGGTGTGGGGGGCTGGAGCTGTACAGGCCGGGAATATTTATATATATATATTTATAATTCAGAAACTCCTTCGTGGCTCCAAAGCAGCGACGAGGAGCCTGGTCGCTGTAATGGAATGACAGGTTGTCGGGGTGGGCGGGGGGGTGATATTGGCTTCTTCAGTGGTGTCATCCTTCTATCACGCTGCTCTTCAGCTGCAGAGAAACACAAATACAAATGCTGTTAGTGAATGTCACACACTTTCTGCTCATACAACCGCTACCATCCACCATGCAGCTGGCAGGTTATATCAAGATGTGTCAATGACAATTCAGTTTGAACAAAAAAAGGAGGCAGATTTTGCAGCTGGAAAATCTGAATATTAACACATGTACACTGAAAAAATGATTTCCAAACTGATTAAACAACCCTTGTTCTACTAATATTTGATAAAAACGTTCATGTGATTACTGCGGTAGGGGTATGATCAGTGTAGAATTCCTTTAAAGTATTTCATTATTGTATTTCTCTGAACTAAACTTACAACTTTCTGTTATTGATTTTGTCCTTATTTTGGTGTAGTTTTAATGTTAATGTTATTTCTAATTCTGAGAAGCAGTTTGTTAACTTCATGTTTTTAAATAGTAATTATCTATTGGTTTGGCTCTTCCACTCTGTAGTCACCAAATGCAGTAAACACCAGAAAAACATGAAACTTAAAGCCCTCCGCCAGTGTATTTTGGCATTTCTATGATATTTCATATTTATTTGAGTCATCTCCAGACTAAGTTCATTAGCCACACTGGTTGACAATTTTCTTTTGACAAATAACTTCATTTGGTTGTTGGTTGTTGGTTGAGGTTGTTGCTAAAATGGGAATATGACGTATGACTATAGTAGAAGCTGCGGGTCAGACGTCATCCTCCAAGCTGCAGGCGCACTCATGCTCATTTGAGTCTGAGCAGCAGCAAACTGATAAATCTGTCAGTTTGTCTTTCTAGTTAGTTCACTAGTTAGGTAGTTAGCCAGCCCAACTTGTTGCGTTAGCTAACTGAGGATTTTATTTTCACAATGGTATTTGTGTGTGCGGTGAACGGCTGGAATCAACGAAAATTAATTAAATCCCACCGGCAGAATGAACACAACACACTGACTGTCTGTCTCACTCTTTCTCTTCTTTACCGTCTCCTCCTGCTGGAGATAAATTAACGGAAAGCAGCCGATGCCATTTTGGAGGTTTGCCGGCCTTTAACAGCTGTGGACGACGGGGAGCGCACAACTTTCAGCCCAAAAGAGAAAACAAGAGAAAAGTCCCGTTAGAGAAATAAAGGAATCACAGTGCAGCCCGGTGCGATGTCGGTGCTGGAGCTGATGCGAGAGCAACCTGTGTTAAAACGTCCCGAAACTACATTTTAAACAGCGGCCCTCGGTAACATGTCTATCCGTCGTCCGGTGCGCTGTGGGCGGCGTGCAGCGGAGCGGCTCCTCGGTGCAGCGGCAGCCAGACGACCGCTTCGCCAGGAGGAGACGGTGAAGAAGAGAGCGAGTCAGAGAGAGTCGGTGTGTTGCGCTAAATCTTGTCTCATTTGTGGTCTGATAAACAGTAAATTCATCAAAGCTGGTTCCATCTAAACTGGGTTGAAAAACGATGCAATATGGTTGCCATGGTAACGAATTATGGCTGACTATTACCACACCCCCATTCTCTGTTTGAGGGAGAATATTAACCAGAAAACAGGAAGTAACACTGTCTGGAGGGGGGCTTTAAACAGAGGGCAGCTATGGATGCTCTTATTTTATCTTCAAAGATATATTTTTTGTAAGATTTGATGACCTTAACTGGATGATTACAGTGGAGATGCAGATGGAAACATGGAGAGAAATAAAGGGGATGACATCTAACAAAGACCTCCACCCGGAATCAAACTGGGGACATTAATAAAGAGAATTCATGATCATGATACATCGTACAGAAACCTAGAATATTAAATGCTTCTACTAGGGATGCTCATTTTGAAAAATGTTCTTAACCGATAACCTACCCTCGTTAACCGATTATTAACCGTTAACCGATAAGATTTGTGTCTCGTACCAGCTGCAGTGTGTGATCACAACAGATAACTGAGTCTCCAGTTCACCGTCCGGGAGCGTTAACTTAGCAGCTACGATGCTGCGTGTAGTGTCGCGGACATGCAGTCACTTTCCCAGTAAAAGTCTAGTTTAGTTTAGCAGGTTGTCAGCTGTGTGTCTGCCCGGCGGAACGATAGCGATTGCCTGATAAACAGTGTGTGTATTTGTGCTACGTTAGCAGCTCTAGCATTGCCGGAGGCTTCTTGCTCGCCGCCGCCGCCACCACACATACAGTCTGTCAGCACAACGTAACTTTAACGAGTGTCCGTGTGTGTGTGTGTGTGTGTGTTGGTGGCGAGTGTGAGGTTGTTGGTGGCGTTCTAGCTGTGAACGTAGGTGTAGCAGTGTGTGTACAGTTTATTTGTTGCTGAATAAATGCTACAAAACTACAACTCCTCCGCTCAAGCGAGCCCCGAGCGAGCCGGAGAGACCGGAGCCGACTTCCTGTATCCTGCAACTCCGGCTCCGCCTCTTAAGGTGGACCAGCTTTTCTCCTTAAAGTGATGAGCCGCTCAGCTTTTGAATTAATTATAAATATTTCTTTTAACCGTTTTAACCGATAGCGTTAATCGGTTACAGCGTCTCTTAAATGACATATGGTCTCGTTGAGCTCCCTGAAAAGAAAAGAGCGGTGTTATTCTTACTTCTTGTCTGGCTTGCTGCTGCCGCTGCTCCCCCCTCCCCTGATGGACACCGTCTGGCTGTTCTGGTAGAAGCCTCCTCCGCTGCGGTTCATGTTAGGGTGGGTGGGAGACGCCACCGGCTGCTGCCCGGGCCGGATAGGCTTGGCTGGGGAGGGAGAAAGAGGAGATTGAGGGTTGGCCATTTCAGATGATGTTTGTGATGTCAGGAAGATTTTCATTTCATTTCAGACAAAACATCAATTCAAATGTAAATGATCTGTATATTAGTGGTATAACAGGAAGTTTCTCCAGTCGCAGAGACAAGTCACAAAAGTCCTGTGTTTTCTTCCCTGAAGGTGTATATGCGTTTCCCATCCATCCCTGCTTACCGATCTGGGCCGAATGTCCCCTCCTGGCCATGTTCTTGGCTCTGACGGCCTCCTTGATGCGGTCCACCTCCTGCTGGTAGCGCTTGCGGTCGCGGGCAGCGTTCTCCTTGGCCTCCTTCAGAGCAGACTCAAGGGCCTTGACCCGCTCAGCTGTAGCACGAAGACGTTTTTCCAGTTTAGGAAGCTCACAGCGCAGGTCTGCGTTATCACGTACCAGCTGTGGGACAATTTGCATCGCGTTATAACATTTCAAGCATGATTGAGCAAATATGTATGACAGCAAGGAGAAGGTGGTAGAATAAATTGAAAATAAAAGGCAGAAAATAAGATAAAAAGAGAGCAAGAAGAAAAAAGAACGGGACAAGAACAGCAAGAATCCTTCATTGTGTTGCTGGGTGTGTTCATTTGAATCCTACCTGTTTGTGAACCTTGGTGAGCTGCTCAAGATTGTTCTCAAGAAAGGAGATTTTCTGTTTCTGTGCTGCGCTGCCGCCTGTGTCGTCAGAGTCCATCTCAGCGCTCTGCACAACATGAAATTAGCATTAAAGCATTACAACTTAATATGCAGGGGGACTTATGATCATATTCTAAAATCCTTTAACCTGTATCACTCCAGTGATCCTTACACTGTTGCTCTTCATACCACAACTACTGGCTCATTTTGTTATCAATTGTGTACTATTTCTTTTTTTGTTTTTTGCTATACAAATTCATGTCAACCAGGTAATGAACAATCATAGTGGTTCACCTTTTTCACTCTGGTAGCCAAGTCCTGGACAAAGAGCTTCCTCAAGTTGTGCAGGGTCTGAAGCTCCTTGGCCTTGGATGGAAAAAGAAGACAACAAAACAACTTGATTGAGATGACTGGAACAAACAGTGTCAGTGTTTTATCCAATAATTGAACATGGCAGGTATAAATTTATAACAAAGAAACCCACTGCAACAGCAAATGTGCACAGATTTTTTTTACCGTTTTTTAAAACCTCAATATTGAGGGTTGAATTCAAAATGAGTCATTCATTCGTAATCATATTTAGGGATGTCACGAGAACCGACACTTCGGTAACCAAGTCAATGCAAAAATTGTGAAAAAGTGACAGTACTGGTTTTTCTACAGTACTGCAGATAGCGTAGGTATCGGGGACCAGGGCTGGACTAATGGCACTCCATTGTCCCGGGGATGATAGAAAGTTCCCTGATGATGCTCCATTGTGAACAACACATCCGTGTTGAAATGGACAGGAGGAGAGCTAGTGAACGTTAGCTGTTAGCAGCCGGTGGGCAGCACAGTCCTGTTTTTTTTAGTTTTCTTTTTCACCATGGTATCAAATTGGGTATCGAGAATAGTGGAATTTCACTGGTATTGGTACCTACTACTAAGTTTCTGGTATCGTGACATCCCCAATCAGACTGAATTTACTGTCAATATTAATGGAAATAGTGGAAAACAAAATAGACTTTATGGAAGACTGGCATTTACAACCTGCAGCAGTCAGTATGAGCCGTAAACAAGAAGTCAACTCAACGATACAATCAATTCCACTTGCAAAGGGATGTAATCCAACTATCTGATGTGAGAAATACCAACAATAAGTTGATTTAGATGAACTCACCACTGTCTCTTCCAGTCCCTTCAGGTCCTGTCTGGCTTGCTCCCTTCTGTCCTGCATCACCCTGAACAACAACAACAACAACAGTTAAAGCAGCAATCCTTCAGATTTCAGTCCTGGTTGAGTTACAATTTCTATTTGAGTGAAACAATGGGATTGTGCTCTGAGTTTAGCAGTCTGGAGTCTTTTTGTTGATACATGAGCATAGAATTAGAATAGAAAAAAATCTATTTCTATGTGCATAAGCTTCAAGTTTTCAGAATTATGTGCATAGTTCAATTTTTTGTGTGTATAATAGGGCTATCAATCGGTTAATATAGTTAATCGCGATTAATCACAAATGAATCACATTTTTTATCTGTTCAAAATGAACCTTAAAGGGAGATTTTTCAAGTATTTAATACTCGTATCAACATGGGAGAGGGCAAATATGTTGCTTTATGTATTTATGTATATATATTATTATTGGAAATCAATTAACAACACAAAACAATGACAAATAGTCCAGAAACCCTCACAGGTACTGCATTTAGTATAAAACAATATGCTCTAATCATAACATGGCAAACTGCAGCCCAACAGGCAACAACAGCTGTCAGTGTGTCAGTGTGCTGACTTGACTATAACTTGCCCCAAACTGCATGTGATTATCATAAAGTGGGCATGTCTGTAAAGGGGAGACTCGTGGGTACCCATAGAACCCATTTACATTCACATATCTGGAGGTCAGAGGTCAAGGGACCCCTTTGAAAATGGCCATGGCAGTTTTTCCTCACCAAAATTTAGAGCAAGTTTAGAACATTATTTAGCCTCCATCGCAACAAACTAGTATGGTACCAATGGATGCCTTAGGTTTTCTAGTTTCATATGATAGCAGTATCTCATTCTAGGTTTAAAACTGAGTCTGTTACAACCTAAAAATTGCAAGTTAAAGAAATTATTGGCATTAAAACAAATTTGCGTTAACGTGTTATGGCATTAACTTTGACAGCCCTAATGTAACAGCATTTTCATCACAACAGACACCCAGTTCATAATACTGCAAATATGTAAATATTGCAAAGCTTTCATCAGTGGGCTATAGGCTCAATCACCATTGTGTTACCTCATTTGGCTATAGATAGTGATTTAAAAGACATTTATTTAAATGAAAATCTTGGAGATTGCCACTTTAATATCTAAAGAAATACACACGTCACAAAGCTGGTGATAAATAGCTGCACAATTACTGTATCAGGCCATTAAAATGAACCATACTGAGTAAACAGAGTGAAAACAGTGACCAGCTGTGTGTGAAACGTACGTCAGCTCATGCAGCTTGCGGCTCTTCTCCTGGTCGGTGGATTTGAGTTTCTCGTGCTCCACTCTGAGCCTCTCCTGCTCCAGCATGATCTTCTGGTTCAGACTGGAAGACACAACATAGCACCATGTTTATATGAACCTACTGACTCAATCTGTATGTCTGGGTAAACAGAAAGTATTATTTTATTGTAATAATATACGATTGTAACAGTAAGAACAATTATCTTTCACCTCACAACTACCGTTTACTTTTAATTAAATTGTTTTTTAAATCAAATATATTGATCAGTTTGTTTTTTTGTTTTTATATGTGTGATTTTGCTTGATTTTATTGTGTTTATCATTTGTTTCTTGTGCAATCTGTGAAGCACTTTGGGTTGCCTTTGTGTATGAAATGTTCTATATAAATACAATTGCCTTGCTACCTCAAATATCAAAACACCATAACTAAAACATTGTTTTCCTTGTGATTTTGAATGTAATTCAAAGCCTTTATCCCTGTTGCTGTCCTTCCTAACGGAGTAATAAGTGAAGACAACAGAAATGTAAGTCTTACTCCTGCAGCTCAGTGATGAGTTTCTCCTTGTTGTCCAGCTCGTCTCTCAGGCTGCTGATCTGCTTCTGATGAGCTTCACGGTGGGAGTGGATCTGCTTCTCCACCGCTTCCTGAAAACACACAAATACACAACATTTGCATGGTATTTATTTAAAAGAATAATTTACATTTAAAAGACTAACATGCTGTTAAGTCGATGCAAAAGTTTAAAAAAGACCAACAGTTAGCATGTTGGGATTCTTCACACAATGTTTTACATTTAGATTTAATTGTGAGAGAGATATTTGTTTCCACAGCCAGTACACAGAAACATACAGATCTACATCTACTAGATCAAAGCTAAGCTTTTGTATTTAGAATCTGCAAAACTGTCGACGTGTGTCCAGTTTTCTGGGGCTGAGGAACATACCTTGACTTCATTGGCAGTCTGGATCTCATTTTCTCTATCCAAAGCATGGACTTTCTCTGTAAAACATAAACACAGGATTCATTATCATGAGATGGGAGTACAGTGATGTTAGTATCCACTGATCTCTAACAATATAAAAAGGAGTTAGGATTGGGTTTTGTTTACACTTCAAAATGATTCTAATTCTGCTTATTGATTTTGGTTATAAATGAAATCCTGGTTTTGATTCATGTCAAATAATTTAAATAAGAAGAGAAACCAAAATATGCAAATTTTGTCATGTGGCTGCAGTCTTTTACACTTGCTCTGATCTGCCATATTGGGAACACTGTACTATCTGGTAGATCCCTACTTCAGTATCAGGAATCAACAACTGCAACTGAAAAGCGTGTTTCTTACCCAATAGACAGTTCTTATACATTTTAATCTGTTTCCAGTTCAGAACCAGTTTTTGAAACGCTACCCTAACACGTTCTTCCAGTTGGATAAGTATGTTGAGGTTAAAGAGTTCCTGAGAGGCTTTTTGACTTTTATTCCACAGCTCCTGTTAGCATTAATTCACTCCAACAGACGTATTTAAAGTCTCCATGAAATGAAAAATACATTTTCCCAGTTTCAATCCTGTGTCTCTCTGTTAATTGTTCATTTACCTCTTGTTATATGCTAAATATATGTCCAAAAACACTATCAGAGTATTTTTACATCAAAATCTTTGCCTTTTCTTCCTATAAACGGTTTCAAATGTTTGATGACTCATCCTGCACTCAGGGGCTTTTACAGAAGTTCATCCAATCAAACAAGACTTTGGGCTGGCTAATAGTTTGTGGATCGAATCAATACACGTTCTTTGATCGAAGAAGCTAACAGAGCAATTTGGAGAGAGACAGGAAGAGATGTGTGTTTGGATATCAGAGTGCAAAAACGCTGTTTTCATTTCCAATACAATGTGGCTGAGGTCTAATTCATCCAAGTGAAACTTCACAGATTTTTAACCGACTGCGTCACTGCAGCGCGGCAGTACATGGAGCGTGAACCTCCACCGGATGACGACGCAATACGACCGGCAGAGTTTTGCGTGCGGGTGAGCGGGGGCCTCCGGCACCGTTCATCTGCATGTACTGTCACGCGGCAGTAACGTTACCACACAGCCGATTGAGAGTTAGCAATGTTTCCCTTTTATCTCTCCCTCGTCCTTTGCCTGATCTAACAGCAAGTGAGGGAGGTGGGTGTGTGGAGCCAACAATCCTCTGCTCTGTAGCTCCATATAGAGCTAAACTCTAAGCCCACCCTCTTTTTAGTGGCCCAATCAAATGAGAATGATTTGATTTAAATCCCTCTTTTAACATGTACACCGCTCAAATATTCCATTTCACAGTACAGCAGTTAAAGATGCTCCAACTTCCGTTTCATGGGAACTTTAGGTGGAATTGAAGCGAATGTGCTATGTCTGTTGTTCTGTCCTTGAACAGTGACATACCCTGAGCACTGATCTTGACAAGTTCCTCATTGAGAGAGTCCACGTTCTCCTCCAGCTGCCTCTTCTTCTGCTCCACGTTGTGCAGGTACTCTGTCAGAGACTTGATTTTAGCCTCATGCTGGAGACAGAAGAAATAATACAGATGTTTATACATACGATCGTTATGAGGATTCAGAAATGAAATCATTCTTTCTTTATATTTACACAGGTATGGGTCAGGTGGTAGGTTTTCCGTTTACAACGTTGTTTGTGGTTAGTTCCTATGTACCTGGGAGATGCGCAGCTGGCAGGCAGCCAGCTCCTTCTCGTTCTCGTCCATCTTCTTGTTGCTCTCTGACTGGGTGCCCTCCAGCTGCTTGCAGCGTTTGGCCATGGTCTTCACTTCTGACTTCATCTTACTGATGTAGAGACGGGCCACAGTGAACTCCTCATCTATCAGGCCACTGCCCTCATGTTGCTGGAAGGGCAGAAGAGGAAAGTTGAAGAGGCACGACCACATGAAGGAAAAAGTAAGGTGACGTGATAGAAGAAAGAACCAAGTGTTCATGCATTTGATCATCACAA
The DNA here is from genome assembly GCF_043250625.1 of Sebastes fasciatus. Lineage (NCBI taxonomy): Eukaryota > Metazoa > Chordata > Actinopteri > Perciformes > Sebastidae > Sebastes > Sebastes fasciatus. Next base: position 31,539,908 of record NC_133805.1, read on the forward strand.
TATCTGAACTGACATTGTACTAGATAAGTAACAAAGTTGGTCACTGGGCCTGAACCTTCTGTGTAAGGATTCTATCCATGGATGTATTAAGAGAACTGGATCCAGCGTTGGAGGCGGGGCCCCGGTCATTCCTATGAGAGTTGCTCAGTGGCACATGAAGCCTAAATGGCTCGACTTCCGTCTGGAAAAGTACCCGGATCTTGACGGAGTAGCGTCCGAGATGATTGGCGGAGTAGCGTCCGCTCGGTCACATGACTTGGTTACGGGGTCCTAACATCACAGCTTGGCGCTCCAGCCTCGGTCTGGGTCTCATTCACATGAACGGAGGAAGGGAAATAACTCTGGATTCAGCTAGTAGTGCGTTACTTTAAAAACTTGTTTTTTTAAATAAGGGTTATTATAGTATTCGTACTGGGGAGTTGATTCACCTCCAAAAAATGATCTGCTTAGTTACAGACGTCTATTTCCCAATCTAAGACTATGGGAAAAAGTCTTATTGGGCCCAATGGCATCACGTGACTGACACAGAAGTTGCAGTAACGCCGTTTGGCCACTAAGAAAGTCGGGATCAACGACCGGCGCACTTCCTCGGGGCTTGACTCTATCTCCTCATCCATTAAAACAACTCCTTCCTGCTTCTTCCTCTAGATTCCTAGAAGCTGGTGTTGCTACTGTAGCCAACGTGTTGCTATAGTAACCATACACAATGCCTCTCAGTACCTTGATGTCATTGCTGCCTACGGCGATGCCAATCTCGGCGAGGTCTTTGAGCAGTGAAGACATCATCTCGGTCACCCTCTTCTTCTGGTGGTTGGACATCTCCTTCAGCTTCTGGAGCTCAGAGTCCAGAGATGACAGGATGGACTACAGGGAGAGAGAGAGAGAGAGCATTGATTCTTTGTCTCAGGGTATTCTCCTTTTGTGTTCAATGGAGAAATAAAACGGCAAGAAATTAAAAAACAGACATTATTGGAGCAGAGAACAGTGTGCAGTCTACCTTTTGCCACTTCCATTGTTTTCACACACTCATAATACTCATTAAGTTACATTTCTCCCAATATTCTCTCAAAGTAGTGCCATGATGTTGGATGCTACAGGAACTGTGATAAATGCAAATGCAGATCCCACTGTTCCCATTGCAGAAAACACTCAAAATGTTTTACTCCAGTCTACACATATATGACGGTGTGTTCTTTATACTATGACAGTTTTCCCAATATTAGATTAAAAAATAATGGCAATACATTGCCTTGCTTTCAGTATTGTAATATCTCACAATATATTGGATTGGAACCCCTGTATCATGACACGTATCGTGTCACCAGATTCCTGCTAACACAGAGCCCTAGGGTTCCCACGGAGAGTGTGAGAGAGGAGAGATCAGATGCATACAGTGGCACGGCTTTACAGAAGAAACGTTATGTAACGCAACACTAAACTATACTGATATAAATGGTATGGTCTCATCCTATATCTTGTTTGAAAAAATATAGGTATACCTTAAAAAGTCTTTATAACCGCCCAGCCCTAGATTAAAGAGTGTTTGCTCCTATGCAATTCTAACATGAGACTGACACAATATAGTCAACCACCAAGTCCTTTTAGATTGTGAAAGAAAGACAGGGGCTGTAGTAGCAATATATGTGTGCATGCGAGTCTGCGCGCGTATGTCTGTAGTTCTTTTTATCCCTGCAAGGTTGTACAAGTTTAATTATAGTGTTGCATATTAACATATCAAAAATGAAGGTCAAATATAAGGCAGATGACCAAAACTAAAGCGTCACAGTGACTCTGGATATGCTGATATCTGTCCCCAAGCTCACCGATTTCTGGCTAAGCTCCTCGCTGATGGCCTCAAACTCCTTGGTCTTATCCTCCACCTCCTGGCTCTTCTGGTCGTAGTTGACGGCCAGTTCCTCGAGAGCCTGCAGCACCTCCTTCACCTCGTCCTTGGAGGCCTCGTTCTCCGCCTGCAGGCGGTTCAGCTCTGCCTGGAGGTTCTCGTGATCGCGGCGGGAGGAGGCTAGAAGCTGCAAGCGGGGGAAAGAAGTGTGATTACGTTACTTGCTTTCAAATGCATTTGGGCTGCAGGAATTATTAAGTGTTTGTTACGATATGGATTAGTAAGCACTTTGCATTTTGATCTGTTATCACACACACAGGCTTTCCTCCTTGCTGACTTTTTAAAATTGATAGATAGATGCATGCAGCCGTTCTGAAAATTACTGAAGAGGAATATCAGTGAAACAAAGACTTTAGTACAGTCTTGGATTGTAGTAGTGGTAATGTTATAACGTATAAGTGTGCAAAACTCACTTTTCTTATTAGCAACACATCAAATTTGCTACTCAAGACCAGTGAGAAAAAATATAACAACCAGACTAAATTATCCAGGTAAATCCTATTGTAATTGAAGATTTTAGCCCAACTTCAGACAACAGGACTGGAGTAAAACAAATATAAATACAACTTGACAGCTGTGATAGTGTGTTACCTTAAACCTCTGAAACTACAAAGATCAAGAGTTCGCTCTACACCTGTACCTTCCCTCCACCTGTTGGACCTCCACAACTCACCTCATCCTGGTCCAGCATCTGCTGCTTCAGCTTCTCAGCCAGCTGGCTCTGCTGGTTGATTTCCTCATCCTGTAATGTGCAGAGACACAAAACGACATTAGCATTCACACCAGACACCACAGGTATCACTGGAGACGGTAAGCACAAGGTGACAGACCACTAATAAATTAAAAAAGCTTTGGGAAAAATAAAAGGAATACTGTTTTTTTTTACTTTTTTTATGAAAATATCTCAATTTGTTCAAAAGAAATAATGACCGCTGAATCCCTGCAAAGCAGAGATATACATTTTTTAGGGCTGTCAAAGTTAATGCGATAACGCATTAATGCAAATTTGTTGTAACGCCACAAATTTCTTTAATGCAACTTGCAATTTTTAGGTTTTAGCGGGCTCAGTTTTAAAGCTGGAGTGATACTGGTATCATATGAAACTAGAAAAAACAAAGGAATCCATTGGCACCAACCATGTCATACTAGCTTGTTGCAAATTAAGCTAAATGACGCTCCAAACTTGCGCTAAATGCATGGCCATATTCAAAGGGGTCCCTTGACCTCTGACCTCAAGATATGTGAATGTAAATGGGTTCTATGGGTACCCACAAGTCTCCCCTTTACAGACATGTCCACTTTATGATAATCACATGCAGTTTGGGGGCAAATCATAGTCAAGTCAGCACACTGACACACTGACAGCTGTTGTTGCCTGTTGGGCTGCAGTTTGCCAGTTTGTGATTGGAGCATATTTCTATGCTAAATGCAGTACCTGTGAGGGTTTCTGGACAATATCTGTCATTGTTTTGTGTTGTTAATTGATTCCCAGTAATAAATATATACATAGGTTTGCATAAAGCAGCATATTTGCCCACTTCCGTGTTGATAAATACTTGACAGATCTCAATTTAAGGTACTTACTGACCAGATAAAAAATGTGCGATTAATCACGATTAACTATGGGCAATCATGCAATTAATTGTGATTAAATATTGTAATTGATTGACAGCTCTAATATTTATGCAATAATGACAAGGTATCATTTAAAAATCAAATGTGATGTCTCTAAAAGAAAATCAAAAGTTGGATTTCACAAAGACATCCACCAACTGTGGCCTCTCTCTTCAGGCTGTAGCATCCATGCATTTTGTCAGATTAGCCAGCGGGATATCGGCCTACGATCCAAAGACCAGCAGGAACACATTCGAATCAAACAGCTGCCTTGTTTCTCTCTAATCTCATTTTATGATAAATTGGATGGAAACATGAGACTTGAGGCGGAGGAATGTCTGAAGGACATTGTTAATCACTCTTTAGTTACCTCAGCATGGCATCATGTCATTCTTCATTTTATTTGTTTTGCTACAGCATCAATCTGTTTCCCTCCAGATAACCCACAGCAGTTTTAAAGTGTCATTTGCATATTTTATGATGAAATTCTTAATGACATATTCTTGTTTCATTTTCATCACTTTGTAAGTAGTGTGTAAAACCTGTAGACATAATGAGCCAAGTCTACAAATCCACAATCAAGCAAACAGCCTGTCCTCTCGCTCACCTTATCATCCAGCTGCTTGTACAGTTTGGCCAGCTCAGCCTCACACTTGTCCTTCTCTACGTCGGTGAGGCGAACACCCGCCGGCACGTTGGGCGTGGAGGCCTGCTTTTCGTTGATTATGTTGTCCAGGGCCTGCATCTCGGCGTTGGCCTTCTCCTTGTCAAACTGCTCCTCCTGTGGCACGCTTTCACCTGAGGTGGGAGCACACACACATGCGTCAAGTATGCCTGTGTGAAGAGCTTTATTTGTACTATCAAATAAGTTTAAAGTAGGGCTGTCAATCAATTAAAATAGTAAATTTCAATGAATCGCACATTAATATGTTCAAAATGTACCTTAAAGGGAGATTTGTCAAGTATTTAATACTCTTATCAACATGAGAGTGGACAAATATGCTTGTTTATGTAAATGTATGTATATATATTATTATTGGAAATCAATTAACAACACAATGACAAATATTGTCAGAAACCCTCACAGGTACTGCGTGTAGCATAAAAAATATGCTATATCACAAAATGGAACATGGCATCAAAACTGCAGCCCAACAGGCAACAACAGCTGTCAGTGTGTCAGTGTGCTGACATAACTATAACTTACTCCCAAACTGCATGTGATGATCATAAAGTGGGCATGTCTGTAAAGGGGAGACTCGTGGGTACCATAGAACCCATTTACATTCACATATCTGGAGGTCAGTGGTCAAGGGACCCCTTTGAAAATGGCCATGACCGTTTTTCCTTGCTAAAATTGAGCCTCCTTCGCGAGTAAGCTGGTATGACATGGTTGGTACCTATGGATTCCTTCGGTTTTCTAGTTCCAGATGATGCCAGTATCTTCACTCTCACCTTAAAACTGCTGCTACAACCTAAAAATCGCAAGTTGCGTTAATGCGTTAAAAAAAATGGTGGCATTAAAACGAATTTACGTTAACGCGTTATCGTCTTCACTTTGACAGCCCTAGTTTAAAGTAAGTTGTCCTCAATGCACTGTAGAACAAAATCAGCCTTTTTAATTCTATGCAGTGGCCAGACTGTGAACACAAAGAGGAAATGATCTTCACTCCTACGTGTTAATGCATTACAGCGATACAAACAGGTGTACTGATGTTTCCTATAGGAATCTCAGACAAAATCTGTTTCTGACATTGCAACCTGCACTGGAACACAGGATCACAAGAATCTGGATCAAATGTAAAACGGTAAACAGCATTGTTTTCCTGATGAATCTGTGGATGGGCATAGATGAAACATTGGAATAAGACGCAGTCAACTTCCTCACCATTCCTCCAGCGGTTGAGCTCATTCTCCAACCAGGTGACGGTGTTCCTCAGGGTCTTATTCCTCTCCTTTTCTCTCTCATATTTCTGCTTCCACTGCTCTGCTGTCAACTCGACGTTCACTGTGACAGTGTTCTTGATGGTCTTTGCTCTGGATGTAGATAAAAAAAAACATAGGTTTTATTCCACTAAAAAGGACTCAAATAAGGACAATTTATGCACCATTATTCCTTCAAAAAAAGGCACCTAAATGTACCAGCAACCAAGCATTAACCATCACTGGATCAACTGTGATAATGATTATGAACACATGTATGGCTTTCCATAACTTCTCTGCACCTATACATGGACTTCTTAAACTCCATTTTAAAGTATTCATTTCAAAATAGCATTTTTTTAGAAAGGGATCTCAATTCAAACGTATTTATATTACAAACCGTAGAAATGACATATAGCAGTATGGCTTGTTTTCATACTACTGGCTGGCCTACCTTTGGCCGAACATGAGAGTGGATTTGGTTTCGGACTCATTATAGGAGGAAGGGGAGCAGCAGATGACAATGGTGGTTCGACAGTTACCACCCAGAGAGTCCTGCAGGATACGGGTCATCTTGCTGTCTCGGTATGGGATGTAGGCCTAATATACACAACAACATATACAGGAACATTTAATGAGCAGAACACAAATTAACGTACTGCGGTGGACCATGCAAAATCTGAGAAAATCTGTGTTGAGGTAAAAAAAAAACGTTGGATCATCAATTTTCTCTATTCATCAGTAAATAGTTCCACAAAATAAACGACAAAGTGCTTTTTGACCGGAACATATCATCAAGCTGCATCTAGATCTGAGTGACAGAACACGTTGATTAGGGATTATTTGACAATAACACCCTACATGACAAACCCCAGAGATAGACAGAGGAAAGAAATACATGCATGCATGTCTATTCATTCTGTTTAAACCTGGAATTTCTGCACAATTACAGATAATTAGTATTATACTTTTTGTAGAATTAGATTCCAGTGGTGGCTGCGTGGGATTGTTTCCGACTAGCGTGATCAAAACATTTCCAATAACTCCAGAGTGTTGTAAAGTCAAAATATATTGAAAAAAAGATAGATGTAATCATTTTCAAAATTCACAACGTGTTTCTATCCAATGAAATATTCTGCTTCCGTCCATATTTGTTGCCATTTAGTCTTTCAAAAACAACATTTTCACTGCGGTCAAAAAACGGGTTGCTCTCCCACTCACACAAAGAGAGGCACCTGTATTAAAGGGGCGGTCGAGCTGCAAACTAACAGCACCATAACTTACATTTACTATATATAGCCAAAATAACAACAAATATAGATTTTTTTCTTTTTTTCAAGGTGATAATATCATAAATATGACGACAGATATTCAAAGCTTCACTCAAACACCTCAAAAGAAGCTTCGAGTGTAAAAAAAAGACATTCAGTACAGCCCTAAAAGAGAGTTTGGTATTCCCTATGTTAGGATAATAGACTTGCTGCTCCTGCGATCCTGAAACTGAAGAAGAGGCCTGTGATTTCACCAGCACAGAGCCAACAGGATGTGATGGCTTCAGTAACAGTTCTCATAAGTTTAGTAAAAACAGGATGGCAGTTAAAAGCTAACTTGATATATTATTAGTGTTGATACAAACAGCTAAGCTGCAGCAGTGTGCTATAACTCTTTAGACACCAGGATGCTCGGTCAGGAGTGAGACATCTCTGCACAATAGCTCATTTGTTTTAGACCATCACAGATATATCCGAGGCTGTCCGCCTCCAGGTTGTTTACAGAGCGGAGGGGCCCAAGAACAAACCGATTGTTGATTAAAGTGAAAAGTGTGAAATCACTATGAAGCAGCTAAAGCAAAACATTGCTCTGAGGAGAGTTGTTATCTGCTCAAGTTATTTTTGCAACACAAAGGACCTGTAGATGACTGAAAAGGGCTCTTTCACAGTTAAGATAACTGAAAAAGATGCAGGTTTCCCAGATGCACGCCTAGCTCTGAGCTGTGCAGCTGGTAAACAGTACACTTCTCTTCTGTCTGCTACATTAACAGTAATGTCTGTAATTTCAGAATGCTATAAAAACATTTTGGGAAAAAAAATCATCACCTGAGGTTATAACAGATGTAATGTTTGTTGTTCTGTATAAGCTACATGATAGAAAAAACTAAAACAAATTCAGGCTCATTATGTTCTGAAGTAAAGATTAAAGCTTAACTGACATGACAGTAACCTCAAGGAAACAGATTTCTGTCAGATAATTCACTTTTACTTACAGAGCAAATGAAAAGACTTAAACCCATAGAACAACCCCACAGCATATTCAACAAATGGATCTCTTTACTGACCGTTCCTTCAGCCAGAGCAGAGATGACGTTTCCCAAGGACGACAGAGACTTGTTGATATTCTTGGCTTCATCCAGCAAAGCTCCCTCAGCTCCTGTTTTACTGACCTGAAAATCACACAGACAATAAGCTCAACAAAATCTTGTGCATCTCAATGTTTAAGGCAAACAACAGACTCTAATCTGAACCCAACCCAAGTAAACAATACAGGGAGAATGGGTTAACCAAAAAATGTAGATTACAATTAAGGCTGTCAAAGTTAACATGATAATAACGCATTAACGAAATTTGTGATTTTTAGGTTGTGGCGGGCTCAGTATTAAAGCTAGAGTGAAGGTACTAGTATCATATGAAACTAGAAAACCAAATGAATCCATGTCATATTAGTCTGTCGGGAAGGAGGCTACATAACGCTCCAAACTTATGCTAAATTTTGTCAAAGAAAAACTGTCATAGCCATTTTCAAAGGGGCCCCTTGACCTGAAAATGGGTTCTATGGGTACCCACGAGTCTCCCCTTTACAGACATGCCCACTTTATGATAATCACATGCAGTTTGGGGCAAGTCATAGTCAAGTCAGCACACTGACACACTGACAGCTGTTGTTGCCTGTTGGGCTGCAGTTTGCCATGTTATGATTTGAGCATTTGTTTTATGCTAAATGCAGTACCTGTGAGGGTTTCTGGATAATATCTGTTTGTTTTTTTTTGTTGGTAATTGATTTCCAGAAGGGCTGCACGGTGGTGCAGTGGTTAGCACTGGCGCCTCACAGCTAGAGGGTTGCAGGTTCGAATCCGGCTTGGGACCCTTCTGTGTGGAGTTTGCATGTTCTCCCCGTGTTAGCGTGGGTTTTCTCCGGGTACTCCGGTTTCCTCCCACAGTCCAAAGACATGCAGGTTAGGTTAATTGTGGACTCTAAATTGCCCGTAGGTGTGAATGTGAGCGTGAATGGTTGTCTGTCTCTATGTGTCAGCCCTGCGATGGACTGGCGACCTGTCCAGGGTGTACCCTGCCTTCGCCCAATGTCGGCTGGGATCGGCTCCAGCCCCCCCGCGACCCCTAACGGGATAAGCGGTTGCAGATGGATGGATGGATGATTTCCAGAAATAAATACATACACAGGTTTGCATAAGAGTATTAAATACTTCACAAATCTCCCTTTAAAAGGTACTGAACAGATAAAAAATATGTGATTAATTTGCGATTAACTATGGACAATCATACGATTAATCGCGATTAAATATTTAATCGATTGACAACCTTAACTACAACACTTTATCACAAAAAAAATGAATACGGCAAAAGGATAGAAATCTGCCAATATGTATGACGGGATGTTCTCTGTACCTTTTCGCTGCCAGCCAGATCCACCAGGTAGAGTTTGCCACTGAGTTTATGCTCTGTCTGAGTGTTCTCCTGTTTGACGTTTATCAGGAAGATACTGTGACTCCTGGAGCTGTGCTCGTTCATGTCTGAAGGAGAAATGATACCCGTGTGTTTGAAACATATCAAAAATGCAAAAAACTACAGTCAATAGTTTTGTGACACAGACCACAAGAAGGTATCTTACTTGTAACTGCTACATGTCTGTTTGATTTCCCTTCATCAATTGTATCCATGACCTCCTCTGGGCTGCAGACAAATCTCTCAGTGCAGCCCTTTAAAGAGAAGCAGAATATGACGTTAGATTATAGGCCTTCATAAACAAGTTTTACCGGATACTTGACGTGTGACAGGAGGCTCAGTCTCACCTTAACATATGGTACTCTGTTTTTGTCTTCATGCACTGACAAATTGGTCTTTGACACTGGGGATGAGAGGAAATTTAAACATTTAAATAGACATTTACAGTATATATTCTGTTTGTATCCTTGCCTATGCTTCCAATTTCACTGCTAGTGTGGATGATCTCTGGTCAGCACATATCAAATGTTCTTGGACATGAATGGCTCCCATCAGTAACTTCTGTAAATGTTTCCCCATTGGCCAGTTTGCAGTTTGAGAACTAGAAAACTTCCACTCAGCAGGTTTATATACCTTGGAATAGATGAGCTACAGCTGTTAGTCAATCACAACAAGTATTGTGGGGACTGTCTTCAAATCCATTTACCAAATTTCCTTTTCGTTGAACTAAAATTAATTGCAAACAAATATAATTATCACCAAGTTATAGTGTTTTTGACAAAATCATAAGAACTGGGTAATATGAGAACCTTAAAATATAACATAAGAGATGCAACAAAAAGATATTTTCATTTTCAGGTTGTGATCAACGTCAACAAAACACGTATCTTGGTGTTGTTGTATATGTAGAATATAAATATTTACAACTGACAATTAACAACAAAGTCAGTGTGTTTACAGCCGACATCCCTCTCCCTCATGTTCCTAACACAGGCGCTTGTTCATTTTCTCGACATTTCACAGGCTTTTAGCAGCTCCTTCTGTCACATCTGTTGTCACTGTTTGGTACAAGTAGGAGGGATTGGAGGTAAAGTGTTCACTGCGTCATCGCAGCAACTTACCATCCAAAAGGTCCCGGATCTTGTCTAAGTAAATTTCAAAATATGAAACCTGTGAACAGAGAAGGAACCTCATTATTTGGCAATCCAGCTGAGAGATCAGACCAGAGAATCAAAATACACACAGGGGGCTGTCTGCTTTACTGCAGATGATTAAACAGCAGCATAGTAATATACAGGTTTTTATACACAAATACACAAAAGACAAAGATATCATTAATTCCTAATTATTAGGAATAAGGGAAAACCCAGCAGGCACAGAATAAAAGGTGTTGAGAATGGTTTCTAATGTTTGATACAGGCAGCTCAGGTCTGATATTTTCACAGTCAACATGAGACCGGAAATGTGATGCAGAAGCACCAAGTGACATGTTACACATCACTTATATTGGTTCCAGAAAAATGCTTAGTAATAGAAAACTGCCAAACAGGAAGTAAGTAGCTTGTTGCTAGCACCCACAGTTTGAAATAGTATTAGTCAGCCATGAATGTCACATTTTAAACACATTATCTGAAGCAAACAATTTGAATTTGGGGATTGAAAATCTCACTTTCTATTTGGAGAGCAGTGTCTCTCTAACCACTGCATTGCTTTTCAACTGGTGGTGGGACGGGTCAGCAACTACCCTTTTAACTACTTACTTTGATATGAAACTCCAAGTTTTCATCCATGGAATAGATATAGTTGAAGATATCTTGAACTATCCTGGGGATGATGCCCATTGCATCTGTGTCATGGAGATTCCCCTGAAAACAGACAGTAAATTAATTTAATGTTATGATGTAAAGTGAAGATTTCTATTAAAAAACAAGATATTTGAAAATAACACCAGTTCTTAGAAGTCATCCTTACCTCCATGGTGTGTGTTTTGCCAGATGATGTCTGCCCGTATGCAAAAATTGTCCCATTGTATCCCTCCAGAACATCTACAAGACGCCACACAGAAGGTTTTTGTATTATAGTCAAGATTAAAAAAAGGCTGGGCTGGTGTCACTTTCATGTGTTGTGTACATGCCTCTAAATAATAAGTCTGGTGTGTAAACATACTGATAAAAAAACAAAACAAAGACCTCACCTTTTACAATCCTCTGGGCGCAGGCATTGTACACTTGTTCCTGTGATGTGTTTGACTGAAACACTCTGTCGAACATGTACGGTTTGCTCTGGAATGAAGAGAAGAAGAGTGAGTGAGCAAGGCTATAGCACCAAAACAAAACCCATTATTGTGTCATTTAAAATAATAATCTGTGACATGTTTTGTAAAGAAATATGTCGCCAACAGTGATTCAACATTAGTTAGTTCGACACCAAGCATCCGATACGTGTTTCCGGAGAAAAATCCATTGGCAAACAGGACGTTATGCATTCTGCATGTCCAATGGAATCAATATAGCATGAGCAGTGATTGCTGCCTTGGCTGAGGTTGCAAAAATAAAATGAGATCAACCTTCAGAAAAAGAAAAGACATATGCATGCAGTCCCTACTGACCCTTCACACATTTCACCCCTAGTTGTAAATACACTTTCAAAATGAGTTTCACTGATGGGCAAGTCTTTTTTCAGACATGTTTGCCTTTATTTAATAGTGACAATAGAGAGGTGATAGGAAATCAGGCTAAATAGGAGGTAGGGGTGGAAAAAAAATGTATTCACCTATGTATTGCGATTTTTTTTTTTATGATTTTGAAATAGATTTTTTAATGGAAGAATCAATGTATTTGCTTCAACAACCACTTTCATTGTTGTAGTCTGAAAAACTCATATATGTTCCATATCCGATCCATATCCCTCAAAAACCAAAACAAACCGCAGCCGGCCGCAGCGAGCCAAACCTAGAAAAACGGCGGAGGGTCTGCATGGATACGACCTGCACCCTCACATATTAAATCTAAAGTGGTAAACACTACACATCCAGTAAAGGATGGAAACACTTTGGGTTTCACACATGGCCAGAAAAAGCAGAGCTAGACATCACGGCTAAAGCAGTATGCTAACTCTGTCATGGACAGGAAACGTTATCGTATTGCGGTAACGTGTGGTCAAGCCATTATCAAATCATCACTCTGATCTCCGTGGTCAAATCGGGCGATGCTACAACTGTAGCGCAACCATGCACTGACATTTATGAATGCATACAAACGGCCCCGATGGAGCTGACCAAGGATGTATAAAGAGAACGGAGCTCACAGGAGAGCTAGCAACGGACCTAGCCAAGTTGGCGGAAGTATACACGTGTGACTACGTCCGGTTATCAAAACAAGGTATTAATAAACGGTACTGTATACAAAACACATGTATGGAAATAAGATTTATTGGATTATATTCATCAGAAGTATAATACATTACATGTCCCTTAGAAATTAAAAAGAAAATACCACTTAATTTATACATTATGAAATGTTATTCTTTGATTTTTAGGTTGCTGGAATTGTTTTTATAAATAATTCCTGACAATGACTGATATATTTGACTTCAGGACATCTCTGACTACATACTTAACTTTAACTTGGATATTTTCCAAAGTAAAAGTCCCAAGAAGTGTATGATTCAACATTTTCCCATGGTCTAGTGTTAAAAAATGTTAACAAAATCGCAATAAATCATAATATTGAATCGCAATACATATCGAATCGGTACCTAAGTATGGCAATAATATCGAATCGGGAGATAGGTGTATCGTCCCAGCCCTAATTGGAGGGGTGACATGTAACAAAGATCCAGACTCAAACCGCGGGTGTTGCGTTACATGGTCAGTCTTGCCACCAGGACACTCCTAAACTGTCACTATTTGACGTTCTCAACCCAATTCATCCTCTGCTCACTGCAAGTTAACCTCTGAAAGTTAGCTGTCCTGATACAACTTCTCCCGTCCCATTTGAACTCCTCTCCAACAATCTCGGCACAGCATTTATAATGAACTAAATTAGACCCTGAGCTTTTCCCACTGGCTAAAGAGCCAGCCTACTTCAAACAAGCACGAGTGAAGTGATATCCTATGGGCTAATGAAAACTTCAAAGCACAATTCCAGTGAGATAGCAATCAATAGCTGGATTTAACAAGGCAACCGCAGGGGAAAGAAATTGATGCTACAAGCAATTCTAAGGTTCAACTGAGATGGCACGCTGTATTTAGCGGTTTAAAATCCCAGTTGACTCATCTTGTCTCCAGCCTGGTGGGTGGGATTCTAGCTGTGGTGTAGTTTAAGCACAAAACAGCCCCACTCACATGTGATACCCCAGGTGGCAAGATTAGTTATTGATTCAGTGCTAACACCTGTAAGAGCAGGAGAAGGCTGAGAATGTTGACAAGCAGCTGGTGTTACCTTGAAGACGCCATTGATTAGGACTAACTTTAGGACATGTTAACACATTCATAACTCGAGGTGAAACCACAAATATCTCACTGCCTGACATTAAAAACTATAGGCACCTTTACCAGTACTAGAATTATTCAGACTACTACAGTTGAGATGTCCTCAATTTGCACTTGGCTCATAATCCCCCGACAGACGGTCACATCTAAAGCACAGCCCGGTGCAACACACAGCAGCAGCATCTTAAGACGTTGTTAATTCAGTCCAGCTAGCCACATCCTGGCAATTAACCCTGTCCAGAACAAGAGCACTGAGCCACTATCACGCCTGCCAGACACTGTCAGCAAACAATGGCATAGCCCGAGTTTAAAGTCCTCATTGTTACAGCTGCTACTGGCCTTGTTACCTACACTTCTGTCTAATGGGATTACTTGCTGAAAATGTAATTACAGTGAAAAGCATTGTTAAAGTATTAATAAGTGCTCTGTCACGTTCCTGCTTCCTGATGTCTTTGTTATGATACTTGCCACGGCTAACCCATTCAGGAGAGACCGTAACACACAGTCCAAGGTTATTCTGCAGCATCCACATGATGCTCATTGTATGATGCATGAAATCTAATTGGATTTGTGCTGCTAGGCAAAATAGATCAGTATTCCATGTTTTATCAATTTGGGTTTGTTGGCAACCTTGCTTCCTGATACACAGCTGTGAGGAAAAAACAGGTGTCAATTGCTTCTGTTATTTACTTGTTTAAATGCATTAGGAGCACTTTTACTTATCTCTCTCTCTCTCTAATCATTTTCTTTCCTTTTATGTCTTGCGTGAATCCACCATTACACTAAAAGTAGCTGGGTCGTGTTCTTGGAGGGGGTATCCCAGGCTACTGTATACAAATAGAAGATGTGACAGCAAAGCATGGGGGAATGACCTGATCTTTTATGTGCACAACTGACACAGAAGTAATGGATGCATGAATAATTCACCTGCTGCACACTCGCACTACGCTGGCAAACTAAGCATGTTACGACACCCATACCACCTCCTCTGGAAACTTTGTCTCCCTCCCTTTCCTGCAAAAGACTGGCAGGACTTTTAAGTGAGCCACAGCTGAGTAAGGGCGTACTGCCGGAATATGCTCTGGGAGAGCAATATATCTGGTGTAGGGAATATCTACATGAATATCTGCTAGCATCGAAGCAGCATTGCCAATGACTGCAATGGTAAAGCTGCTTGTTAGACGTCTTTACAACGCGCAGTTTGGTCAGCTTCACCACTGGCTGAGCACCACTGTTTAGGCTTCAGCCCTAATACAGGGTCCACGCCCTAGATTGTTTTAAAACGGATACAAATATGAGCTAAGTGAGTCAGTCACCCTTGATAAGAGCATCTGCAAAACAAAGTACATCACCATAATAATTACCCTCCTCACCCAGAGAGATCGCCCAGCGCCCGGCCAACTGCCTACTCTGATTGGTCGAACAGCTGGTTACCAGGAGAGAAAACACAGGGGGATTACCCAGGAGGCCTGTGCTGCTGCTTATGGGCACTGTACGTGTTGTACATATTGCAGATGCACCAGCAAAGGCTACAAGGCTCTGGCCTGCAACACTTGCGTCCTTCACAATGTGACTGGTATTTTGGCACTATGACTGGCACTCTGAATTGGGCTGGGCCACATCATGCCTGAGGGGCACAGACAGTACACTTGCTATTAGTTAAAGGCCTCAAGTCAGTGTCAGCAAAACTATTCAAGAAGTCACCACAGCTTCAACAGTCTTCACTGTTTTGCATGACAGAAAATGAATAGTCTTGCTGTATTCTAAATTCACCACCTAAATGAGTAGTTTAACTCCAAAGAGGATGTGATTCATATCCACTCAGCCGAAACTTGCAACTTTGTGAAGGCAATTTAAGATCAGTTTCTATTGCCTTGTAAACTCTTTTAAAGCATAGGTGAGCAAAAACACAAAGTCCACAAAGAGAATGATAATGTTGCTAAGGAAACCTAATGTTTAACAATTTTCAAATGCTGTGCCATGGGCTTTTGCACATTTAGCGTGTCAAAACTTGAGATGTCAGCCTGTTTTTTATACTGTTGTTATGCTTCCTGAATACTACAGTCATAAGGGTTATAAAAAGACCAACCTTTTTCCTATTGTGCATGATTTTAAATGCTGCCATACAGATATTGTGTCAAGGCATGTAATGGCATGAACACAGGTTGTGTAAACAGTGCCCTTTTCAGACATACTGTATATAGGCGTATGATGAGAAAGTATCAAGTGCACATCTGCAAACTGACCTCAGGGCAATTTCTTTATTGATTCAGTAAAGTGGAGGCAACATGGCATTACATTAGAAAAGGCATTTCCCTGTTTTGTCATAGTGGAAACTGTTCTCACGCCATTATCCTGATCAAGTGAAGACAACTCACTTTGGTTTGATCCCAACCTGATCATTCTCATTCAAAGTAAATAGATGAAGTGAATATGTAGTGGAACATGTTGGGTTATTAAGTGTAAAGTGTCCACTCACTGAAGGCCAACAGGACACCACTGGCCTGCAGACACACTTACTTGACATTTCCACTGCCAATGACATTATGTTGACGTGACCATTGTCTGCTTTTCCTGTTCCTTAACAGAGGCTGTTATCATTCTGTTATATTACAGCTTATTTCAACTTGGTCTATAAAAAGGGTTGCTTATGAAGCCAGCAGGTCAGCTAGCTAATGTTAGCTTGAATTAAGCAACAGTATTAAAAGTAGCCATCTAGCCAAGGCCGGCTAATCTGTCACCTAGCAGCTGGCCTAGCCTGCTAGCCTGTTAGCCTGCTAGCCTGCTAGCCTGTTAGCCTGCTAGCCTGTTAGCCTGCTGGCCTGTTAGCCTCTACTGAATCAAAGCTGGCTTAGACGCGTTCTGCTGACGCACACCGGCCACTATTAACAGCTCTATCGGTCCACATGCACGGCTACTCATGTATTCATGTCATGATAACAGTGCAGTGGACATATGCTGGCGACATGTTAACCTGAGCCAGCCACTGTGTGTGTGTCTTTGTTGAGTGACAGCTCGCTAGCCGGGACAGACAGGGACATTGAGAACAGGGACACTAAGACACTAAGAGAAGGGACATTTGACGCCAACACAAACTGGACTGGCTTTTACAAATGTTAAATGGAATATGACCAGCAACTCTCCATGAACTGATGAGCTGGAGAGCGAAGAAGTAGGAAGTTGAAACGCAATGGAGTGTGTTGGTGGCAGCAGCAGCTTGTCTCGAGCCTCTGGGCCGGCGGAGCACCGCAGCGGGGACCGGCTCAGCCATGCTAACGGCGAGCTAACAAGCTAACGGAAAGCTAACAAGCTAACGTTAGCTAACGGCCGCTAGCTACCAGACTACCCAACATGGCGTCCTGACTGAGACACAGAGCTCTGTCCTTTAGGGAACTAAAGCTCTTCAATACACAACAACTCACCGAGATAATCACGTTCTCTTCCCCTTGAAACTTGGGGATGTATCTGTCTCCTCTGGTCACCTCGGAGCTGTTGAGGGGCCTAAAACGACACATCACTTTGATGGTGCACTCCGCCGGGTCGGCCATCTTCACCGTTTATTCACGGTAGCTTCACCACTGAAGTTAAAGTAGATCCTGGATCCTAGAGGCGGCTGCTGGGGGCGAACAGGGAGCCCGAGCCCCTCTGTCCCAAGCTCAGGTTGTGGGGAGGCCGACAATCTGTCGGGCTTTCAACAAAACTCCTTGTTTTCCTCTCAATCACTTCCCCCTGCTGTTAGGAAGCCATGATACCGGTGGATCAGCGGCTGGCTGCTACCTCGCCCCTCCTGCTGCTGTGGATGTGGATCACAATGACGTCACCTGTGGATGTGGATCACAATGACGTCACCTCGGCGCTCCCATCCCCACTGGCTTTCTGTTGTTTGTATAAAAAAAATCCTGTTTCCATGTGGAATTGTATTCTCCATTACGTTTGTCTCGTTTGATGAGTCTGAGCTTTATTTTAAGGTGTAATTATAATGCAGCCATTCTCCCTGTAAAACTATCTGTATTCCATTAGCATGTCCTTCCAGTCTAGGCCTATATATATATATATATATATATATATATAGGCTATAAGCACAACTTTTCATCACACATGTATCTTATTGGAATAATAGAGACATTTTGTTTATGAACAAATCACTTTTATTTGAGAGATGGGTTCAGAATCAGATTCTGCTGGTGAATCAATTTCTCAGTGGGGAGGGGATATTGTTCATTTACAGATAATTCTTATCTACATACAATGTAATATAAAAGTTAGCCCTGCACCTGGATACGTATGGAGAACAAATTGTTCCCCAAAATAATAATACAGCCAAAGGTGCCCTATTTCAAAGAGATGTTATGGTAAATGGACTTGCATTTATATAGTGCTTTTCTAGTCTTTCAACCACTCAAAGCGCTTTATGCTACATGTCAACATTCACCCATTCACACCCATTCACACACTGATGGCAGAGCCTGCCCATCAGGATCTAATGTAAATACTCATTCACACACCGATGGCTCAGCCTTCAGGAGACATTTGGGGTTAAGGACACTTCGACATGTGACTGCAGGAGCCGGGGATAGAACCATCAACCTTCCAATAGGTGGACGACCTGCTCTACCTCTGAGCCACAGCCACCATATTGTAGATTTGGTTTGTAAATGATTGAATGAATGGTTTGTACACCTATTGTTGGCATTTCATAGTAATGTTGGCAAAATGTTTTATTCATAATTGTAAATTTAACAATAAAACACTTTTTTCCTGAAGGATGTTGAGCAATATGTGAAACCACTTTCTAATATGACTAACAAAAAAGCTAGATCAAGACACTTACATGTCACATCTGTATGTTTTATGATATTTTTGTCTAGTGTCATATACCCCTGGCTCTTTTGTTATTATTTTATTTGTACAATATCCCCTTCATAAATCTGTATTATGTTCTTTTATTTAATTAAAAAAACATTCTGTTATTGAATTTAAATACTGAGTAATCGGTGGTGGGAAATAACAAAGTATATTTACTCAAATACTATTACTTAAATCCAATTTTGAGGCACCTTGTACCTCACTTGAGTGTTTCCATTTCATGCTTCTCCACTAAATTTGAGAGGCAAATATTGTATGTTTTACAGCACTACATTTATTTTACAGCTTTAGTTACTGGTTACTTTGAAGATTCAGATAATCAAATGAATGATAATTATTGAATTATTATAGATTAAGCTGTAAAATTAGCCCCACCTTTACCAGCTTCAACATTAAAGGAGTGTGTACATTAATGTATTTAAATATATGGCTCATGATTCCACATAATGACTACTTTTACTTTTGATATTTTATATTTTGATGCTAACAGTTTTTTTAATTTTAATTTTAATTTTTATTCAAATGAAATGTTGAAGTCATTACTTGTAAAAGAGTATTTCTACACTGTGGTATTGCTACTGAATATCTGAGTAATTCCACTACTGTCAATAACCAGTGAAAATCAATAAAAACACCTATCAACCTCTAAAAACAACAAGAAATATTCAAATGAAACACAATGATATACATTCATCGTTTACTTAGACATTTACTTGTTTATTTCTGAGCAGGAGAGTGGTGGAAAGTACATTTACTTAAGTACTGTAGTCCACTTACTTGTAATTAGTATTATTTGTACTTTTTACTTCACTGCATTTATCTGACACCTATAATCTTTACTTTGCAGATAAATATTGTACATCCAAACATGTTATCAGTTGATGAAGATATAATCCATTGTTATAGATGAGACAAAACAACAATATACAAAGTAGTTAAAATGTCCATCCATCCATCTTGGATGCTGCTGATGTGTTAAAGCATCAGAAACAACTCAATTATATAACTTGGGCAGGTAAAAAGATTAAAGACAGTGCTTTTACCCATAATGGAGTATTTCTGCACTGTGGTATTGCTACTTTTACCTAAGTAAAGGATCTGAATGCTCCTTCAACCACTGCATATAATCAGTATTGGAGGAAGTATTTGGATAATTTATTTAATTAAAAGTAGCAATGTCACAATGTTAAAATACCCCTGCATTGAAAATGTAATTTATGTAAAAGTATAAAAGTCTTACCAGAAAAAAATACAACAAAATAAAAAGTAAAAGTTCTCTTTAGACTATTTGAATGCCCCCCACCAGTGCTAAATTATTATATAATATATATTGAATTAATATTGTTGTTGCATGAATGTGAATAAAGCATTTTTTATAATATAGCTGCTCAAGTTGGAGCAAATCAATAAAGTCAGTATTTCCCCTTGAAATGCAGTTGACTACTGGTAAAAGTCTAACAAAATGATCATATGCAGTACTTTAAGCAACAGTGTTAGGAGAGGGTGATGTGGATAAAATCCTTTGTAACAGTATATCTTAATTTTACATTTCAATATCAATATATATATATTGTTATGTAGTAAATTCCCTGTCAGATTAATTGAGAAAATGTTGGATGGATGAATAAAAAAAAAAAAACATGATGATTTGCCAGTCCATCAATACATGAAGCATGGTGTGCATTAGCTACACAGTCTAACCCATAAAGCTAACTTCTACTCAAGAGCCCAGGGTTTTCCAGAATACCAAATAAGTTACGCTGAATTACATGAAAATGTGTGTGAAATGAAACAAGATCCTCCATTTGAAATGCAGCCATAAAAAACTGCTTCTTAGATTTGAATGTTTCACTGAATATAAGTGTGATAAAGCTTGAGTGAAACACTGACACCGATGTCACACAGAGTGGAAGACATGTTTTATGTAAGCTGCTTTAAGGAAAATGTATGATGAACACTGGTGCTATTGTTATACCCAAAAGAGGATATTACTGAAGCCTGTGACTCAGCTGTCTTTAAGAGAGGGAGCCGCAGCTGTGAGACCTCCTAAATAAAAATGCATCATGTCTGACCTCATTCAACAGATGCCATAACGGAGCAAAAGCCACGGCAAACCATGAGTGGCTGAACACATTTTCTGGCCACTCCCCGAAACAGTGAGGGATATCCTTTTTCATGTTGGAGTGCTGAGCTAATCCAAATACCAGTTCTACGGGCCTCGTACTGGGAGGAAAAGGGTGTGGTGCTTCTGTGTGAGCTAACAGGGTAGTCTGGTTGTCCTTGAGCAACAAGTCCCCAGAGACCACATTGTCTGCTGTTCATCATGTATGGGACTGGTAGAATAAATGGGAGTGTTATTCAGTAATATGAGCTGGTTTTGTACTCTTCATACCTTCACACATTCTGACACACAAAAAGAAGGAAGCAGGCTGAGGTGTTAATTTATAATACTGAGTTACATATTTATAGGCGACCCTCCACCCAACCCTAACTGTGTACCAAAGGGCTCAGCGTACAATTAAGCCTATTAGTTGACAGCTGTCTGTGTCTTGCTTATTATAGTCTTATAGTGTGTAGATTTACTTTACACAATGCTCTTTACATTTTAGGAAAAAAAACAAAAACATTTCAATATGTAAAATATACATGCTCAGAAATGTGTGACATGCAGCTCAAAGGATATAAGCATTTATAATGAGATTTTAGTTCACAGAATAAACCACCATAAACAACTCTGCTATTCAAATGTATGGTTAGAAAATAAAAAAATAAAAAAAAATAAAAAAATGAACCTACCATCACAGCCAATATGATGCTAAAATCACCTCCTCATTCACTTTATGTAAATGGTAAAAGTGTGGCTAAAAACTGAAAATATGTCCAACTAGAAATTCACCACATTTAATGATTATTTTATCAGCTGAAAGAGGAGGGTAATCCCACATCAAAAAGTCTAAACATATTAATGTTTTTTTTTAAATAATTTAAATATCTGAACACATAGATTAGTATATAGTTTGTATATGTTGTTTACTATATGTAACTAGTCTCTGCAGGTGTCCTGAAGTTGCTGCTGCAGCAGCTCCCTCTTCTTCCAGGCTACTGAAGAGTAGCAAGACAAAGGATGGACAAACACTGATCCAGGAAAGAAAAAGTTGAGGGAGTGGTTAAGTGTTAAGTTTACTCTGTTTAGCAATGTTGCCTTCGCTGTTGTATTTCTGAAGTAAAATGGACACTCCATCTGTTTCCATCTTGCAGGTTATCTACAGTACTAGTTGCAAAAGATTATTAAATGTACAGTAATGCAAAAAGTCATCTTACTGTACATTTTTACAGTAATGTAAAATTACAGGTTTCATCCTAATTATATACATTTTCTGTATCTTTAAATTAAACCCTTTGAGCTGAGAGATGAGCTTGATCACATATATAAAAGAAAAGATCATATATTCAACCATGTTTTTCTTTTGGTTTCCCATCTTTCTCCAAAAGTTGTTTGAATAGTAAGATAGGAATATGTCTCTTATGTTTAGTGTTGCATTTAGACAGATCAAGGTCAAGGTCAAGGAAAACTTTATTATCCCCTAGGGGCAATTTGTTGTACAGTCAGCAGTACCACACAGCCAACACACAACAATAAATGCAATAAATAGCCTATTAAAAGTAATAAATACAAAAGCTTGCAACATAAAACATTACAGGGCATTGTTTAGTAAACCAATGGCAATCGGAACAAAAGAATTTCTGAGCCTATTGGTCCTACATTTAGGCAAACTGTATCTGCGGCCTGACGGGAGCAACCTGTACTCAATGGAAGGGGATGGCTAGGATCGGCTAGGGTCAGATAGGACTGACTGAGCCTTCTTCAAGGTCCTGCTTTGGAACAGAGGAGTCAAGTCATTCAGGGTGGTGCCTGCAATTTTGCTGCACATTTTGACTATGGCCTGCAACCTGTTCCTGTTTTTGAGCGAAAGCAACTCATACCAGCTGATAAAAGAGAAGGTCAAGACAGATTGGATAAAACAAGAGTAAAACATTTTCATAAAAGTGTTGTCCACCTTCAAACTACAAATTTTACGTTAAAAATACATCCGCTGATGAGCTTCACACGCTGATGAGGATGCTCTCCAGATGTATGAACTGTAAATGGAGTTACAGCCAAGTGCAGGACCAGACCTGAATTTGCAAGTGTCTGGCCACAGTCCAGCTCAAGATAGAAAGCTGGATTGTACATGAGGTCCATTTGCACGATATAAAAATATTGGAATTATAAATGTTACAAAACAATCCAAAAACCAGTTGAAGTAATGAACACTTAAATTAGGAGTATTTATCCTCATGTTAATGCTTGACTTGGGGCAGTATTTATGGAAAAGAAAAACGTAATAAATGAACACTGAAAAGGACATCTACTGCGCAGTTATATGAAAACAGCCAAATGACATAATGAATATAACAATAGTCCAATTACATAATAAAATGTGATAGAATATGAATGTTTCTTTGCTCACCAAAAATCCAACTCAAGGCCAGACATTCAAATAAATCCTAAAATCCTGACAGCCGAAACACATAAACTAGAACATGTAAATCTGTCCCTAAAGACAAGTTTTGAATAGCAAAGTTAATTCTGAATAACATTTTGTGACAGTAGTAGACAGTAGTTTCAAAGTACTTTCAGATGTATGAACGGGTGATGAGAATAAAGTTCTCATGACAGCTTCGGAAACAGGCTGCATTACTTAACAAGTATGCAAACTATAACAAGTTTATGATGTGCCGGCACTGGTTATCAATCAATAGGAATTTGAACAAAATATCACACATGTATGTCAACACAGGAAAATAAGTATCAGGAAAAGCAGACAGTCCAGACGTGGTAAAGGTATCATAGCTGATGACGTTCAGAGTTAATGCTCGACCTTGGGAACAGCATGTTGCAACACATTCTCACTCCCAACTCGTCAAATACCGCCACTTGGTCAGTGCCCCTCGGCATCGGAGACCGACACACGGGGTACCCCTCTTGCGTTACTTTTGGACGGACCAGGGACGGCGTGTCACAATACGCTCGTTAAATGCAGTGTCCTTTCAAAATAAACTTCCATTTTCACGGGAAGTTAGGTTTTAGCATCACAAACACTAAGGTAGGGTTAGGAAACGGTTGTGGCTGATGTTAACTTCACTGACTAACGACTCACGTGACTGACGATACCGATGAGTCACACGATTAAAGCATGACATGACAAAATAATTCAACTTTACTTTTAGTTTCACACGGGACACGAACACCAGTCTCCTGGTTGAAAGCAAGCCCCCAGGAAGAGCGCCAGTCATGGATCCCATTTTCGTAGTGGCCAAACGGCGGTACTACACTTCCATGTCCGTCACATGATAACATTGGGCCCAAAAATACTTTTTCCCATAGACTTACATTGGGAAAGAGACGTCTGTAACTCAGCGGATAATGTTTTTTGAGGTCAATCAACTTCTAGTATGAACACTTGAATAGCCTGTATTTAAAGGGACTGTTTGTAAGAATCAGAATTGCTTGTTAACAGCGACATCTGTAGCTGTTAAGTCAACAAAAGTCAGCGTCCTGTTGCTTGCGCTCGCGCTTGTGCTCGCTCTACATAGATATGAACTGCTTCAGCCTCCCGACCGCGGCCGGAGGGAACAGGGGAGACACCGGAGTTTTGGTCGGAGACGATAGCGTTTCTCTTCACAAGACACGAGAAACCTCTGTTGGTCTGGAGGAGCTGCAGCAGTTATTTCTGCACAAACGTCCACTGTACATTCACTAGATATTCTCAGAGCTAAACTAACTCTTCTGCAGTGTGGAGTGTACATGCATGCACGTGAGAGTGGAGCGAAATAGTGAGAATGAGCGTGGTGTGTGAGTGAAGGCAAGCAGAGGAGCAGAGTACAGCAGAGACTCCGGTCCCGGAGACCAGAGCTACGGTCTCCCCCGCGTCCTCCGACCGTGGCCAACACTGTTTAACAGACGGGCTTCACTAGACAACTTTGAGGTTTTGGTGCTTCTGTGTAGTTTGTGTTGGAGTCTGAGTCTGAACAGCGTAGCCACACGCGAGCGCGCATGGGACACCGACCCACAATGATTTATACGTGTAAGAAGTTACAAACAGTCCCTTTAAGTCATCAGGTCCTAAAAGTTGTAAAATGCACTAATAGCTGAATCCAGAATTATTTCCCTTCCCCCGTTCATGTGAATGAGACCCAGACCGTGAAGACAGCGCAAGCCGTGACAAAAGCGTGACGTTGGGACCCTGTGATCGAGCCATGTGACCGAGCGGACGCTCCTGCGCATGTTCAATGGGCCCAACGGATGCGGAAGATCGCCGGAAGATCCGAGTACTTTTCCAGGCGGAAGTCCAGCCATTTTGCCTTCATGTGCCACTGACCAACTTTCATAGGAATGAACGGGGCCCCGCCTCCAACGCTATATCCAGTTCTCTTAATACATCCATGGTTGAAAGTCTTGTTTGTTTGACCCCACTACCATCACCCCCCGCCCACCCTGAAAGGATATTAATACTACGTTGCGTGTTCTGACTAACGTTGGAATAACGCCACAGGTGGGTTTACATTGAAGTTAGTTGAAAGCTCGGTTCATCACATACTGTTGCTAAAGGGCGCCTCCGTGCGTCGGTTTCTGATGCCGAGGTTCACTTACCAGAAAGGCGAGATTTGATGAGTTGGAAGTGAGCACCGGTTGCATTGGCAAAATAATCCCACCTCATGGTCCGTGTAGTAGCTGTTCAGGAGCTTTCAATCGTATCACATGATCTTCATCAGCAGACGGAGTTTGCCCAGTTCTCATAGAATTGAAGATGTTCAAATTTACATTGTTTTGTAGCGTGAAGAGCACTTTAACGACTTCTCTTCCATGTTGGTTTAAAAGTAGAGGTTTAAATTTCACTCTTGACCTTTGCAAAAAATACATAAAGTATCTTTAGAGCAGAAGCCATCACAACACAACATCTGCAACATTCTGGCATCACAGCACACTGGAATCCTTATATACTGTATATCATATATATTTTTATATTCTGATTGTTGGAGAAAATGGTGTCAGCCTGGGAAAAGTTTGGAGATATTCCTACATTTGAGACAGGAATGGTGGAGGTGAATTATACAAATTCATGAAGGAATAACATTTGCTCTTGCAAAATAAACAGGAAGCACCCTCGGGGCTGGTTTTGTATTTAAAGAAAATTGATTGGTTGAGATCAGGAAATAGTCAAATTAGGAAAAGAACTGATGAGTCATGACTGAATAACATTTGCTCTTGCAAAATAAACAGGAAGCACCCTCGGAGCTGGTTTTGTACTTTAAGGAACATTGATTGGTTGAGATCAGGATATAGGCTAATTAGGAAAAGACACATAAAATCAGCAAAGATCTTGTAATCATAAACAAAGGATTTAGAAATCATATGAGAAACACACCATGGAAATCTCCCCTGATCTTCAGATGAACAAAGCCAGAAGGAAAAGAGAAAATCAGAGAAGAGCTGGAGACAGAGGACAGTGGGCCAGTAAAAGAGAATATATTCTGGTTGTTGCAGGAAATGTGGTCGGCCTGGGCAACGTGTGGAGATTTCCTTATCTCTGCTACAAGAATGGTGGAGGTGACTCATACAAATTCTGAACTAATGAGCTGATTGAATGAACTTGTTGTTTCTATGGGTATACATGCATATATAAAAGAACAACCCCAGGTTTCTATTCAGCACTGTAGCCAGGCTGACAGAAAGTCACAGCTCTATTGAGCCATGTATTCCTACAACCCTCAGTAGTAGTGACTTCATGAGTTTCTTTAATGATGAAATCATAACTATTAGAGACAAAATTAATCACCTCCTACCGTCAACTGGTACCAATTTATCCTCAAACTTAGGAACCTTAGAAACAGCTGTACAACCTGATATATATTTAGACTGCTTTTCTCCTATCGATCTCCACAAATTAACCTCACTGATCTCCTCATCTAAATCATCTACCTGTCTCCTAGACCCCATCCCAACTAAACTGCTTAAAGAAGTTTTACCTCTAGTTAGCACCTCTTTACTGGATATGATCAATGTGTCTTTACTAACAGGCTATGTACCACAGTCCTTTAAAGTAGCTGTAATTAAACCTCTTCTTAAAAAACCCACTCTTGATCCAGAGGTCCTAGCCAACTATAGACCTATATCTAACCTTCCCTTTACCTCCAAAATACTCGAGAAAGTAGTTGCCAGTCAGCTGTGTGACTTTCTACAGAACAATCATTTATTCGAAGATTATCAGTCAGGATTTAGAGTGCACCATAGCACAGAGACAGCACTAGTGAAAATTACAAATGACCTTCTAATGGCATCGGACAAAGGACTTGTCTCTGTACTTGTCTTGCTAGATCTCAGTGCTGCTTTCGACACCATTGACCATGACATCCTATTACAAAGACTGGAACATTTAATTGGCATTAAAGGAACTGCACTAAGTTGGTTTAAGTCCTATTTATCAGATCGATCTCAGTTTGTACATGTCAACGATGA
Organism: Sebastes fasciatus; assembly: GCF_043250625.1. NCBI lineage: Eukaryota > Metazoa > Chordata > Actinopteri > Perciformes > Sebastidae > Sebastes > Sebastes fasciatus. The sequence continues at coordinate 31,567,003 of NC_133805.1, forward strand.
GTCCTCCATGTACGCCAAAGTTAGTCACGGAGTTCCACAGGGTTCTGTACTTGGACCAATTCTATTTACCTTATATATGCTTCCCTTAGGCAATGTTATTAGAAAACACTCCATAAACTTTCATTGTTATGCAGATGATACTCAATTATATCTATCAATCAAGCCAGACGAAACAAACCAGTTAACTAAACTTCAAGCATGCCTTAAGGACATAAAAACCTGGATGACCTGCAATTTCCTGATGTTAAACTCAGACAAAACTGAAGTTATTGTACTAGGCCCTGAGCACCTCCGAAACAAATTATCTAATGATATAGTTACTTTAGATGGCATTGCCCTGGCCTCCAGCACCACCGTAAGGAATCTGGGAGTTGTCTTCGACCAGGATATGTCCTTTAACTCTCACATAAAACAAACCTCACGGACTGCATTCTTTCATCTACGTAACATTGCGAAGATCAGGCACATCCTGTGTCAAAATGATGCAGAAAAATTAGTCCATGCATTTGTTACCTCTAGACTCGATTACTGCAATTCCTTATTATCAGGCTGCTCCAATAAGTCTCTTAAGACTCTCCAGTTGATCCAGAATGCTGCAGCACGTGTACTGACTAGAACTAGAAAAAGAGATCATATTACGCCTGTATTAGCTTCTCTACACTGGCTGCCTGTAAAATCTAGAATAGATTTTAAAATCGTCCTCCTCACCTACAAAGCGCTAAACGGTCAGGCCCCATCATATCTTAAAGAGCTCATAGTACCCTACTACCCCACTAGAGCACTGCGCTCACAGAATGCAGGGTTACTTGAGGTTCCTAGAGTCTCCAAACGTAGAATGGGAGCCAGAGCCTTCAGCTATCAAGCTCCTCTTCTCTGGAACCAGCTCCCAGTTTCAGTCCGGGAGGCAGACACCGTCTCTACATTTAAGAGTAGGCTAAAGACTTTCCTCTTTGATAACGCTTATACTTAAGCTGCTATAGGCATAGACTGCCGGGGGACTTCCTATGACACACTGTCATAAGGAACTTCCTATGACACACTGAGCTCCCCTCTCCTTCTGTATATACTCATGTCCCATGTCCATGTTGTTACTAACTTCATTCCTTCCCGGGAGTCCTTGTGCCTCCTTGTCTCGCAGCTAACCGTGGAGCGGGGTCACACCTGGAGTGAGGTCATACCTGGAGCGGGATCACACCAGGGAGCGAGGTTATACCAGGAGCATGGGTACACTTGGAGCAGGGTTTCACCTGGATCTTGGTGGTCTCCGGTATTGTGGCTGCATCTGCTGCCGCGTCGGTGCCTGCTTGACACCAACTGCTACCATCCCTAATTAACTACGTCTGTACGAGGGACTACCAATGCTAACGAGGGATTTCCAACACCTAATGACAATGTGGCAGCCTGGAGAATAACACTTCTCAATCACTGCCAAAGACATCAAGAGCTCCCAGCAAGCATGCTGATGCTGCAGGAACCAACGCACGGGCATCGATCGCAGGGACGTCCCACACCAATACACATGGACGTACTGAGGAGAGATGCTGGACAGTGCTGGCTTTCCGATAGTTGTATTATCACTCTTTCCATCCACCACTATTGGTTTTGTGTTATCAGCCCTACTTGTATTAGTTATTACAGCTGCTAGACTGCTATTGTGGCTGCTTCTATATCTCTCTCTCTCTATCTCTCTCTCTCTCTCACTCTATCTATCTATCCCCCCAGCCGGTCTCGGCAGATGGCCGCCCGCCCTGCGCCCGGTTCTGCTCCAGGTTTCTTCCCAGTAATCGGGGAGTTTTTCCTGGCCACAGTGCGCTTGGTGGATCCTGTTGGGTCTCAAAACTATGGTGTACGGTCATAGACCTGCTCTATATATAAAGCGTCTTGAGATAACTTCTGTTGTGATTTGACGCTATACAAAAATAAATTGATTTGATTTGATTTGATATATCTCTATTTACATTCATAGGTGCCTTTCTGGTGCCATATGGTCTGTTAGCTGTGGTGTGTGGGATACCTCTGTTCCTACTGGAGACTTCAGTTGGTCAGTTCACCCAGGAAGGATTCATCACGTCTTGGAGGAAATTGTGTCCACTGGCACAAGGTGAGTTGATTTGAGTTGAAGTAAAATGTGCAGCAAACAGAAGAAAAAAAGTCAAAATCACACTTTATACATAAGGCTATTACACCAAGACAAGAAATGACAATTTTCTCCAAATCATTCAAGCTGGTTTGTAAATGTTTAATGCCTCAACAGGTGCTGTTTCTAAAACTGTGGTTTGTATTTCTACTGTAGGAATTGGATTTGGATCACTGATAATTTCATACAGTTGCTTCATCTACGTTTTAATTGAAGCCTGGGCTCTCTTCTACCTGGTGTTCTCATTCAGATCCCAGCTTCCCTGGGCCACCTGTGAGAACGCCTGGAATACAGGTAAGACTAAGTTTACTTTAAGTTAAAGCTTGGAAAAAAAGTTTGATAGGGTCTTACCTCAATGGTCACAGCATGTGATCTAAAACACAGTAGTCAATTGTGCTGAAGTGTGGTTTTTAGTTGACAAACTTCTTGCTGTTATTCACTAAAATGATAAACCACCAGAGGTCTGTACTACGAAGCAGGATTTTGGCATTAGCGAGGTAATTTCAGGGTTAACTCAGGGTTTTCCGTACTACGAAGCTGGTTTACTTCTTACCGGGGTAGATCTCCATGGTAACTGATGCTCAATAGCTAACCTGCTCCGGAGCAGGTTATGTTCCAGATAAGAGATCAACTAATATAAAAGCACCTCCTACTGATCAATCAGAGCTGAGTGTGGTGATTGTATGATAATATTACACACATATGAAAAAGTTTAAGTCATAATCCAGACTAAAAACAACACAGTTTAAACTGACAGTTGCAGGAAAGACAGCTGGATTTATGTTGTGGGTGTTTACCGCTTTGATTTATATTTTTATATATATTTGTTTTACTTGGTCTTGTGTCCGTATCACACCGCCAGAGGGGGACGCAGCTGAAAGGAGGTTTAAATAATGATAGACGCATCATGTTACACAGGGTAAAAAGATGAGTAATCCATTCATCTGTTACACTCTTAAACACTATTTATATTTAGACGACTATATCTGACTTTTGAGTGTTTCGTTAAATTAATAAGTCTGTTAATTTACGCATTCACACATCCGGAGTTCTTTCTTTTGCCAGCTGTTCTTCCTGCCTTTTGCAGCTTCAACTGTGTTAATTTTAGTCTGGATTATGTGTTTAACTACTTCGTATTTGTCTATTATAGTTTACTCTTTCTTTGTAGAATGTGCCGCTCTGCCTGTCTGTCTGTAGACTTGTCCATGTCTGTGATTGGTCAGATGCTGCAAACACCGACCCGTGCACGCGCTCATAACGAGATTGGAAAACCCTGGGTTGATTTACCGAGTTGATAACCAGCTTCGTAGTAGAGTTTAGCGGGATCTCGTTTGTTAGGGTAAGTGTAGTGAAATTCCGTCTGGATCCCAAAAATAAGCCACAAACGAGCTGTAGGCACAGTAACTTCAGTCTGACGCGAATGACACGAGATGTAATCCAGTTTAAAACGTTTACTGAAAAAAGTTAGATATTACATAGTGTCACACTGTAGAAAATCTATGTGCTCCCGTGCCTAACGCAGCTCTCTGCCTCCCAACTCTAATGCACACTCACTCTCTCACTATATTAAAGGGAGTATAAATCATCAAAATTCAAAATACATGCATTTGTCTCTTTACCTTTTTAAACATTACCTAAGTCAGCTACAATAACTAGAAATTATGAATTTTAACTTATATTCACACATTGTGGCTCTTACAGTAAGTGAAGCCAGATAACGAGAAGATACCCTGGGTATGTTGAACTTGCTTCGTAGTACAGGCCTCAGGTCGCCAGATTGACACATACAGTCTAAACAAACACAAACACCTTCACATCAGCCCTACATTTTAGAGCCTTTGGTTCACTTAACCTCAATGAAATGTTTCTTTGTTCCCAAACTCAGCCAACTGTCTTGGTCTTCAGACTGTCAATTCATCTAATGTGACTGCAAATCAGACCAACACCACCTCTGCTGCAACTGAGTTCTGGGAGTGAGTCTAACTTCTTTATCTTCTAATGAGCCATAATAGGATAATGTACTCATTCTATGTTTTAATGTTACCTTTTAATGCTATTGGCTAAAATTCACAATGTTAAATGTTCTAATGCAAAACACAATGACAGCTTTGACTTCGAAAATTATATTTTTCTCACTGACTGAATTAGAAGTCTCCAGAGTTGGGACAGAGATCAGAGACATTTGTTAAAGAAAACAAAGAATAGCTCAAATAATTGACAATTCATAGTAACATGAATAATATGTTAAAGGCAACAATGAAAGATGTAAAAAAAAAATAATACAAAATAAAACAGCTAATGTTGTTCAATGTAATGTCAAATTATAAGTAGATAAACTCAGTGACAATCTACATATCCTATCATTCCATGTCTCCGTTCAGCACTTTGTGTCACATCATATGTGCCTCTTAAATTCCCCTCTCCTCAGGCGGCGGGTGCTGGGCATGTCTGGAGGCATTGAGGAGCTGGGCAGTGTGAGATGGGAGCTGGCCTTGTGTCTTCTCACCTGCTGGGTGTTCTGCTACTTCAGTATCTGGAAAGGTGTCAGATCTTCTGGAAAGGTTCAATTCAATTAAATTCAATTTATTTTTATATAGCGTCAAATCATAACAGAAGTTATCTCAAGATGCTCTATATATAGAGCAGGTCTTAGACCGTACACCATAGTTTAGAGACCCAACAAGATCCACCAAGCTCGCTGTGGCCAGGAAAAACTCCCTGTTTAGTGCGAAGAAACCTGGAGCAGAACCGGGAGGGGGGAGGGGAGAGAGAGAGAGAGAGAGAGAAGCAACCACAATAATAGCACAGCCGCTGTAATAACTAATACAAGTAGGACTAATAACAAAAACGATGTAAAAGAGTGATAATACAACTATCGGAATTGATATCATTGGGTCGTCCTCAGACGGGCTTTCCAGCGGAGCTTCCAGCTGTCTCAGTCCTCCATACATCTGGCTAGCTCGCCAGCATTGTCCAGCATCTCTCCTCAGTACGTCCATGTATGTTGGTGTGGGACGTCCCTGTGATCGACGCCCGTGCGTTGGTTCCCGCAGCACCAGCATGCTTGCTGGGAGTTCTTGATGTCTTTGGCAGTGACCGAGAAGTCTCATTCTCCAGGCTGCCACTTTGTCACTAAGCATTGGTAGTCCCTCGTACAGACAGAATTAATTAATGGTGGTAGCAGTTGGTGTCAAGCAGGCAGCGGACGCAGGTTCGTGGAAACTGTCACAAGTTGGAGAGCAGAACAAGCAGGGATGACCCAAACACAGACAACAGCAGGCTGACTGGTGCAGTAAAAGATTTAATAGACAAAAGGCTTAAAAAACTGAGAATCCAAAATGCAGGCAGGTAACAGCAAACAGGTAACTGGCAAACAAAAATCCATCCGTAACATTCGGAATGGCAGAACCTTTGCAACTTGTTCAACCCCCTGAGGTCTAGGATTGGGCGAAACCTGCAATCCTTCTTTGGAATTAGAAAATACACTGAATAGAACCCACTAAGCCCTGTATGCCACTCTACAGGCTCTATGGTGTCTTCTCTAAGAGGGATACTAGTTCCTGGCTGAGGGCCAGGGATTTTGCGGGATCTCTGACCACAGACATTCTGACCCCGCAGAAAGTGGGTGGCCGGCATCGGAACCGTAGTGTATATCCCTTGGACAGTGTGGATACCACCCAAGGGTCTGTGGTCTCCCTCTCCCAGTAGCTGAAGTGCTTCTGCGAGAAATGGCCCCTCAGGCCTCAGGTCTGCCCCCCCCCCTACAACGTTTGGTGGGGCGACCACTGGGGGCTGGTCCTCTTGGCATCTGTAAAGCTGGCCGGGAAGGAGCATGCCGACACTGATCATAGTGCTCAGAATAGCGAGAGGCTCTAGCTTGTCCACCTGGGCAAGCAGGTGGACAAGAATGGTTGGGACCAGGTGGCAAAAGATCCCTCCGCCACAGGTCAGCAAACTGCTTGTTCTATCTGCTTGTGCACTACGCTCTAATGTCTGTCGAGCAGCCGGCCCAAACATTTGACCTGGAACCACTGGAAGGGAACGGACGGTGCGACGACACCCCTCCGCCAGAGGGGACTAGCTAGACCTGGCGGCGTGCCAGCGTCACGGTTGACATCAACCTTCCAAGCTCCCAAGACATGAAAGCAAAATCCTGAAGGGATGCATCACTGAGAGTCTGAGCAGAGGGGTCCACACCAGCTTCCTGCAGGCTCTGAGACAGAGCCAGGATAAGATGAGAAAGTGAATTACCAATACGCCCCATCCATGCTGCTCTGTTATCACTCCTAGCAGGGAGATCATCAGTCAGTCGACACTGAGGACGGGGACGGAGGGCATCAAGTCTGACAGCCTCATCTAGGGATACTATTAAAGAGGGAATGGTAGGCTGGACCGGGGCCATACGGTCTAAACCATAGCTACCGGCCTCCTGCATGGCAGCCAAGTTTCTGCAATCACTGGTGTGATGGAAGAACTTAGGGTCAGCCCAGCACCTCTGGAGCTCTGCAATATAGGGCTTAGAAGGAGGGACCACAAAAGGCGGAGGACTGTGGCATCTGCCTAAAAAAGGCAAACTCAACAAAACACAAATGTCTTACAATGCAAGCATGCCGCTGTCCTACATACAAGCTAGGCTGCTACCGCGGTGGAGTGTGCCTCTGAAAACACTCTACACACAAGCTATTATACGGCAGAAGCGCACTCAAGCACTGCCCGATAAACTTAACAACACTCTGAACAAAAGCTACCATGCAGTAGCATAGCTATCATGCAGTAGCTTAACTTAACAAAATGTAAAAGATATACTCACTGTTGCATTCCGCCGAGAGCAGAGAGCCCACAACACAGGAAAGGACCAGGCGAGCCCGGCGAGCTGCCGTTCTACTCACCTGACTAGCAGTAACTTTAGTTCAGCACGAACAGTGAAATCACCGCTGTCCGTCCAAAGAAAACAGATAATGAAATTTGAAATATTAGCTTGTTGCAGCCTCTGGTGGACGAAAAATCGCAGCACCAATCCTCAGGACCACAACCACAACCAAAACCCAAGACCATGACAGAAACATTTTACATATCTATGCATTTGTGATGCATATAATCATCAATAACCTTTAAAGGGACTATTTGTAAGATTCAGAAATGCTGCTTAACAGCGACAACTGTGGCCTTGAAATCAACGAAAGTCAGCGTCGAGCTTGCTCGCTCTACATAGACATGAACGAGCATCGCTCAAAACAGTGAGGCGACACACGTCAGCTAAAACCACAATATCACTCTATATTTCAGCTGCTTGGCAGTAATGTTGGCAGACCAGACGAAGGTCTCTCCATGAATCACTGCTGATCCTAGTGTTGACTTTTCCTGCTCAGCGCAGGCTTCAGCAGCGGGGCTCCTCAACGAGTTACGTTATCGCCTTCCGACCGCAGCCGGCAGCCGAAGACACCGGCACCCGGTCAGTAACGAGACGATAACGTAACTCGTTGAGGAGCCCCGTCACTTCACAAGACACGGAAAACCTCTGTTGGTCTGGAGGAGCTGCAGCAGTTATTTCTGCACAAACGTCCACTGTACATTCACTAGATATTCTCAGAGCTAAACTAACTCTTCTGCAGTGTGGAGTGAGCGCGCGTTCACGTCTAGAGGTGGAGCGAGACAGCGAAGACGCGCGCGCATTCTGAGTGAAGGAGAGCAGGCAGCGGAGACGAGGCTCCGGCCACAACCGAGCGCACATATGCGAACGCGCATATGTGCCGACCCGCTACATTTATACGCTTAAAAAGTTACAAACAGTCCCTTTAACAATTTTCTTTTCATTTAAGGTGGCGTATTTCACAGCCACGTTCCCCTACGTGATGCTCCTGGTGCTGCTCATCAGAGGCTTGACTCTCCCTGGTGCTTGGGAGGGGATCTACTACTACCTGTATCCAGACCTGAACCGCCTGGCTAACCTTGAGGTGGCCTGTTTATTTGATCCAACTGTAGAATTAAAATCTGTGTAAATGTTTTAAGTTACTTCTTAAGGGTTTATTAATCTATTTAACTGTAATATGTTCCAACCACGTCTAAACGTAAAAATATTTATAACCGTTCTGAATGGCCACACATTCAAAGCAAAAAGCCTGCAGTTCTCCCTTACCCTCCTTCTGGCTGCATCACTCTGAATCTATAAACTTTCTCCAATAGCTTTGTGTCTTTTGTGTGTCTATGTTGTCTCAAAATGGTGAATAATACAAATGGTGGATAATGGCGCACACTTATTAAGGTGTGGGTTTGGTTTGGTTTGGTTCACTGGCTGGGAAATGGCTGGCTGGCTTTTTGGTGACATCCTCCTGATTAGGGCCCCGATTAATCAAGCATCTCTGAATTACTGTTAGGAATCACATTGAACGTTAAACTAGAACACCTATTTCAGTATATAACACACTTTTTCTTACATTACAGGTCTGGATAGAAGCAGGATCTCAACTATTTTTCTCCTACAGCCTGACTGAAGGGAGTCTGCTTGTCCTGGCGAGCTATAATGAGTACAACAACAACTGTTATAAGTATGTACATGTCCGATATCACAAGAACTTTGATATTATACTGTGCTGATTTTAGAAGAAGGTTTTGTCAGATTACAGAATAATTTAAAGACAATATATTACAAGACATTTACTTTGCAAGTGCTCATAGGAATGTCCTCTTTTTGACAAGGGTCTATTGTCTCTCTGTGGCGTCTAGGGACTGCTTCTGGCTCTGTCTGCTGAACAGTGGGACCAGTTTTGTTGCTGGATTTGTCGTCTTCTCTGTACTTGGATTCATGGCTCAGAAACAGGGTGTTACCGTTGACACTGTGGTCGAGTCAGGTAAAGATTCTATATGACATGCTGTTGAAATTTCATATTAAGTCCAGATACAAATGACTTTGTCCTTCTTGTTTATCTCCTGTTCACAGGTCCAGGTTTGGCCTTCATTGCTTACCCTCAGGCAATAGCTATGATGCCTTTGCCACAGCTTTGGTCTGTGTGCTTCTTCCTGATGCTTATTCTGCTGACTGTTGACACACAAGTAAGATGGTTTTGTTGCATTACCTAGTGATTAATTACCAATGCATTGCAGGCACAAAACTGAATTGTTTGCTAATTGTATTTCATCCCCAGTTTGTGACGGTCGAAAGTTTTATCACTTCAATAAGCGACTTGTTTCCGAAGCTGTTTCGCAAACCAGGAAGACATGAGATGGTTGCCCTTTTCGTCTGTTTATCCTACTTCCTCATAAGTCTGACGTTGGTCACTGAGGTGAATGAAATATTTCCATGAGGGTACTTTCAAACATCTATTGTCACAAAATGTTTTTAAAACTATTTCTCATATCGTCTCTTCCTGCTGCAGGGAGGGATTTACGTATTCCAGCTGATTGATTATTATGGGGCTACGAGAGCTTGTAACTATTTCATGGCTTTATCGGAGTGTCTGGCTCTGGCCTGGGGTTTTGGTATGCAAACAAATACATTGAATCCCTTTTTCATGATATATATCCTTGCTTCAAATGTCTTTTTCAACAATCAGTTATGACGTTATGTCTTTTTAAACTGCCCCTAGTCAAAACACAGGATGAATAAAATGCTTGAGGGGTTTCTATGATTTCATTATATAGCTTTGGTCAGACTGGTTGCATCACCTGAATGTAACCAGATTCTTTATCCTTCTGCCTTGGTCACACTCTTATTTTAGCTACAATACTCTGCAATGCTAATAAAAACAACGTTATATAACTTTGGAACTGGTGTAATGCACAGTCTGTGAATTTCTATCAGGTGCTGATCGTGTAATTAACATCATTGAGGACATGACAGGACAGAGACCATCTGCTTTCTTCAAACTGTGCTGGAAATACATCATTCCTCTGCTGTCACTGGTGAGTCAGAAACGTTTTAACAGAAACAAAATAACAAGACTAGTGTAGACGAGTCTACGGCCCTGCTAGCTGGTCTGATAGACTGTACATGGGCTCAGCTGTTCTGGGAGCGTTGTTAAAGCATCATAGTTTAGTTTGTCAGTTAACACTAAAGACAAATTACAGCTGAGGATGATAAGGATGCCCTTTATTTTTGCAGGATAAATTAAAAATTTGACCTGATGATGGCGCTAGAGGAAAGGTTAAAATGTATCCTGAGGAGAACATGACTGTCTGAACCAAATTTCATGACAATCCATTTAATAGTTATGGAGACATAACCAAAAAATGTCAACCCGAACGTGGCACTAGAGGAAAAGTTGGGCGATGACCGGAATCGGTAGGATTCATTATCATGTTAATCCATCTCATCATTTGTTGAGATATTTCAGTCTGAACCAAAGTGGACTGACTGACATTGTCATGCTGCTAGCATGGCTGAAAGTCAGAGCTCACATTGACATACATATCAATCTGTAGAACCTAAAACTTCTTTTGCTGTGGCAAACTGTTTACTACCAACAATCTGTGTTCACAGTCCAGCAGGAGTAAACTAGTCTTGCTTTTCTTCAGTTTTCCTCTTTTTTTCCAGTAATAATGCAAGATGTATTTGTGCAGAATAACTGAGGATATTTGAAAGGGTCTCTGTACTAATACATTTTTAAATTAAACTTTTTACGCTGTTTTTTCCCCCCACAAAAATTACTCTCCTCACCTTCACAGATTTCCCTTATCCTGTACCTGGTTGATTACAAACACATCAGGATTAATGACTGGTACATTTACCCTGACTGGGCGTTCGCACTAGGATGGATCATGACACTCTCCTCTGTTCTCATGGTGCCACTGTGGGCAGCTGGACAGATGTGTTCAACAGCAGGAACCATCAGACAGGTCAGTGTTCATAGAAGACGTTTCTGCAACTCTGGATGCGTCAAAAAAGGCTCAATGTTTTTGATTTGATTAATGATTTAATCTTATATTCTATGGCCACCCATCAATGGGTGCTCTGCAATATCACTCACCACCACAGTTTCACTTTTTCAAATAGTGTGATAAGAAGAATAGTGTAGCTTTTACACTGTGTTGGATGAGATTGAAGCCCATGCAGTCATATTGGGTAGTTGGGTATGGTGGACTGTATGATACATCATCCAAATCATTCGGTGTGGACTGAGGAGGATGGCTGTCCTACGCTTTTAGCTCCATATATATATGTCCATACAGTTATTAAAGTAGTGTGTAAACTTACTCATTTTGTTTGTTCCTGTGTTCCAGCGTTTGTCTGTCCTTTGTCGTCCTGTTGAAGATCCAGCCTGGCAGAGGAGAGAAATGGGAGAGGAGGGAACCAATGTTAAACTGAGGACGTCTGCAGTGACAACTTAGTGTGACCTGTAAAGTCACAATAACTGGACGGTTCAATTTATCGTTCGGTCATTTATCAAATAGCTCGACACTTTGGTTTGGGGCATTTCACTGGTCTTTTTGTCAGAAATAGTATAATTCTAACCGTCTAACAGTAGCCAGTCAGTCATCCCAGTTATCATTAAGTCAAGTATTATTAGTATCAGTTTTTCAGTGTCCAGAAAATGTGAAAATTCTGATCTCATGATTTACTTTCATTACCATCACATATCAATCAAATTTCATTGTGTGCATATTGTAAATAAACGTCCATGTATAAATATCAAAGAAGGTGTTTTGACATGTTTGTGTGCGTAAATCTTTTAATGTGAAGAGTCCCTGAAGTTCCCAAGAACCAGAGGAGCAACTTACTGTCTCGAAATATATGTAGTGTATTTCTAACCAGTGTGCACTCCAAGGCTGCACAACACTGTAATACCCATATAATAATGTAGGATTAGAAACACATCGAAAAGGGTGATGCACCAAACAACCCAACACAGAGCACACCAATGTATTCGACTCATCATGAAATTAACGTCTGATTTCCTATGCTAAATATTTGTTTTGCAGTATTTTTACCAGTAATGTTGCTTTTAATCGCTAGTGCATTTCTGAAGTAAAATGGCCCCTCGCACTGTTAGTTACCAAGAATTACAAAATGAAAAACAGTAATGTGATATTTGAACCTTCAAAACTCCAGTGATGTTGACGTATCAGATCAGTCCGATCGGCGCAGCATCCAATCAATAGCTGATATCCAATAAGGGGGCGTGTCGGTCGCTAAAAAACTTCCGTGGAGGATACAAATACATCGTTCATGGCTCCTCCGGCAAGCCTCCTTGATCCTCGCTCCTCGAGATGCATTTTAGGAATTGGGACGTCCTTCAGGATGGAGTGCTGAGATCGCTTTCCGGGTCACAGCCGGAGGATCGAGGAGCGATGAGACGAGGAGGCAAAAAATCGGGAAATGAGATGCAGCTTTTGTGTTTTACAACATATTATTGTCCTACACTACCACCCAATGGTTGTACTGAGTTATACTTCCTGTTAGGAGGTCAACAAGGAAATAAAGGGTTTGTCACCACGTTGAGCAGAGCACTGTGTCCGACGCTTCATTAGAGCTCACAGTAATAACGTAACAGTGGCCACAGACAGCTGCTCTCTCCTCATTTTTCCTGAGCGGTTCTTCTCTACTTCTGTGTTCTGCTAGTGTCCTCGTCACTACTTGTAGCATGAGGCGGTACCTGCAGCCCAATCAGGTTGCACAGGTAGTCCAGCTCCTCCAGGTTGGCACATCCATACGTGCAGTCGCAAGAAGGTTTGCTGTGTTTCCCAGCACAGTCTCAAGAGCACAGAGGAGATACCACTATGCAGCTTGATTGGCATTTGCCAGAGAACACCAGAACTGGCAGGTCCGCATTGGCGCCTCGTTCTCTTCACAGATGAGAGCAGGTTCAGACTGAGCACATGTGACAGGCTTGAAAGAGTCTGGAGACGCCGTGGTGAACGTTATGCTGCCTGTAACATCATCCGGCATGACCGGTTTGGCAGTGGGTCAGTGATGGTCTGGGGAGGCATACTGTATCCTTGTAGGGTCGCACAGACCTCCATGTCATAGCCAACGGTACCCTGACTGCTGTTAGATACTGGCATGAAATCCTCAGAGCGATTGTCAGACCTTACGCTGGTGCAACGGGCCCTGGTTCCTCCTGGTGCAGTGGGCCCCGGGTTCCTCCTGGTGCAGTGGGCCCTGGGTTCCTCCTGGTGCAGTAGTCCCTGTGTTCCTCCTGGTGCAGTGGGCCCTGTGTTCCTCCTGGTGCAGTGGGCCCTGTGTTCCTCTTGGTGCAGGACAATGCCCAGCCTCATGTGGCCAGAGTGTGTAGGCAGTTCCTGGATGACGAAGGCATTGATGCCATTGACTGGCCCTCACTTTCCCCTGACCTAAATCCAATTGAGCACCTATGGGACGTTATGTATCGGTGCATCCAACGCCGCCAGGTACCGCCACAGACTGTCCAGGAACTCAATGATGCCCTGATCCAGGTCTGGGAGGAGATCCCCCAGGACACCATCCGCCGACTCATCAGGAGCATGCCCAGACGTTGTCGGGAGTGTATACAGGCAAGCAGGGGCCGTAGACACTACTGAGTCACATTATGAGTTGCCCTGATGAAATTCACGCAAGGTGGATCAGCCTGTGATTTCAATTTTTTACTTTTATTTTGAATCCAGCCCTCAATGGGTTGATGATTTTGGTGTCCATTGATCGTTGAACGTCATTTTGTTCTCAACAAATTATACAATGTACATCAGTAAATATTTTCAACTTGGATAATTCTTTCATCAAGATCGGATGTGTGATTTAAGTGTTCCCTTAATTTTTTTGAGCAGTGTATATAATCTCTCCAGTATGTTCAGGGTCTACCCTGGGGTCTTTTACCAGTTGTACGTATCTGGAAAACCTCTAAAGGGAGGCGTCCAGGAGGCTTCCTGATCAGATGCCCGAACCACCCTCAGCTGACCCTTTTGATGCAAAGGAGCAGCAGCTCTACTCTGAGCTCCATCCGGATGTCTGAGCTCCTCACTCTTTCTTTAAGGCTGAGCCCAGCCAACCTACAAAGGAAGCTCATTTCGTCCGCTTGTATTCCCGATCTCATTCTTTTGGTCACTACCCAAACTCATGACCATAGGGGAGGGTGGGATTGTAGATGGACTGGTAAATTGAGAGCAGTGACTCACTCCCAACCCGGAGGGCGCAATCCTCTGTTTTTTAGCAGGGTTGGAGGTACTGACTCTCATCCCAACCTCTTCACAATCGACTGCTAACCACCCTAGTGTGTGCTGAAGGTCTGATGGAGCCAACAGAGCCACATCATTTGCAAAGAGCAGAGACACAATTCTGAGGTCCCCAGACCGGACATTATCCTCCACTCAGTTGCGTTTTAAGATCCTGTCCATGAAAATCACAAACAGAAATAGTGACAAGGGACAACCCTGGCAGAGGCCAATAACCACTGGAAATGTGTTTGACTTTGTGCCGAGTACACGGACGCAGCTCTCACATTGGTTATACAAGGACCGGATGGCTTGTAGCAACGATCCATATTCCCGCAGAACCCCCCACAGGACTCTCCAGGGTACACGGTTGTAAGCCTTCTCCAAGTCCACAAAAGACATGTAGAGTGGATGGACAAACTCCCATGACCCCTCCAACAGCCCCGCAAGAAGAAGATGAAGAGCTGGTCCACTGCTCCACGGCCAGGACAGAATCCGCAATGTTCCTCCTGGGTCTGAGGTTCGACAGTCGCACCCTAAAATAAACTTACCCGAGGAGACAGAGCAGTGTGATACCCTGATAACTGGAGCAAATCCTCCGATCCCCACTTCTAAAAAAGGGAACCATTTGACTGACTTTTAATTTGACTCTTAATTTAAGAGCTCCTTGGGTTCTTGCAAAACAGACAGGTAGCACCGTTAACCCTGGAGCTGATTTTGTATTTAAACATGATTGATGGGTTGGAATCAGAATATAGTCAAATTAGGAAATGACATAAAGTCAACAAAGATCTTGGAATCATGACAGAAACACACCATGGAAAACTTCCCCGATCTTCAGATGAACAAAGCTAGAAGGAAAATGGAAAATCAGAGAAGAGCTGGAGACAGAGGACAGTGGGCCGGTAAAAGAGAATATACTCTGGTTGTTGCTGGAAATGTGGTCGGCCTGGGCAACGTGTGGATATTTCCTTATCTCTGCTACAAGAATGGGGGAGGTGAATCATACAAATTCTTAACTTAGTAAAGAGCTGATTGAATTATCTTGTAATTGCGGAAGATCGCCGGAAGTCCAGCCATTTTGTCTTCATGTGCCACTGAGCAACTTTCATAGGAATGAACGGGGCCCCGCCTCCAACGCTATATCCAGTTCTCTTAATACATCCATGGTTGAAAGTCTTGTTTGTTTGACCCCACTACCATCACCCCCCGCCCACCCTGAAAGGATATTAATACTACGTTGCGCGTTCTGACTAACATTGGAATAACGCCGCAGTTGGGTTTACATTGAAGTTAGTTGAAAGCTCGGTTCATCACATACTGTTGCTAAAGGGCGCCTCCGTGCGTCGGTTTCTGATGCCGAGGTTCACTTACCAAAAAGGCGATATTTGACGCATTGGAAGTGAGAACCGGTTGCATTGGCAAAATAATCCCACCTCAAGGACCGTGTAGTAGCTGTTCAGGAGCTTTCAATCGTATCACATGATCTTCATCAGCAGACGGAGTTTGCCCAGTTCTCATAGAATTGAAGATGTTCAAATTTACATTGTTTTGTAGCGTGAAGAGCACTTTAACGACTTCCCTTCCATGTTGGTTTAAAAGTAGAGCTTTAAATTTCACTCTTTCGAGGCCAGGCTTCATTGGCGTAACTGTGACGTACTTGGGCACGGGGAGAGTTCAAAACAAACGCATAATTATCAGAACTCTACCCATCATGACGCACTGACAGTTTGGGAAACACATTTCCACAGTGATCAACTAAGTGGGTTTGTTGCCTAAACCTAAGGAGATTTCTGAGAGAAAGCAAACTTCTCCCATGAGCACGGCCTGTCACTTTCCTTCCTACAACTATTTCCTACATGTTCTGCCCTATCTGGGCTCGATTGCTAAGACTGAAAGCATGACACAAAATGAGAGCAATGCCCCCTCATTTGCATAATGAAGCAGAAATGCATGAAGAAATGTAAAAACAAATGTATGAATAAATGTATAAAGAAAATAGTACAGAGATAAATACGTTTGAGGAAATATATAAAGAATAAAATTCTAAGGGGAAATCATGCATAAATTAATAAATAAATGCTTAAACACATAAATAAATACATACATTTAAAAATAAATATAAAATAAATACAACATGAATGCAAAATAAATATGGAAATAAAAATAAATACATGAATAAATAAAAGTTGAAATGAATCATTAGAGTAAATAAATAAGGGAATTATTACAAAGGTAAATAAATAAAAAAGCAACGTATATCAGAAATATCAATATGTTACATTTGATCAATTCATTAATGACTACGTTTCTTTTTAATGTTCATTTTTGCTAATTTTAATGGCATATTTATTTATTTATTGAGTCATTTATTTATTTATTAATTTATTTTTGATTTTGGCAGGTTCCTTTCCTCCATACATCTGATATTCTGTGATCCAATTCCAATCTCTAATCTCCAGACCAGGATGTAGTCAAATAAAAAATTGTACAGAATAAAAGCAGCAAAGATCAGTTTGCAAATGCATATTTAAATGAATGATTGGTGAGTCTTGGAATAAGTCCTCCTGCCAAAACAGCAAAGTGGCCCCATCCACACTGGAACTTGTTATGTTCCATGGGGCAGGACACAGTCAAATTAGCAAAAGACACATAATAAAAGAGGCAAAGATCAGTTTGCAGTCTTCAGTCTTCTTCTGAATTACAACTGAAACACACAACAGATGAAGTCCTTGGTCTTGAGATGAACAGACAAAGAAGAAAAACAGAAAATCAGAGAAGAGCTGGAGACAGAGGACAGTGGGCCAGTAAAAGAGAATATATTCTGGTTGTTGCAGGAAATGTGGTCGGCCTGGGCAACGTGTGGCGATTTCCTTACCTCTGCTACAAGAATGGGAGAGGTAAATCATACAAATTCTGAACTTAGTAAAGAGCTGATTTAATTATCTTGTAATTCCTACAGGTATACATGCATATATCTCTATTTACGAACCTAGGTGCCTTTCTGGTGCCATATGGTCTGTTAGCTGTGGTGTGTGGGATACCTCTGTTCCTACTGGAGACTTCAGTTGGTCAGTTCACCCAGGAAGGATTCATCACGTCTTGGAGGAAAGTAGAGGTTTAAATTTCACTCTTGACCTTTGCAAAAAATACATAAAGTATCTTTAGAGCAGAAGCCATCACAACACAACATCTGCAACATTCTGGCATCACAGCACACTGGAATCCTTATATACTGTATATCATATATATTTTTATATTCTGATTGTTGGAGAAAATGTAGTCAGCCTGGGAAACGTTTGGAGATATTCCTACATTTGAGGCAGGAATGGTGGAGGTGAATTATACATATTCATGAAGGAATAACATTTGCTCATGCAAATTAAATAGATGGCACCCTTGGAGCTGGTTTTGTATTTAAAGAAAATTGATTGGTTGAGATCAGGATATAGTCAAATTAGGAAAAGACACATATAAAATCAGCAAAGATCTTGTAATCATAAACAAAGGATTTAGGAATCATATGAGAAACACACCATGGAAATCTTTCCTGATCTTCAGATGAACAAAGCCAGAAGGAAAAGGGAAAATCAGAGAAGAGCTGGAGACAGAGGACAGTGGGCTGGGAAAAGAGAATATATTCTGGTTGTTGCAGGAAATGTGGTCGGCCTGGGCAACGTGTGGAGATTTCCTTACCTCTGCTACAAGAATGGTGGAGGTGACTCATACAAATTCTGAACTAAAGAGCTGATTGAATTATCTTGTAATTCCTACAGGTATACATGCATATATCTCTATTTACATACATAGGTGCCTTTCTGGTGCCATATGGTCTGTTAGCTGTGGTGTGTGGGATACCTCTGTTCCTACTGGAGACTTCAATTGGTCAGTTCAGTCAGGAAGGATTCATCACGTCTTGGAGGAAATTGTGTCCACTGGCACAAGGTGAGTTGATTTGAGTTGAAGTAAAATGTGCAGCAAACAGGAGAAAAAAGTCAAAATCACACTTTATACATAAGGCTATTACACCAAGACAAGAAATGACAATTTTCTCCAAATCATTCAAGCTGGTTTGTAAATGTTTAATGCCTCAACAAGTGCTGTTTCTAAAACTGTGGTTGGTATTTTTCTACTGTAGGAATTGGATTTGGACAACTGATAATTTCATTCAGTTTGTTCATCTACATTTTAATTGAAGCCTGGGCTCTCTTCTACCTGGTGTTCTCATAAACTAAACACATCAGATATGGCGAAGCCACCTACCCAAATATCATAACTACAATTAATATCATAACCGTCAAACTCAATGAATAACATTAAACCAAATCAATACAAGTACATTCTAGAAATCAAAGTTGAACAGTCTTGCTCAGCCATGTGCGATTGCTAATGCTAAGGTAAGCCCAGTACGTTACCGATCCATGGAAGAAAAGGGTTTGTAATTCCATGTGTTGAAGTTGTGGTTCCAAGTCAAAGATGTCGTCTTTGCTGTGCAGATTAGAGGAAGCTGATCGCTCCAACACTTCTTCCCAGCAGCTTGATAGCTTGGTGCTAACTTCCTTGCGGTTGTTGCTTGAAGTTAGTTGGTCAAAAGGCAGGCTCTTGCGTCGTCTGCATTTTTGGTTCCTTGTGTTCTTATGGCTGAGGCCATAGATCAGAGCAGCAGCTCACCTCCACAGGTCAGGAGGGGTGAGGAGAAGGTGAAGGAAGAGCGGAAAGAGGAGGAACAAAGAGATTCCTCTGGTTTTGTCCTGGGTGAATTTCACACCTAGGTGTGAATGCTAGAGTAGCCAATGGCGACTGAGCTTAGTCAACAGCCAATGGCTGCATGACTAAAGGATCCTGAGAAGCATAGTTCACTGTCTTTGCCACCAGAAATGGTAGGTCCCTACAGGTCTTAACTCAATGGGCACAGCATCTGATCTAAAACACAGTGGTCAATTGTGCTAAACTCTGGTTTTTAGTTGACAAACTTCTTGTTGTTATTCACTAAAATGATAAACCACCAGGTCGCCAGATTAACACATACAGTATAAAGAAACACAAACAATTTCACATCACCCCTACATTTTAGAGCCTTTGGTTCACATAACCTCAAAGAAATGTTTCTTTGTTCCCAAACTCAGCCAACTGTCTTGGTCTTCAGACTGTCAATTCATCTAATGTGACTGCAAATCAGACCAACACCACCTCTGCTGCAACTGAGTTCTGGGAGTGAGTCTAACTTCTTTATCTTCTAATGAGCCATAATAGGATATTATACTCATTCTATGTTTTAATGCTACCTTTTAATGCTATTGGCTGAAATTCACAATGTTAAATGTTCTAATGCAAAACACAATGACAGCTTTGACTTCAAATTATATTTTTCTCACTGACTGAATTAGAAGTCTCCAGAGTTGGGACAGAGATCAGAGACATTTGTTAAAGAAAACAAAGAACAGCTAAAATAATTGACAATTCATAGTAACATGAATAATATGTTAGAGGCAACAATGAAAGATGTAAAAAAATAAATAAAAACTAAAACGGCTAATGTGGTTCAATGTAATGTCAAATTATAAGTAGGTAAATTGACAATCTACATATCCTATCCTTCCATGTCTCTGTTCAGCACTTTGTGTCACATCATATGTACCTCTTAAATTCCCCTCTCCTCAGACGGAGGGTGCTGGGCATGTCTGGAGGCATTGAGGAGCTGGGCAGTGTGAGATGGGAGCTGGCCTTGTGTCTTCTGGCCAGCTGGGTGTTCTGCTACTTCAGTATCTGGAAAGGTGTCAGATCTTCTGGAAAGGTTCAATTCAATTCAATTCAATTCAATTCAATTTATTTTTATATAGCGTCAAATTATAACAGAAGTTATCTCAAGATGCTTTATATATAGAGCAGGTCTATGACCGTACACCATAGTTTAGAGACCCAACAAGATCCACCAAGCGCGCTGTGGCCAGGAAAAACTCCCCGATTAGTGGGAAGAAACCTGGAGCAGAACCGGGCTCAGGGTGGGCGGCCATCTGGCTGAGGGCCAGGGATTTTGCGGGATCTCTGACCACAGACATTCTGACCCCGCAGAAAGTGGGTGGCCTGCATCGGAACCGTAGAGTGTATCCCTTGGACAGTGTGGATACCACCCAAGGGTCTGTGGTCCCCTCAGGCCTCAGGTCTGCCCCCCCACCCCCTACAACGTTTGGTGGGGCGACCACTGGGGACTGGTCCTCTTGGCATCTGTAAAGCCAGCCGGGAAGGAGCATGCCGACACTGATCATAGTGCTCAGAATAGACATGAAAGCAAAATCCTGAAGGGATGCATTACTGAGGATCTGAGTAGAGGGGTCCGTACCAGCTTCCTGCAGGCTCTGAGACATAGCCAGGATAAGGTGAGAAAGTGAATTACCAACACGCACCATCCATGCTGCTATGTTATAACTCCTAGCAAGGAGATCATCAGTCAGTCGACACTGAGGACAGGGAACGCGGGCATCAGGTCTGAGAGCCTCATCTAGGGATACTATTAAAGAGGGAATGGTAGGCTGGACCGGGGCCATACGGTCTAAACCATAGCTACCGGCCTCCTGCATGGCAGCCAAGTTTCTGCAATCACTGGTGTGATGGAAGAACTTAGGGTCAGCCAAGCACCTCTGGAGCTCTACAATATAGGGCTTAGAAGGAGGGACTGAAAAAGGTGGAGGACTGTGGCATCTGCTTGAAAAAGGCAAACTCAACAATACACAAATGTCTTACAATGCAAGCATGCCGCTGTCCTACATACAAGTTAGGCTGCTACCGCAGCGGAGTGTGCCTCTGAAAACACTCAAGACACAAGCTATTATACGGCAGAAGCGCACTCAAGCACTGCCCTATAAACTTAACAACACTCTGAACAAAAGCTACCATGCAGTAGCATAGCTATCATGCAGTAGCTTAACTTAACAAAATGTAAAAGATATACTCACTGTTGCATTCCTCCGAGAGCAGAGAGACAACAACACAGGAAAGGACCAGGCGAGCCCGGCGAGCTGCCGTTCTACTCACCTGACTAGCAGTAACTTTAGTTCAGCACGAACTGTGAAATCACTGCTATTCGTCCAAAGAAAACATCCCATCCATCCATCCATCCATCTGCAACCGCTTATCCCGTTAGGGGTCGCGGGGGGGCTGGAGCCGATCCCAGCCGACATTGGGCGAAGGCAGGGTACACCCTGGACAGGTCGCCAGTCCATCGCAGGAAACATCGCAAAGAAAACAGATAATGAAATTTGAAATATTAGCTTGTTGCAGCCTCTAGTGGACGAAAAATCGCAGCACCAATCCTCAGGACTACAACCACAACCAAAACCCAAGACTATGACAGAAACATTTGAAATATCTATGCATTTGTGATGCAATAACCTTTAACAATTTTCTTTTCATTTAAGGTGGCGTATTTCACAGCCCCGTTCCCCTACGTAATGCTCCTGGTGCTGCTCATCAGAGGCTTGACTCTACCTGGAGCTTGGGAGGGGATCTACTACTACCTGTATCCAGACTTGAACCGCCTGGCTAACCTTGAGGTGGCCTGTTTATTTGATCCAACTGTAGAATTAAAATCTGTGTAAATGTTTTACGTAACTTCTTAAGGGTTTATTAATCTATTTAACTGTAATATGTTCCAACCACGTCTAAAGGCAAAAGTATTTATAACCGTTCTGAATGGCCACACTAGAGGCAAAAATCCTGCAGTTCTCCCTTACCCTCCTTCTGGCTGCATCATTCTGGGTCTATAATCTTTCTCCAAGAGCTTTGTGTCTTTTGTGTGTCAATTTTGTCTCAACATAGGGAATAACACAAATGGTGGATAAGGACGCACACTTTTGAAGGTGTGGGTTTGGTTTGGTTTGGTTCACTGGCAGGGAAATGGCTGGCTGGCTCTTTGGTGACATCCTCACCCTGAGTCCTCCTGATTAAGGCCCCGATTCATCAAGCATCTCTGAATTACTGTTAGGAATCACACTAAACGTTAAACTAGAACACCTATTTCAGTATATAATACAACTTTTCTTACATTACAGGTCTGGATAGAAGCAGGATCTCAAATATTTTTCTCCTACAGCCTGACTTCAGGGACTCTAAATGTCTTGGCGAGCTATAATGAGTACAACAGCAACTGTTATAAGTATGTACATGTCCGATATCACAAGAACTTTAATATCATACTGTGTTGCTTTTAGAAGAAGGTTTTGTCAGATTACAGAATGATCTAAAGACAATATATTACCAGACATTTACTTTGCACGTGTTCATAGGAATGTCCTCTTTTTGACAAGGGTCTATTGTCTCTCTGTGGCCTCTAGGGACTGCTTCTGGCTCTGTCTGCTGAACAGTGGGACCAGTTTTGTTGCTGGATTTGTCGTCTTCTCTGTACTTGGATTCATGGCTCAGAAACAGGGTGTTACCGTTGACACTGTGGTCGAGTCAGGTAAAGATTCTATATGACATGCTGTTGAAATTTCATATTAAGTCCAGATACAAATAACTTTGTCTTTCTTGTTTATCTCCTGTTCACAGGTCCAGGTTTGGCCTTCATTGCTTACCCTCAGGCAATAGCTATGATGCCTTTGCCACAGCTTTGGTCTGTGTGCTTCTTCCTGATGCTTATTCTGCTGACTGTTGACACACAAGTAAGATGGTTTTGTTGCATTACCTAGTGATTAATTACCAATGCATTGCAGGCACAAAACTGAATTGTTTGCTAATTGTATTTCATCCCCAGTTTGTGACGGTCGAAAGTTTTATCACTTCAATAAGCGACTTGTTTCCGAAGCTGTTTCGCAAACCAGGAAGACATGAGATGGTTGCCCTTTTCGTCTGTTTATCCTACTTCCTCATAAGTCTGACGTTGGTCACTGAGGTGAATGAAATATTTCCATGAGGGTACTTTCAAACATCTATTGTCACAAAATGTTTTTAAAACTATTTCTCATATCGTCTCTTCCTGCTGCAGGGAGGGTTTTACGTATTCCAGCTGATTGATTATTATGGGGCTACGAGAGCTTGTAACTATTTCATGGCTTTATCGGAGTGTCTGGCTCTGGCCTGGGGTTTTGGTATGCAAACAAATACATTGAATCCCTTTTTCATGATATATATCCTTGCTTCAAATGTCTTTTTCAACAATCAGTTATGACGTTATGTCTTTTTAAACTGCCCCTAGTCAAAACACAGGATGAATAAAATGCTTGAGGGGTTTCTATGATTTCATTATATAGCTTTGGTCAGACTGGTTGCATCACCTGAATGTAACCAGATTCTTTATCCTTCTGCCTTGGTCACACTCTTATTTTAGCTACAATACTCTGCAATGCTAATAAAAACAACGTTATATAACTTTGGAACTGGTGTAATGCACAGTCTGTGAATTTCTATCAGGTGCTGATCGTGTAATTAACATCATTGAGGACATGACAGGACAGAGACCATCTGCTTTCTTCAAACTGTGCTGGAAATACATCATTCCTCTGTTGTCACTGGTGAGTCAGAAACGTTTTAACAGAAACAAAATAACAAGACTAGTGTAGACAAGTCTACGGCCCTGCTAGCTGGTCTGATAGACTGTACATGGGCACAGCTGTTCTGGGAGCGTTGTTAAAGCATCATAGTTTAGTTTGTCAGTTAACACTAAAGACAAATTACAGCTGAGGATGATAAGGATGCCCTTAGTTTTGCAGGATAAATTAAAAATTTGACCTGATGATGGCGCTAGAGGAAAGGTTAAGATATTAAAATGTATCCTGAGGAGAACATGACTGTCTGAACCAAATTTCATGACAATCTATTTAATAGTTATGGAGACATAACCAAAAAATGTCAACCCGAACGTGGCACTAGAGGAAAAGTCGGGTGATGACCCGAATCGGTAGGATTCATCATCATGTTAACCCATCTCATCATTTGTTGAGATATTTCAGTCTGAACCAAAGTGGACTGACTGACATTGTCATGCTGCTAGCATGGCTGAAAGTCAGAGCTCACATTGACATACATATCAATCTGTAGAACCTAAAACTTCTTTTGCTGTGGCAAACTGTTTACTACCAACAATCTGTGTTCACAGTCCAGCAGGAGTAAACTAGTCTTGCTTTTCTTCAGTTTTCCTCTTTTTTTCCAGTAATAATGCAAGATGTATTTGTGCAGAATAACTGAGGATATTTGAAAGGGTCTCTGTACTAATACATTTTTAAATTAAACTTTTTATGCTATTTTTTCCCTCCACAAACATTACTCTCCCCACCTTCACAGATTTCCCTTATCCTGTACCTGGTTGATTACAAACACCTCAGGATTAATGACTGGTACATTTACCCTGACTGGGCGTACGCACTAGGATGGACCATTACACTCTCCTCTGTTCTCATGGTGCCACTGTGGGCAACTGGACAGATGTGTTCAACAGCAGGAACCATCAGACAGGTCAGTGTTCATAGAAGACATTTCTGCAACTCTGGATGCGTCAAAAAGGGGTCAATGTTTTTGATTTGATTTATGATTTAATCTTATATTCTATGGCCACCCATCAATGGGTGCTCTGCAATATCACTCACCACCACAGTTTCACTTTTTCAAATAGTGTGATAAGAAGTATAGTGTAGCTTTTACACTGTGTTGGATGAGATTGAAGCCCATGCAGTCATACTGGGTAGTTGGGTATGGTGGACTGTATGATACATCATCCAAATCCTTCGGTGTGGACTGAGGAGGATGGCTGTCCTACGCTTTTAGCTCCATATATATATGTCCATATAGTTATTAAAGTAGTGTGTAAACTTACTCATTTTGTTTGTTCCTGTGTTCCAGCGTTTGTCTGTCCTTTGTCGTCCTGTTGAAGATCCAGCCTGGCAGAGGAGAGAAATGGGAGAGGAGGGAACAACTGCTGAACTGAGGACGTCTGCAGTGACAACTTAGTGTGACCTGTAAAGTCACAATAACTGGACGGTTCAATTTATCATTCGGTCATTTATCAATTAGCTAAAAACTTTGGTTTGGGGCATTTCACTGGTCTTTTTGTCAGAAATAGTATAATTCTAACCGTCTAACAGTAGCCAGTCAGTCATCCCAGTTATCATTAAGTCAAGTATTATTAGTATCAGTTTTTCAGTGTCCAGAAAATGTGAAAATTCTGATCTCATGATTTACTTTCATTACCATCACATATCAATCAAATTTCATTGTGTGCATATTGTAAATAAACGTCCATGTATAAATATCAAAGAAGGTGTTTTGACATGTTTGTGTGTGTAAATCTTTTAATGTGAAGAGTCCCTGAAGTTCCCAAGAACCAGAGGAGCAACTTACTGTCTCGAAATATATGTAGTGTATTTCTAACCAGTGTGCACTCCAAGGCTGCACAACACTGTAATACCCATATAATAATGTAGGATTAGAAACACATCGAAAAGGGTGATGCACCAAACAACCCAACACAGAGCACACCAATGTATTCGACTCATCATGAAATTAACGTCTGATTTTCTATGCTAAATATTTGTTTTGCAGTATTTTTACCAGTAATGTTGCTTTTAATCGCTAGTGCATTTCTGAAGTAAAATGGCCTCTCGCACTGTTAGTTACCAAGGATTACAAAATGAAAAACAGTAATGTGATATTTGAACCTCCAAAACTCCAGTGATGTTGATGTATCAGATCAGTCCGATCGGCGCAACGTCCAATCAATAGCTGATATCCAATAAGGGGGCGTGTCGGTCGGTAAAAAACTTCCGTTGAGGATACCCTGGTAGATACACTGGTGTATCCTCGCTCATGGCTCCTCCGGCAAGCCTCCTTGATCCTTGCTCCTCGAGATGCATTTTAGGAATTGGGACGTCCTTCAGGATGGAGTGCTGAGATCGCTTTCCGGGTCACAGCCGGAGGATCGAGGAGCGATGAGACGAGGAGGCAAAAAATCGGGAAATGAGATGCAGCTTTTGTGTTTTACAACATATTATTGTCCTACACTACCACCCAATGGTTGTACTGAGTTATACTTCCTGTTAGGAGGTCAACAAGGAAATAAAGGGTTTGTCACCACGTTGAGCAGAGCACTGTGTCCGACGCTTCATTAGAGCTCACAGTAATAACGTAACAGTGGCCACAGACAGCTGCTCTCTCCTCATTTTTCCTGAGCGGTTCTTCTCTACTTCTGTGTTCTGCTAGTGTCCTCGTCACTACTTGTAGCATGAGGCGGTACCTGCAGCCCAATCAGGTTGCACAGGTAGTCCAGCTCCTCCAGGTTGGCACATCCATACGTGCAGTCGCAAGAAGGTTTGCTGTGTTTCCCAGCACAGTCTCAAGAGCACGGAGGAGATACCACTATGCAGCTTGATTGGCATTTGCCAGAAACACCAGAACTGGCAGGTCCGCATTGGCACCTCGTTCTCTTCACAGATGAGAGCAGGTTCAGACTGAGCACATGTGACAGGCTTGAAAGAGTCTGGAGACGCCGTGGTGAATGTTATGCTGCCTGTAACATCATCCAGCATGACCGGTTTGGCAGTGGTTCAGTGATGGTCTGGGGAGGCATACTGTATCCTTGTAGGGTCGCACAGACCTCCATGTCATAGCCAACGGTACCCTGACTGCTGTTAGATACTGGCATGAAATCCTCAGAGCGATTGTCAGACCTTACACTGGTGCAACGGGCCCTGGTTCCTCCTGGTGCAGTGGGCCCCGGGTTCCTCCTGGTGCAGTAGTCCCTGTGTTCCTCCTGGTGCAGTGGGCCCTGTGTTCCTCCTGGTGCAGTGGGCTCTGTGTTCCTCTTGGTGCAGGACAATGCCCAGCCTCATGTGGCCAGAGTGTGTAGGCAGTTCCTGGATGACGAAGGCATTGATGCCATTGACTGGCCCTCACTTTCCCCTGACCTAAATCCAATTGAGCACCTATGGGTCGTTATGTATCGGTGCATCCAACGCCGCCAGGTACCGCCACAGACTGTCCAGGAACTCAATGATGCCCTGATCCAGGTCTGGGAGGAGATCCCCCAGGACACCATCCGCCGACTCATCAGGAGCATGCCCAGACGTTGTCGGGAGTGTATACAGGCAAGCAGGGGCCGTAGACACTACTGAGTCACATTATGAGTTGCCCTGATGAAATTCACGCAAGGTGGATCAGCCTGTGATTTCAATTTTTTACTTTGATTTTGAATCCAGCCCTCAATGGGTTGATGATTTTGGTGTCCATTGATCGTTGTAACGTCATTTTGTTCTCAACAAATTATACAATGTACATCAGTAAATATTTTCAACTTGGATAATTCTTTCATCAAGATCGGATGTGTGATTTAAGTGTTCCCTTAATTATTTTGAGCAGTGTATATAATCTCTCCAGTATGTTCAGGGTCTACCCTGGGGTCTTTTACCAGTTGTACATACCTGGAAAACCTCTAAAGGGAGGCGTCCAGGAGGCTTCCTGATCAGATGCCCGAACCACCCTCAGCTGACCCTTTTGATGCAAAGGAGCAGCAGCTCTACTCTGAGCTCCATCCGGATGTCTGAGCTCCTCACTCTTTCTTTAAGGCTGAGCCCAGCCAACCTACAAAGGAAGCTCATTTCGTCCGCTTGTATTCCCGATCTCATTCTTTTGGTCACTACCCAAACTCATGACCATAGGGGAGGGTGGGATTGTAGATGGGCTGGTAAAATGAGAGCAGTGACTCACTCCCAACCCGGAGGGCGCAATCCTCTGTTTTTTAGCAGGGTTGGAGGTACTGACTCTCATCCCAACCTCTTCACAATCGACTGCTAACCACCCTAGTGTGTGCTGAAGGTCTGATGGAGCCAACAGAGCCACATCATTTGCAAAGAGCAGAGACACAATTCTGAGGTCCCCAGACCGGACATTATCCTCCACTCAGTTGCGCTTTAAGATCCTGTCCATGAAAATCACAAACAGAAATAGTGACAAGGGACAACCCTGGCAGAGGCCAATAACCACTGGAAATGTGTTTGACTTTGTGCCGAGTACACGGACGCAGCTCTCACATTGGTTATACAAGGACCGGATGGCTTGTAGCAATGATCCATATTCCCGCAGAACCCCCCACAGGACTCTCCAGGGTACACGGTTGTAAGCCTTCTCCAAGTCCACAAAAGACATGTAGAGTGGATGGACAAACTCCCATGACCCCTCCAACAGCCCCGCAAGAAGAAGATGAAGAGCTGGTCCACTGCTCCACGGCCAGGACAGAATCCGCAATGTTCCTCCTGGGTCTGAGGTTCGACAGTCGCACCCTAAAATAAACTTACCCGAGGAGACAGAGCAGTGTGATACCCTGATAACTGGAGCAAATCCTCCGATCCCCACTTCTAAAAAAGGGAACCATTTGACTGACTTTTAATTTGACTCTTAATTTAAGAGCTCCTTGGGTTCTTGCAAAACAGACAGGTAGCACCGTTAACCCTGGAGCTGATTTTGTATTTAAACATGATTGATGGGTTGGAATCAGAATATAGTCAAATTAGGAAAAGACATAAAATCAACAAAGATCTTGGAATCATGACAGAAACACACCGTGGAAAACTTCCCCGATCTTCAGATGAACAAAGCCAGAAGGAAAAGGGAAAATCAGAGAAGAGCTGGAGACAGAGGACAGTGGGCCGGTAAAAGAGAATATACTCTGGTTGTTGCTGGAAATGTGGTCGGCCTGGGCAACGTGTGGATATTTCCTTATCTCTGCTACAAGAATGGGGGAGGTGAATCATACAAATTCTTAACTTAGTAAAGAGCTGATTGAATTATCTTGTAATTGCGGAAGATCGCCGGAAGATCTGAGTACTTTTCCAGGCGGAAGTCCAGTCATTTTGTCTTCATGTGCCACTGAGCAACTTTCATAGGAATGAACGGGGCCCCGCCTCCAACACTATATCCAGTTCTCTTAATACATCCATGGTTGAAAGTCTTGTTTGTTTGACCCCACTACCATCACCCCCCGCCCACCCTGAAAGGATATTAATACTACGTTGCGCGTTCTGACTAACATTGGAATAACGCCGTAGTTGGGTTT
The DNA here is from genome assembly GCF_043250625.1 of Sebastes fasciatus. Taxonomy (NCBI): domain Eukaryota; kingdom Metazoa; phylum Chordata; class Actinopteri; order Perciformes; family Sebastidae; genus Sebastes; species Sebastes fasciatus. The sequence goes on from NC_133805.1 coordinate 31,596,294, forward strand.
ACATTGAAGTTAGTTGAAAGCTCGGTTCATCACATACTGTTGCTAAAGGGCGCCTCCGTGCGTCGGTTTCTGATGCCGAGGGTCACTTACCAAAAAGGCGATATTTGACGAGTTGGAAGTGAGAACCGGTTGCATTGGCAAAATAATCCCACCTCAAGGACCGTGTAGTAGCTGTTCAGGAGCTTTCAATCGTATCACATGATCTTCATCAGCAGACGGAGTTTGCCCAGTTCTCATAGAATTGAAGATGTTCAAATTTACATTGTTTTGTAGCGTGAAGAGCACTTTAACGACTTCTCTTCCTTGTTGGTTTAAAAGTAGAGGTTTAAATTTCACTCTTGACCTTTGCAAAAAATACATAAAGTATCTTTAGAGCAGAAGCCATCACAACACAACATCTGCAACATTCTGGCATCACAGCACACTGGAATCCTTATATACTGTATATCATATATATTTATATTCTGATTGTTGGAGAAAATGGTGTCAGCCTGGGAAACGTTTGGAGATATTCCTACATTTGAGGCAGGAATGGTGGAGGTGAATTATACATATTCAGAAATTTGGAAATGTCTGACTGATGAGGCATGACTGAATAACATTTGCTCTTGCAAAATAAACAGGAAGCACCCTCGGAGCTGGTTTTGTACTTTAAGGAAAATTGATTGGTTGAGATCAGGATATAGTCAAATTAGGAAAAGAACTGATGAGTCATGACTGAATAACATTTGCTCTTGCAAAATAAACAGGTAGCACCCTCGGAGCTGGTTTTGTATTTAAAGAAAATTGATTGGTTGAGATCAGGATATAGGCAAATTAGGAAAAGACACATAAAATCAGCAAAGATCTTGTAATCATAAACAAAGGATTTAGGAATGATATGAGAAGCACACCATGGAAATCTCCCCTGATCTTCAGATGAACAAAGCCAGAAGGAAAAGGGAAAATCAGAGAAGAGCTGGAGACAGAGGACAGTGGGCCAGTAAAAGAGAATATATTCTGGTTGTTGCAGGAAATGTGGTCGGCCTGGGCAACGTGTGGAGATTTCCTTATCTCTGCTACAAGAATGGTGGAGGTGAATCATACAAATTCTGAACTAAAGAGCTGATTGAATTATCTTGTAATTCCTACAGGTATACATGCATATATCTCTATTTACATACATAGGTGCCTTTCTGGTGCCATATGGTCTGTTAGCTGTGGTGTGTGGGATACCTCTGTTCCTACTGGAGACTTCAGTTGGTCAGTTCACCCAGGAAGGATTCATCACATCTTGGAGGAAATTGTGTCCACTGGCACAAGGTGAGTTGATTTGAGTTGAAGTAAAATGTGCAGCAAACAGAAGAAAAAAAGTCAAAATCACACTTTATACATAAGGCTATTACACCAAGACAAGAAATGACAATTTTCTCCAAATCATTCAAGCTGTATGTATGTAAATGTAAATGTTTAATGCCTCAACAGGTGCTGTTTCTAAAACTGTGGTTTGTATTTCTACTGTAGGAATTGGATTTGGACAACTGACGATTTCACTCTGTTTCTTCATCTACATTTTAATTGAAGCTTGGGCTCTCTTCTACCTGGTGTTCTCATTCAGATCCCAGCTCCCCTGGGCCACCTGTGAGAACACCTGGAATACAGGTAAGACTAAGTTTACTTTAAGTTGTTAAAGCTTGGAAAAAAAGTTTGATAGTGTCTTACCTCAATGGTCACAACATCTGATCTAAAACACAGTGGTCAATTGTGCTAAACTCTGGTTTTTAGTTGACAAACTTCTTGTTGTTATTCACTAAAATGATAAACCACCAAGTCGCCAGATTAACACATACAGTATAAAGAAACACAAAGACCTTCACATCAGCCCTACATTTTAGAGCCTTTGGTTCATTTAACCTCAAAGAAATGTTTCTTTGTTCCCAAACTCAGCCAACTGTCTTGGTCTTCAGACTGTCAATTCATCTAATGTGACTGCAAATCAGACCAACACCACCTCTGCTGCAGCTGAGTTCTGGGAGTGAGTCTAACTTCTTTATCTTCTAATGAGCCATAATAGGATATTATACTCATTCTATGTTTTAATGCTACCTTTTAATGCTATTGGCTAAAATTCACAATGTTAAATGTTCTAATGCAACTTTGCAAAACACAATGACAGCTTTGACTTCAAAATTACATTTTTAGAATTGGAAGTCTCCAGAGTTGGGGCAGAGCTCAGAGAGGTTTGTTAAAGAAAACAAAGACTAGTTAAAATAACTAACTATTCATAATAACCTGAATAATGTGTTTGAGGCAACAATGAAAGATGTAAAAAATAAAAGTTGTTATGTTTGAAATGTCCTTGAACATTTATGAAATTGCTACCGCCTAATGTGGTTCAATGCAATGTCAAATTATCAGTAAGCAAACTGAGTGATGATCTACATTCCCTCTCTCCTCAGGCGGCGGGTGCTGGGCATGTCTGGAGGCATTGAGGAGCTGGGCAGTGTGAGATGGGAGCTGGCCTCGTGTCTTCTCACCTGCTGGGTTTTCTGCTACTTCAGTATCTGGAAAGGTGTCAGGTCTTCTGGAAAGGTCAGTGGAGGGCGGGGCAAACAATCTCAAAGGTGGGAAAACACAAAGGCAGGAAGTAAAACAAAACATGACACATGAGGAGGGAACCTACAAAATAAAACAGGAAACAAACCACAACCAAAACCCAAGACCATGACAGAAACAGACGGTGTGGGGCGGCTGTGGCTCAGAGGGTAGAGCAGGTTGTCCACCAATCGGAAAGTCGGTGGTTAGATCCCCGGCAGCTCCAGGTCACATGTCGATGTGTCCTTGAGCAAGACACTTAACCCCAAATGTCTCCTGAAGGCATAGCCATTGATGTGTGAATGACCATTTAGATTAGCTACTGATCGGCAATGTTGGCACCTTGCATGGCAGCCTCTGCCATCAGTGTATGAATGTGTGTGTGAATGGGTGAATGCTGACATGTAGTGTAAAGTGTAAAGCACTACATTACTACAGTCGGAAGTCTAGAAAATGCAAGACCAACATTTACCATTCCAATATATTAAATATCTATGTATTTGTGATGCATATAATCATCAATGACCTTTAACAATTTTCTTTTCATTTAAGGTGGTGTATTTCACAGCCACGTTCCCCTACGTGATGCTCCTGGTGCTGCTCATCAGAGGCTTGACTCTCCCTGGAGCTTGGGAAGGGATCTACTACTACCTGTATCCAGACCTGAACCGCCTGGCTAACCTTGAGGTGGTACATTTATTTGATCCCAACTGTAGAATGACTTGGGTATCACTAAAAAGGAATATAATTTAAAATCTTGTGTAGTGAAGTTATTTCTTAATGGTTTATTATGCTTCAACTGAACTAAGTCATATGGTATGTCACCCAGCCACATCTAAAGGCATAAGTATTTCTACCTGTTCTGAATGGCCACAGAAGAAGCAAAAAGCCTGCAGTTATACCCTCTTTCTGGCTGCATCACTCTGCCTCTATAATCTTTCTCCAAGAGCTTTGTGTCTTTTGTGTGTCTATGTTGTCTCAACATCTTGAATCATACAAATTGTGGATAAGGGTGCACACTTTTGAAAGTGTGTGTTGGTTTGTGTTGGGTTTGGTCCAATGGCTGGGAAATGTTTGGTTGGCCCTTGGGTGACATCCTCCATTTTCTGTTGTGGGATCTTTAGAATATAATCCTTAAATTGTGGTGTTGTCCATTCTGAATCCGACCTGGAGTCCTTCTGATTAGGGCGGATTTATCAAGCATCTCTGAATTACTGTTAGGAATCACACTGAAAGTTAAACCAAGACTTCTACTTCAGTACCTCTTTTCTTACATTACAGGTCTGGATAGAAGCAGGATCTCAAATATATTTCTCCTACAGCCTGACTGCAGGGACTCTAAATGTCCTGGCCAGCTATAATGAGTACAACAACAACTGTTATAAGTATGTATAAATCAGATATCACAAGAACTTTAATATCATACTATGTTGATTTTAGAAGAAGGTTTTGTCAGATTACAGACTAAGTCAGAGACAATACATTAAAAGACATTTACTTTGCAGCTATCCATTGGAATGTCCAATAACACTTTATCATAACCATCATTAATAAATGGTAAATTGATAGCTAATCAAAACTTGGTTAATAGTTATTTTACTCTTAACAAATAATGAAATGATAATTAATAGTATTATTAGTTATAAAATAATTTGTTATTTTAACAGTTAATTGTTGCACACATTATAGCATTGTATGTACTATATTAAGTATGTCTTAATGATTTATGATGATGATGATTTGCTAAATGATTTGTAAACCATTAACAAATTGTTTGTAAAATATCTCTAAACATTAGATAGATGGACCAGATATTTGTAACACTTTGTTAATAGTTAATAATTGATTTGTAAACCGTTTATACACATTATTTGAAAGGTTATTATAAAGTTGCAACTGATGATTATAATGTCTTGTTAAATGGCTAATAAATACTTTGTAAAGCATCTATAAACATCATTTAGATAGATAATTAATACTTGGTGATGGTTAATTATTGGTTTGTGGTCCTCTATGTATGTAATGTTTATAGATTTTAATTTATAGAATTTCTTAAAGGTTTACAAATAATTTGGTAATCATTAAAAAATACTTAATATACTATATACAATGTTATGATGTGTGCAACAATAAACTGTTAATAAAGAGTTGACTAATGTAATCAGAATGTTATTATCGTCTCTTATCAGCTATGATACAATATAAAACAACAACAACAACAACCACAACAAATAATAGAGTAACTAAGTAGATTATAGCATTACTAATAATTAATAAACATTATTAATTAACATTTAATTGTTTGTTAAAGGGACTGTTTGTAACTTCTTACACGTATTAATCATTGCAGGTCTTTGTCCCATGCGTGCTCGCGTGTGGCTACACTGTTCAGACTCAGACTCCAACACAAACTACAGTGAAGCACCAAAACCTCTTGGTTGTATCTAGTGAAGCCCGTCTGTTAAACAGTGTTGGCCGCGGTCGGAGGACACGGGGGAGACCGTAGCTTTGGTCTCCAGGGCTAGTCTCTAGTCTCTGCTGTACTCTGCTCCTCTGCCTGCTTGCGTTCACTCACACACCGCGCGCGTTCTCACTCTTTCGCTCCACTCTCACGTGCATGCGCGCACACTCCACACTGCAGAAGAGTTAGTTTATCTCTGAGAATATCTAGTGAATGTTCAGTGGACGTTTGTGCAGAAATAACTGCTGCAGCTCCTCCAGACCAACAGAGGTTTCCCGTGTCTTGTGAAGTGACGGGGCTCCGCAGAGAGAAACGTTATCGTCTCCGACCAAAACTCCGGTGTCTCCCCTGTTCCCTCCGGCCGCGGTCGGGAGGCTGAGGCAGGAAAAGCCAACACTAGGATCAGCATTGATTCATGGAGAGACCTTCGTCTGGTCAGCTAACATTACTGCCAAGCAGCTGAAATATAGAGTGATATTGTGCTTTTAGCTGACGTGATGTGTGTCGCCTCACTGTTTTGAGCGATGCTCGTTCATGTCCATTTAGAGCGAGCACAAGCGCGAGCAACAGGACGCTGACTTTAGTTGACTTAACGGCCAAAGGTGTCGCTGTTAACAAGCAATTTCTGATTCTTACATAGAGTCCCTTTAACAGTAAAATAACTATTAACTAAAGTTGAATTAACTATCTTATTAAGTGTTACCAAATGTCCTCTTTTTGACAAGGGTCTATTGTCTCTCTGTGGCGTCTAGGGACTGCTTCTGGCTCTGCCTGCTGAACAGTGGGACCAGTTTTGTTGCTGGATTTGTCGTCTTCTCTGTACTTGGATTCATGGCTCAGAAACAGGGCGTTACTGTCGACACTGTGGTCGAGTCAGGTACAGTATATATTCAAGATTTCATTAAATGCAATAATCAAGATCTTAATAAATGATCCAAAGTTGAATACAATGTTCTAACATGAATAGGTATATACTGTAGGTCAGTAGCATCACGTCTCTCCTGGTTCACTTCACAGGTCCAGGTTTGGCCTTCATTGCTTACCCTCAGGCAACAGCTATGATGCCTTTTCCACAGTTCTGGAGTGTCTGCTTCTTCCTGATGCTCATCCTGCTGACTGTTGACACACATGTAATAACATTTGTCACATTACCTATTGACAAATAAAAAATGTCTTTCAGGCATGAATAAAATTGTTTGTTAATTTTATTTTGTCCCCAGTTTGTGATTGTGGAGAGTTTTATCACCACGGTGACCGATTTGTTTCCGACGTTGTTTCGTGCACCAGTGAGGCACGAGATCTTTGTCCTCATCATCTGTGTATCCAACTTCCTCATACATCTTACCTTGGTTACGGAGGTGAGCAAAAATATTTTCATGAAACTCTCTTTATAAAAGACATTTAAAAATTGTAAACATATTTCATTTAAAAAATGTGATCCAAATGAAATGTTTTATTAAAATCTTCCTGCTTTAGGGAGGAATTTACGTGTTCCAACTCATCGACTTCTATGGCTCTACCAGAGTCTGTCAGAATTTTATGGCTATTTGTCAATGTGTGGCTGTGGGCTGGATTTTTGGTGAGTCAGATTAGTTATTACTTAAAGCATGAATATTAAATCATCAGCGGAGTGAGAGCAAATGTTTTAATCACTTCAACAGATCCTCCATTCGTTTGGATCACACTCTTGTGATTGTATTTTGCATTACAATTTAAATATTGACTAAATGGACAATTTGGACTTCCATCAGGTGCTGACCGCTTTAATAACATCATTGAGGACATGACAGGACAAAGACCGTCAGTTTACTTCAAACTATGCTGGAAATACTTCATTCCTCTGCTGTCACTGGTGAGTCAGAAGTGTTTCTTGGTGGCTACCAATGATTTTACATTCTTTCATTAACTTTGGTATTTATTCCGTCAATTTCAGTGAGATTTGTCAAACCAGTAAAGCTGTATATTGAGCCGCTAGATTTGCTGGATTATTGTGTGTGAATTTTACATTTTCACTTTCTACCATCAGCAGATGCTGACTGAAGTCATAAGTGACTGTGACTTCTGCATTGCTAAAATATCTTCTACGCCATCTAACAAAAGCACAGATGATGATTCTAACGGGATGCATCAATGTAATATTGTGCTCATGTATCACAAAAGCTGTCTCCTCACCTTCACAGATTTCCCTTATCCTGTACCTCGTTGATTACAAACACCTCAGGATTAATGACTGGTACATTTACCCTGACTGGGCGTACGCACTAGGATGGACCATGACACTCTCCTCTGTTCTCATGGTGCCACTGTGGGCAGCTGGACAGATGTGTACAACAGCAGGAACCATCAGACAGGTCAGTGTTCATCTGTTACAGTTTAAACAGTAAGCTGTAGCATACTATTGTCATTTTTGAGATAATGAAAGTTTACTTGTATCACTCAATATGCTGCATGAGCAGCTGTTGTTTCTGGTATCGGTCGATCAGGTCCAAAGAGCGTAAAAGATGTCCCAAAATGTCTCCTGTACTTGTCCTAGTGCTTCTGGTAGTGTCTAAACTTACTCATTTTGTTTGCTCCTGTGTTCCAGCGTTTGTCTGTCCTTTGTCGTCCTCTTGAAGATCCAGCCTGGCAGAGGAGAGAAATGGGAGAGGAGGGAACAACTGTTGAACTGAGGACGTCTGCAGTGACAACTTAGTGTGTCCTGTAAAGTCACAATAACTAGACATTTCAGCTGTCATACTGAGCTTATTGTAATCAATGTAACTATGTATGATGTATGATAAATAATAGCAATAATAAAAAACAACAACAAGATGAATAGATGAAATGAATCATTGGCTGCATGGTGATGCTACCCTTCTGTTCAAATCTACACTGAAGTCTGGGTCCTTTACTGTACATTTTTAGGTATGGATTGAAGCACTGAATTATATAATAGAGTTAACATATTGGTCTGATACAAGGCTTGGATTCGTTACACTGGCCTATGGTGGTGAAAGCTTAGACATTTTAGACATTTTATATCTCAAACAACATTTATCCACAGCTTGGCATAGTCAAACTAATTTACACATGAATTTACATTAAAAAGTTTGGTATCAGCTGTTATATTGATGTTTTTTTCTTTCCTTCAATAACCGGTCTCGTGTCTCGAGGCTTTTATTTCCCTGACGACGGACGGACTGAACAGAGAGTTTGTGTTTATCTGTTTACCTCCACAAGTTGATGGTTAGTTGCTTCTCTGTGTGCACAACAGGACACCGTGGGCTCGTTAATCCAGCAGTCCAGTCAGGTGTGCACTGCCAAAGAGTGTCGGGAGCGGGCCAAACGCACTTTTGTTAATTTCGAGGCCAGGCTTCATTGGCGTAACTGTGACGTACTTGGGCACGGGGAGAGTTCAAAACAAATGCATAATTATCAGAACTCTACCCATCATGACGCACTGACAGTTTGGGAAACACATTTCCACAGTGATCAACTAAGTGGGTTTGTTGCCTAAACCTAAGGAGATTTCTGAGAGAAAGCAAACTTATCCCATGAGCACGGCCTGTCACTTTCCTTCCTACAACTATTTCCTACATGCTCTGCCCTATCTGGGCTCAATTGCTAAGACTGAAAGCATGACACAACATGAGAGCAATGCCCCCTCATTTGCATAATGATGCAGAAATGCATGAAGAAATGTAAAAACAAAGCATGACACAACATGAGAGCAATGCCCCCTCATTTGCATAATGATGCAGAAATGCATGAAGAAATGTAAAAACAAATGTATGAAGAAATGTATAAAGAAAACAGTACAGAGATAAATACGTTTGAGGAAATAAATAAAGAATAAAATGCTAAGGGAAAATCATGCATAAATTAATAAATAAATGCTTAAACACATAAATAAATACATACATTTAAAAATAAATATAAAATAAATACAACATGAATGCAAAATAAATATGGAAATAAAAATAAATACATGAATAAATAAAAGTTGAAATGAATCATTAGAGTAAATAAATAAGGGAATTATTACAAAGGTAAATAAATAAAAAAGCAACGTATATCAGAAATATCAATATATGTTACATTTGATCAATTAATTAATGACTACATTTCTTTTTAATGTTCATTTTTGCTAATTTTAATGGCATATTTATTTATTTATTGAGTCATTTATTTATTTATTAATTTATTTTTGATTTTGGCAGGTTCCTTTCCTCCATACATCTGATATTCTGTGATCCAATTCCAATCTCTAATCTCCAGACCAGGATGTAGTCAAATAAAAAATTATACAGAATAAAAGCAGCAAAGATCAGTTTGCAAATGCATATTTAAATGAATGATTGGTGAGTCTTGGAATAAGTCCTCCTGCCAAAACAGCAAAGTGGCCCCATCCACACTGGAACTTGTTATGTTCCATGGGGCAGGACACAGTCAAATTAGCAAAAGACACATAATAAAAGAGGCAAAGATCAGTTTGCAGTCTTCAGTATTCTTCTGAATTACAACTGAAACACACAACGGATGAAGTCCTTGGTCTTGAGATGAACAGACAAAGAAGAAAAACAGAAAATCAGAGAAGAGCTGGAGACAGAGGACAGTGGGCCAGTAAAAGAGAATATATTCTGGTTGTTGCAGGAAATGTGGTCGGCCTGGGCAACGTGTGGAGATTTCCTTACCTCTGCTACAAGCATGGTGGAGGTGAATCATACAAATTCTGAACTTAGTAAAGAGCTGATTGAATTATCTTGTAATTCCTACAGGTATACATGCATATATCTCTATTTACATACATAGGTGCCTTTCTGGTGCCATATGGTCTGTTAGCTGTGGTGTGTGGGATACCTCTGTTCCTACTGGAGACTTCAGTTGGTCAGTTCACCCAGGAAGGATTCATCACGTCTTGGAGGAAAGTAGAGGTTTAAATTTCACTCTTGACCTTTGCAAAAAATACATAAAGTATCTTTAGAGCAGAAGCCATCACAACACAACATCTGCAACATTCTGGCATCACAGCACACTGGAATCCTTATATACTGTATATCATATATATATATATTCTGATTGTTGGAGAAAATGGTGTCAGCCTGGGAAACGTTTGGAGATATTCCTACATTTGAGGCAGGAATGGTATAGGTGAATTATACATATTCATGAAGGAATAACATTTGCTCATGCAAATTAAACAGATGGCACCCTCGTAGCTGGTTTTGTATTTAAAGAAAATTGATTGGTTGAGATCAGGATATAGTCAAATTAGGAAAAGACACATATACAATCAGCAAAGATCTTGTAATCATAAACAAAGGATTTAGGAATCATATGAGAAACACACCATGGAAATCTTTCCTGATCTTCAGATGAGCAAAGCCAGAAGGAAAAGAGAAAATCAGAGAAGAGCTGGAGACAGAGGACAGTGGGCTGGGAAAAGAGAATATATTCTGGTTGTTGCAGGAAATGTGGTCGGCCTGGGCAACGTGTGGAGATTTCCTTACCTCTGCTACAAGAATGGTGGAGGTGACTCATACAAATTCTGAACTAAAGAGCTGATTGAATTATCTTGTAATTCCTACAGGTATACATGCATATATCTCTATTTACATACATAGGTGCCTTTCTGGTGCCATATGGTCTGTTAGCTGTGGTGTGTGGGATACCTCTGTTCCTACTGGAGACTTCAGTTGGTCAGTTCACCCAGGAAGGATTCATCACGTCTTGGAGGAAATTGTGTCCACTGGCACAAGGTGAGTTGATTTGTGCTGAGATAAAAGATGCAGTCAGTAGAAGAGAACAACAAAACACTGTTACGCTTTGTACACGATACTAAAACATCAACTGCAGAATATTAATAACTTTGTTTAAACTCAACTGGCTCTGAAAATGTGGCTCAAATAAATAGCTAAAATAGAACCACAAATTAAAAATATTATAACCCTAGGAAAAGATTACAAATGTTTTGTATTTTAGGAATTGGATATGGACATTTGGTCATGAGATTTTACGACTTCTGCTACATTATACCCCAAGTCTGGGCTCTCTTCTACTTGGTGTTCTCATTTAGAGCCCAGCTGCCCTGGGCCACCTGTGAGAACACCTGGAATACAGGTAAGATTTATTTAAACTTTCTAAAGCTTGAAAAACATACATAAAAAATAAAATATTATCAAAATCACACAAAACAGAGAAATGTAATTTTTTGGAGAACATATTGCCCTGTTCTTCTTACCTATCTGCAAGTCCAATAGGTAGAGATTATTTGGAGATTAATAACAATAAAGAACAAAGAAAGTCACTTGGAAAAGCAGAAATGTCACTAGACATTTGAGCAAGATATAGTAAAAGTTTCACTCACTGAAATGGAATTTTCAAAAAAGCTGTTACCAGTTAACTGCCCACTTTTACAACATACAATTAGTTATAACAACTTTCAGTTGTTATATCAATATAAAAGGTGTTATATGGTCGTATTTCCTTTTTCTAGGTCAAACTCTAGCAGCTTCTTTCTGGAGTAGTTGCAGACGATTGAGATGCGTTTTAGGTAGTCCTGTGAGCAGTGCATTACAGTAGTCTAGCAGACTGGAAATAAAAGCATGGATGAGTTTTTCAGCGTCCTCCTGGGATAAAAAGCTCCTTACCGTCGCAATATTTCTTAAATGATAAAATACGGTTTTATAATGTTGTTTATGTGGCTCTGGAAAGTGAGGTCTTGTTACTGTTAAGCTGTAAAACAATACATCCAGTTATCAATATCTTTGATACATTCTGATAGTGTGTCAACGGGGTTCAGATCATCTGGGGACAGAAAAAATATATAGTTGTGTGTCATCAGCATAGTTATTGCAACACACATTGTATTTCTTGATAAGCTTGCCCAGAGGCACAAGTACAAACTAAACAACAACGGGCCTAAAATTGGCCCCAGGGCAACACCACATGAGTGGTTTCAAATAATAGATGGGGTTAGAGTGGGCTTCTTTAAAAGTGGTTGAGTGAGTGAGGAAACTGTCAGAATGTAAAGAGGTGTTAACAATTGTTAAAATATCCTTAGATAAACAGTTAAAACACTTTTAAAAAAGGAGGTGGGGATGGGGTCAAGGGAAGAAGTGGAACATTTGATGCTCTGAACCACCGTTCCAAGATCATGAGCGCTGAGTGGTGCAAAATTAGAAATAGTAGTGAACTGAAAAAGAGGCAGGGTAGGAGGAGCATGAGAGATTCTGGGAATATTTGCCCTCATAGCCAATTTGTTGTGAAAAAAGGCTGCATTCATTGGTGGAAATAAAATCACCTGGAGTTGAGTTGTTCAAAAGTTGATCTGTATTAGAAAAGAGACCCCTTGAATTATGTGCATTATTGTTTGCTGTACTTTTAAAATATGCTTTCCTTGCTTTCGTAATTTCTGAGTTATAATTAATTAAATTTTTGTAGATATTGAGATAGATGTTTGGTTGTTTTTGGCGGTCGGTAAACTATCATTAATAAGACAGGAGGAGTGCATTTTAGTATCAGTGCAAGATACTCAAAATAAGTGTACCTACTCACCAAAACTGCCTGCATGAAAACATATCTGAAACATAAACATAATCAGCTCAAGCCCCCCCGCGACCCTGAATAGGATAAGATACTGGATGGATGGATGGATGGATGGATGGGTGGATGGATGGAGTACAGCCAAGTTTCAGTTAAATATAGCTCATCCATCTTATGATCTGTAGTTAGCTGTTTTTCAGATTCCTGCAGTAACATCTTCTGTTAGTTTGTATGAGAGTAATTCACCATTATCATTTGTTTGTTCTCTAAACCAGCGAACTGTGTGGGTCTTCCGATTTTGGATTCTCCATCATCAAATGTGACAGCAAATCAGACCATGCTGAGAAACACCACCTCTGCTGCTACTGAGTTCTGGGAGTGAGTCTTTATTTGAATTACTTTTTAAGCATTCAAGATATTTACATAATAATGACCCAAATATTAAATATTAGAACCAACGTGGATATCAGTACAGTATCATTTAAAGGGTCAGGCCATTGATTTACACACAAAGTTCAGTTTACCATGAGGAGTACTACTTAGTCCGTGAAAACTATTGTATAATTCGTAACACTTCTGTGCAACAAATCCTACAAGTGAAATCCTACAAATGATGTTGTTTGTTCATGTCCTCTACTGTACAATGACACATTGAAGCTTTTCTGCTCTGATGATCTAACTGATGAAAAATGCTCAATTCATTATTTCATTTAAGTTCATTGAAGCTTTTGCTAAAATCAACACTTGCCCATCTGGAGACAATGAGTTTACTAGCTACCGTAGCTAGCAGTAGTGACAGTACTTGCTACAGGTCTGATGGTGCTGACTGAAACTCTACAGAAAAAGGATTGAACAGCCTCCTGCAGCACAATCCACTGTCACAACACTACTTTTAGTTTATAGGTCTATAATCTCTCCTGACAGCAAGCAATCAGATACAGAAACATTTTATATGTAACATTACTTCCTACAGCTGGAAAGAAAACAGATTTAAGACTTTTGTTATGACTTTTTAATACCGTAATACCTTTTTTTGGGAAACAGAATTCAATGCTACAACTCGCCACTATCCATCTGCAGCCGATCTATATTTCTAATAGCGGGAGTTGGCAACCCTAAACACACAATTAGCAGGGGAAAAAGTTTTTAATTTTAATTTTTTATTTGATTGTCAAAAACTGAGGTTTCAGCTGAGGTGGTTGTATTAGTGTTAAAACTGCCCTTCGGACACTTGCATGAAGGGCGTCTCCCTCTCAAAGTCCCGGCCCCCTGGATCATGTGACAGACTCCATTATTCTGATGCACAGTTGTTTTTCTGGTTACGTTAGTGGTTTGACAGCACTAGCGTAGCCAGAAAAACAACTGTGGGTGTGCATCAGAAAAACTGGGTGTGCCACATGATCCAGGGGTGGACTGGGACTGAAATCCACCCCGTGATGAAGAAGCCCTTTATGCAAGCAGCCGAGGGGCACGAGCGGAATTTTTTGGGGCAGTTTTAACATTAATACAGCCATCCCAGCATACACCTCAGCTTTGGACAATCAAATGTATGTGCTAAATGTGTGTTTAGGGTTGCCAACTTCCACTAGTAGAGAACAACTGCAGATGAATAGTGGCGGGTTGCTTGGTAATAGTAACTCGTTTTAGCTAAAAAAATCATTCTGCATCTGATTATTGGCATTATGTCAAACTCCTTGTGAATAGTGATCGAAGTGAGGGTTCTACTTGTCTGCTGATAATATTTGAAACAAATACATGTAAATCAATGGAAAATGAATTCCTGCCTAATGCGTTCACTATGGTAAAGACCTGAAGATTTAATTTCATTAACTGGCCATCCAATATCCCAAAGGACTGGCATATTGGATATTCTCTTATATACAATATCACACTCCTTTTTCCCCTATTACATTTGTGCAATACTGTGGGATAAAGTTGTCATTATATTTCTACACACAATCATCTCTTTAACATGTTTATAGTGTTTTATTTTCATTATGTCATCCCATCTTCCACTGAACTGGACTGGCCAGGAATGTGCTCAATAACAGCTGAATCAGAGATTTCTGGCTAAGTGGGAAGAATAATTACAGTAAAGTATAAAACATATACATAACTTACACTACTGGACATGCCATTTACTACACTAGCAGGTAGCAACCAGGCAAAGGGTAAACTGTGTCACGTTATTTTATATGTACCTCTTATATTTCCCTTCTCAGGCGGCGGGTGCTGGGCATGTCTGGAGGCATTGAGGAGCTGGGCAGTGTGAGATGGGAGCTGGCCTTGTGTCTTCTGGCCAGCTGGGTGTTCTGCTACTTCAGTATCTGGAAAGGTGTCAGATCTTCTGGAAAGGTAAGTGGAAATATTTAAAATTTTAATTTAATTTAAAATGTTACCCTTACAGCACACATAAACTATCATTATGCATTTTATTTAAGTATTCTACAACATAGTTACATTAATCATCTCCATTAATGATTATGTCAATATTTTGTTTTAAGGTAGTGTACGTCACAGCCACGTTCCCCTACATAATGCTCCTGGTGCTGCTCATCAGAGGACTGACTCTACCTGGAGCTTGGGAAGGGATCTACTTCTACCTGTATCCAAACTTAAATGGCCTGGCTAACTTTGAGGTATTTTATTATAATACTATGTACAGTGTATCATGGGTCATTTTAGGTTATGCTAGCGAAAGAATGTCCAGACTGGTTGGTAATCCATCAATCACATGCGCCATTTAAGTAAGAACTAGAATTACCGCCTCGCGGTAGTATGCCTCCATCAACCAGTCAAGTTGCAATTTACATCCATGTCTGTCCAAAATGTCATGACCGCATCATTTTAACATATTATTATTATTACTACCATACATTTGTGTGAAATTGTCATAATTAGCATTTGAATTCTTGAGTTATGGCCCAAAACATGTTTGTGAGGTCACAATGACCTTGAACTTTGACCACCAAAATCAAATTACTTCATCCTTGAGTCAAAGTGGACATTTGTGCCAAATTTGAAGAAATTTCTTCCTGGCGTTCCTGAGATATCACATTCATGAGAACGGACCGGACGTATGTATACATACAGATGGACAAACAGAAGACATAATGCCTCCGGCCACAGCTGTCGCTGGACGCGGAGGCATAAAAACCAAAACAGAAAAGTAATTGACAATCCTTTCAAGTTGCTCCTGCCCATTGGTGGGCAACAACTGTTTTGAATAGTTTATGCACTTTAACATTCATCCAGTTACTTAATGTAAGTGTAGAAGCCAAAAAATGATGCTGACACATCCTGAGGTTGTGGCGTAATTCACTGTTAGGAACACTGGGTGTCGCTGTGTTAATTGCATGACTCAGTCACGGATATATACTGTAGGTAGGAAGTGTGTTGTTGGCGTCAGGGTTTAGCCCGGTAGGGCAAAGGGTTTTTGACCGCAGTGACGCTGACAATTGTTTGCCGTGTTGTGTTGTTTTGCTTGTTGTCGTGGAAACCGTACTTTCTTCTTTATTGCACTGTCACGAATAAATGGACTGTTATTCTGAAACCAAGGAGCGGCCTGAAGATCAGTTTTGTTCAGCAGAACACGCAGCTAAAGGTAACATCATCAGCGAAAGTGTGTCAGTCCAGGGCTAATCACCTCAGTAGCTTAAAGTAGTAAATTTAGCTCCTACAGTAAGTATTCAAGGCTACGAAAAGAAATGACTACAGGACGGCCATTCTTGCTGTCCGGGTGACACTGCCTGCAGTCAAGTGGAGCCCCCTTCAAAAAAACACAAGAGACTTTAACTGTATGTTGAAATACAAGTGTTGACAACATCTCACTATCAGGCTTCCATAATCCTGAGGGATGATACAATATAGTTTGTGTTAAAGGAACTTCTTCAACTGAAAGTCTACAAAGTGTGAAGAACAAAATAAAAATGCTTGTGTAATCTTAAATACTACTTTTACTTCAGTAAGCAATACTTCGTACTACACTCTCGTACACAATATACTTTTTCATGTCATTATAGGTCTGGATAGAGGCAGGATCTCAAATATGCTTCTCCTACAGCGTGGCTATAGGAACTCTGATTGTTTTGGGCAGCTATAATGAGTACAATAACAACTGTTACAAGTAAGTATACGCTGCAGAGCACAATACATTTTATTATAGCACTTTACTTTTAAAATGCAGTTGTGTTATTTCTATGAAACATTAAAATAAAACAACAAAAATAATTAAAGAAATATTGTTTAAAATGCACTAAAATACAATAAATAATCACTTCACAATATAGTTATATAATGTACCAATGCAAAGTCTGTCTGTCTCTCTGTGGCCTCTAGGGACTGCTTCTGGCTCTGTCTGCTGAACAGTGGGACCAGTTTTGTTGCTGGATTTGTCGTCTTCTCTGTACTTGGATTCATGGCTCAGAAACAGGGTGTTACTGTCGACACTGTGGTCGAGTCAGGTACAGTATACCTAAGATTCCATCATATGGAATGTTTAAGATCTTAGAAAAGTGTCCAAAATTGAATACATTCATACAATACATGCATGATTCTAACATGAATAGCTTAATAGCATCACGTCTCTCCTGGTTCACTTCACAGGTCCAGGTTTGGCCTTCATTGCTTACCCTCAGGCAACAGCTATGATGCCTTTGCCACAGTTCTGGACCGTCTGCTTCTTCCTGATGCTCATTCTCCTGAGTGTTGACACACATGTAATAACATTTGTCACATTACCTATTGACATATAGTCTTTAAAAAATATGTTTTTCAGTCAAAAATAAGATTGCTTCATTTTATTTTGTCCCCAGTTTGTGAATGTGGAGTGTTTTATCACCACAGTGACAGATTTGTTTCCAACGTTGTTTCGTGCACTAGTGAGGCACGAGATCTTTGTCCTCATCATCTGTGTATCCAACTTCCTCCTACATCTTACCTTGGTTACGGAGGTGAACAAAAATATTTCCATCAAACTTTCTTTATAAAACATTTAAAATTGTAAACATATTTCATTTAAAAAATGTGATCCAAATGATGTATTTTAGTCAAATCTTGTCTCTTCCTGCTTTAGGGAGGAATTTACGTGTTCCAACTCATTGACTTCTACGGCTCTACCAGAGTCTGTCACTATTTTATGGTTATTTGTGAATGCGTGGCTGTGGGCTGAATTTTTGGTGAGTCAGAATACTTATTACTTAAAGCATAAAACTGGCTTTAGCCTATAATTTTTCTATTGTCAGCAATCCAAAAAATAATACCAACATGGTATTAGTCCTTCCCTCAGTATGTTCTAACTTCCTAACCCTGTCTGTGGCTTCCAGCCCCAAGCCCATTGGTTATTAAAGACTCAGTCATTTCCTTAAACAGATGGGCACTGAAGTTTTGAGCCCATGTTACTTAAACTGGAGGAAATAGTGCATTGTACAATTTAAATATTGACTAAATGGACAATTTGGACTTCCATCAGGTGCTGACCGCTTAAATAACATCATTGAGGACATGACAGGACAAAGACCGTCTGTTTTCTTTAAACTGTGCTGGAAATACTTCATTCCTCTGCTGTCACTGGTGAGTCGGAAATGTTTCTTTGTGGCTACCAATGATTTTTTTTTTTTGTATATTATTTGTATTGACAAATTCTAATGATAACACATACATCAAACAAAAATTAAAACTCGTAACCCAACCCGAAAATGCACCTGCACCTGCACCTGCACCTGCACCTGCACCTGCACCTGCACACTCATACACACACCCACACACATTTCAACCTGGGGAGGAGTGATACAAATAACTAAGAGAAAATTATCTAAACCGCATGTCAAGGACAAAACATACATATCATTACATACAGTATCATCCACGTGATAGTTAAATGCAGCCGTCCATACAGTAATGGGAGTATTCAACAACAGAACAGAGAAAAGGAAAAACAAAACAATGAATATACGAATAGAAATGCTGTCAAACTGAGTCCAAATATTGCAGAAAGGGGCCCCAAAATTCTTCCCATTTATGTTGACATTTTAAATTATTAGCTCGCAATTTCTCCACGTGGATAACTGAGACCAATTCACGCAACCATTTTCTGAAGCACGGTGGAGTTGGTGTCTTCCAGTCTTTGAGAATATGTTTTTTTTCCAATACCATGCCCATCAATAGAGCTGTTTGAATATGTAAAGGGAGAATTGAAGAGTCCTCTGAGGATCCAAAAAGAGCCAAGTCCTTTGATAAACCCCAGAAAAAAAAAAAAATCTTGACCAAAACGGATAAATTAATGGACAGTCCCAAAATAAATGCAGCAATGTACCATCATTTGATTTACATTTATCACAAATTGGTGACACAGAGGGGTAAAATGTATGTAACATGACTTTAGAATAATGAAAATGGTGAATCACTTTGAACTGAATTAACCTATGTCTGCTATTTATTGAACAACTATGAATACGGGAGAGTGCAGTCTTCCATAGTTTATCAGGCAACACAGCATTGATTTCCCTTTCCCAAGCCTTCTTAATACAGTTAGCAGATTCAGAATCTTTAAAGAAATAATTCACAAATTTGGAGATAAGCCTCTTACTCTCTGGTGAAAGAGTAAGCAATTCTAAAAAAGCGTGTCTCTCGCAAGTGGATTCAAAATGATTTTACATTCTTTCATTAACTGTGTCAGTTTATCAACATAATATTATGTTTGTTTGTTGTTTATGTCACAAAAACTGTCTCCGCACCTTCACAGATTTCCTTTATCCTGTACCTGGTTGATTACAAACACCTCAGGATTAATGACTGGTACATTTACCCTGACTGGGCGTACGCACTAGGATGGATCATGACACTCTCCTCTGTTCTCATGGTGCCACTGTGGGCAGCTGGACAGATGTGTTCAACAGCAGGAACCATCAGACAGGTCAGTGTTCATCTGTTACAATTTAAACAGTAAGCTGTAGCAGACTATTCTCATTTTTGAGATAATGAAAGTTTACTTGTATCACTCAATATGCTGCATGAGCAGCTGTTGTTTCTGGTATCGGTCGATCAGGTCCAAAGAGTGTAAAAGATGTCCCAAAATGTCTCCTGTACTTGTCCTAATGCTTCTGGTAGTGTCTAAACTTACTCATTTTGTTTGCTCCTGTGTTCCAGCGTTTGTCTGTCCTCTGTCGTCCTGTTGAAGATCCAGCCTGGCAGAGGAGAGAAATGGGAGAGGAGGGAACAACTGTTGAACTGAGGACGTCTGTAGTGACAACTTAGTGTGACCTGTAAAGTCACATTAACTAGACATTTTAGCTATCATGCAGCATATAAGCTTATTGTAATCAATGTAGCTAAGTATGATGTATGATACATAATTGCAATAATAAAAAATGTGACTAGATCAAGGAAACTAAGCATTGCCTGCATGGTAGGGCTACCTTTATGTTCAAATCTGCACTAAAGTCTGTTATTTTACATTTTCAAGTATGGATTGCACTGAATTCACTGAATTGTTTATATAGAGTCAACATATTGGTTGAGGCATGCATCGGGTGCTGTCTTCTGACCCCCTGCACTTTAATAGTGGCATAAGACAGCCCTCCATCCACTAACTACTACAAAAAGGAGACAATAGAACCAACTCCACAGGACAGGAGATCTAATATCTTTTCCTCACACCAGCGTTAGAACCCTGTCCACTTTGCCTTGTAACAGGTTATGTTGGATCCCGCTCTCACTGACCGGACGATCTGCACAACCTGTATAGACAGTCCAGCAGTCCTCAGCCCGTCCCTCTCAGGAGCCAAGTCTGGAGAGGATGGCCGAGAGGAGGCAATGCACCTATTGCACACACCTCCTGAGACAGAACCCCCCACAGAACTGGGGGATGTTCCAGGGCAGCGCCGCAATCATCTGAGTCATTTCTGCATACCACGGCACCAAGCGGCAATCAGAATGATCGACAACTGCTCCTTCCTCATTTTCTCTAACAGGGGAGGGATGAGAGGAACAGGCGGAAAAGTGTAAAGCAGCTTTCTTGGCAATGGCACTTGTGCAAATGCATCCACTTCCAGGGGTGGACGTCTTGCTGTGCCAAGGAGAACCATAGCGGGCAGAGGGTGTTGCGTTGGTTGGTATGACCGGACAATAGCAGAGCGTTGGCGACCTTTGACAGTGTCAATCTCGAGCTCCGGCTTGCTCCCATCGCAACGAAGCGTTGGAAGTGATCCCATCGCTCGGCAGGCTGTGCAGGCTGCTGCACACCGCTCTCTGCGTGGTCTGCGCCGAGGCACACGAAGCAGGAATTGTGAAGATTCGTCCCGGTGATGAGGCTGGGACATGATCAGCACTGACATCTCGAAGCGGTTACTCCATCTGTGGAGATGAGAGAAGAGATCGCTGAAGAGAAAAAGGATGTCAGACAGCGGTGTGTGCTACCTTATATACTGTGGGGTCCGCACATATTCGGGTAGGCACGTCCTGATTTGCCGGCTAAGCTTATGAAAATGTTCAGGTGCACGCGTGGTTTGAGGAGAGGATTACCCATAGAGTCCAGTAGAGGGCAGAGCCTGTGTGAGTCAGAACAAGTTCCTATTTAAATATGTTCTCTATTCCAATGACTGGTGATTTCTTCTTACTTTACTTTGTTTGCAAACCCTTCATACAAACTAACATCTATTTGTAAAAAGGACTTTCTGCAACCTAAAAGCATGAAAGACCATTAAAAAATATAGAGTAGATCTCTCAGACATCTGACTGTTCCCAGTCAAGCTTTTATTTGAGTTTATGCATATATAGTACAGAGATCCCTAAGGGGCAATTCTTGATTCTTCTTTGTTTAACAATTACACATCTTTGTTTAAACAAAAAACGTCTTTGTTTAAACAAAACACTTCTTTGTTTAAACAAAACACTTCTTTGTTTAAACTATACACTATATACAAGGATGACAAGGATGTAGTCAAATTCATCACGGACACATAATAAAAGATGCAAAGATCAGGTTGCAGTACTTCTGAATTACAACTGAAACATACAACGGAGTTCTTGGTCTTGAGATGGACGGACGAAGAAGAAAAACAGAAAATCAGAAGAGAGCTGGAGACAGAGGACAGTGGGCCAGTAAAAGAGAATATATTCTGGTTGTTGCAGGAAATGTGGTCGGCCTGGGCAACGTGTGGAGATTTCCTTACCTCTGCTACAAGAATGGTGGAGGTGACTCATACAAATTCTAAACTTAGTAAAGAGCTGATTACACTGAATTAACTTGTTGTTTCTATGGGTATACATGCATATATCTCTATTTACGAACCTAGGTGCCTTTCTGGTGCCATATGGTCTGTTAGCTGTGGTGTGTGGGATACCTCTGTTCCTACTGGAGACTTCAGTTGGTCAGTTCAGCCAGGCAGGATTCATCACGTCTTGGAGGAAATTGTGTCCACTGGCACAAGGTGAGTTGATTTGAGTTGAAGTAAAATGTGCAGCAAACAGAAGAAAAAAAGTCAAAATCACACTTTATACATAAGGCTATTACACCAAGACAAGAAATGACAATTTTCTCCAAATAATTCAAGCTTTTTCTGTCAGCGTTTAATGCCTCAACAGGTGCTGTTTCTAAAACTGTGGTTGGTATTTCTACTGTAGGAATTGGATTTGGACAACTGATAATTTCATTCATTGGCTTCAGCTATGTTTTAATTGAAGCCTGGGCTCTCTTCTACCTGGTGTTCTCATTCAGATCCCAGCTCCCCTGGGCCACCTGTGAGAACACCTGGAATACAGGTAAGACTAAGTTTACTTTAAGTTGTTAAAGCTTGGGAAAAAAATTGGATAGTGTCTTACCTCAATGGTCACAACATCTGATCTAAAACACAGTGGTCCATTGCGCTAAACTGTGTTTTTTTGTTAACAATCTTGTAGTTGTTCACAATAAACCACCAGGTCGACAAATTAACACATACAGTATAAAGAAACACAAACACCTTCACATCAGCCCTACATTTTAGAGCCTTTGGTTCACTTAACCTCAAAGAAATGTTCCTTTGTTCCCAAACTCAGCCAACTGTCTTGGTCTTCAGACTGTCAATTCATCTAATGTGACTGCAAATCAGACCAACACCACCTCTGCTGCAGCTGAGTTCTGGGAGTGAGTCTAACTTCTTCATCTTCTAATGAGCCATAATTAAATGAAAAATACACTATTTCACTTTTGATGCATTAATACCATGTTTTTCATTCTATGTTTTAAGGCTACCTTTCAATTTGATTGGCTAAAAATCATAGTGTTAAATGTTCTCATGCAACTTTGCAAAACACAATGACAGCTTTGACTTAATTTGTTAAAGAAAACAAAGAATAGCTACAATAATTGAAAAAAAAGAGGTTATGTTAGAAATGTCTTAACTTTTGCAAAATTTGCCAACAGCTAGTGTGGGTCAATGTAATTTCAAATTATCAGTTAGTAAACTCAGTGATGATCTACATATCCTATCCTTCCATGTCTCCGTTCAGCACTTAGTGTCACATCATATGTATGTACCTCTTAAATGTCCCCTCTCCTCAGACGGAGGGTGCTGGGCATGTCTGGAGGCATTGAGGAGCTGGGCAGTGTGAGATGGGATCTGGCCTTGTGTCTTCTCACCTGCTGGGTTTTCTGCTACTTCAGTATCTGGAAAGGTGTCAGATCTTCTGGAAAGGTACTGTAAGTAAAAACATGTTGAATATCTATGTATTTGTGGTGCATATAATCATCAGTAACCTTTAACAATTTTCTTTTCATTTAAGGTGGTGTATTTCACAGCCACGTTCCCCTACGTGATGCTCCTGGTGCTGCTCATCAGAGGCTTGACTCTCCCTGGAGCTTGGGAGGGGATCTACTACTACCTGTATCCAGACCTGAACCGCCTGGCTAACCTTGAGGTGGCCTGTTTAATTGATCCCAACTTCAGAATTACTTAGGTATCATGAAATTATCATTATTTCTGAAGGGTTTATAATGCTTCAACTGAACTAAGTCATATGGTTTGTCACCCAACCACATCTAAAGGCCAAAGTATTTCTACCTGTTCTGAATGGCCACACAACAAGCAAAAGCCTGCAGTTATACCCTCATCATGGCTGCATCACACTGACTCTCATCAAGAACTGTGTGTGTGTGTGTGATGTGTCAACATGGTGAATGATATAAACGGCGGATAAGGGCGCACACTTTCAGACACGAGAGAGTGTGTCCTCAGAGAGGAGATTGTGTCTCTTATGGTCTTTGTATCATTCATTATGTTGAGACAACACAGACACACAAAAGAGACGAAGCTGTCTGCAAGTTTCATGTCGTTGCACTGTGCACTGTTCACATGAAAAGTGACTGAGGTATATGTGGGAAGAATGAGGAAAAAAAGAGCTTGAGACAGAAGCTGAAACCCTGACGTCACTTTGGTAACATCCTCCTCCTGAGTCCTCCTGAGTCGGGCCCCGATTCATCAAGCATCTCTGAATTACTGTTAGGAATCACACTAAACGTTAAAATAGAACACCTATTTCAGTATATAATACACTTTTTCTTACATTACAGGTCTGGATAGAAGCAGGATCTCAACTATGTTTCTCCTACAGCCTGACTTCAGGGACTCTAAATGTCATTGCCAGCCATAATCATTACAACAACAACTGTTATAAGTATGTATATGTCCGATATCACCAGAACTTTAATATCATACTGTGTTGATTTTAGAAGAAGGTTTTGTCAGATTACAGAATAATTTAAATAATAATAATATATTACAAGACATTTACTTTGCAAGTGTTCATAGGAATGTCCTCTTTTTGACAAGGGTCTATTGTCTCTCTGTGGCGTCTAGGGACTGCTTCTGGCTCTGCCTGCTGAACAGTGGGACCAGTTTTGTTGCTGGATTTGTCGTCTTCTCTGTACTTGGATTCATGGCTCAGAAACAGGGGGTTACTGTCGACACTGTGGTCGAGTCAGGTACAGTATATATTCAAGATTTCATTAAATGCAATGATTAAGATCTTGATAAATGATCCAAAGTTGAATACAATGGTCTAACATGAATAGGTATATACTGTAGGTCATCAGCATCACGTCTCTCCTGGTTCACTTCACAGGTCCAGGTTTGGCCTTCATTGCTTACCCTCAGGCAACAGCTATGATGCCTTTGCCACAGTTCTGGAGTGTCTGCTTCTTCCTGATGCTCATCCTGCTGACTGTTGACACACATGTAATAACATTTGTCACATTACCTATTGACAAATAAAAAATGTGTTTCAGACATGAATAAAATTAATTTTATTTTGTCCCCAGTTTGTGATTGTGGAGAGTTTTATCACCACAGTGACCGATTTGTTTCCAACGTTGTTCCGTGCACCAGTGGGGCACGAGATCTTTGTCCTCATCATCTGTTTATCCAGCTTCCTCTTACATCTTACCTTGGTTACGGAGGTGAACAAACATATTTTCATGAAACTTTCTTTATAAAACATTTAAAATTATAAAAATATTTCATTTTAAAAATGAAATCTACATTATGCTTTTTTAAAATCTTGTCTCTTCCTGCTTTAGGGAGGAATTTACGTGTTCCAACTCATCGACTTCTATGGTTGTACCAGAGTCTGTCACTACTTTATGGCTACTTGTGAATGCGTGGCTGTGGGCTGGATCTTTGGTGAGTCAGATTAGTTTTTACTCAAAATGTAAATATTACAATATTCCAATTTAAATACTGACTAAATGGACAATTTGGACTTCCATCAGGTGCTGACCGCTTTAATAACATCATTGAGGACATGACAGGACAAAGACCGTCAGTTTACTTCAAACTATGCTGGAAATACTTCATTCCTCTGCTGTCACTGGTGAGTCAGAAACGTTTCTTTGTGGCTACCAATGATTTTAAATTCTTTCATTAACTATAGCCATTCAATTTCAGTGAGATTTGTCAAACCATTAAAGATGAATTTTGTACCGCTGAATTTGCTGGATTATTTTGTGTCAATTTTACATTTTCTCTTTACTTTCATAGCATCAGCAGATATTGACATCTAACACCAGCACAAATGATCCAACAGGATGCGTCACCATAACATTGTGCTCATGTATCACAAAAACTGTCTCCTCACCTTCACAGATTTCCCTTATCCTGTACCTGGTTGATTACAAACACCTCCGGATTAATGACTGGTACATTTACCCTGACTGGGCGTACACACTAGGATGGACCATGACACTCTCCTCTGTTCTCATGGTGCCACTGTGGGCAACTGGACAGATGTGTTCAACAGCAGGAACCATCAGACAGGTCAGAGTTCATAGAAGATGTTTCTGCAACTCTGGATGCCTCAAAAAGAGCTCAATGTTTTTTATCTGATTAATGATTTCATCTTATATTCTATGGCCACCCACCAATGGGTGCTCTGCAATATCACTCACCACCACAGTTTCACTTTTCAAATAGTGTGATAAGAAGTATAGTGTAGCTTTTACACCGTGTTGGATGAGATTGAAGCCCATGCAGTCATACTGGGTAGTTGGGTATGGTGGACTGTATGATACATCATCCAAATCCTTCGGTGTGGACTGAGGGGGATGGCTGTCCTACGCTTTTAGCTCCATATATATATGTCCATATAGTTATTAAAGTAGTGTGTAAACTTACTCATTTTGTTTGCTCCTGTGTTCCAGCGTTTGTCTGTCCTTTGTCGTCCTGTTGAAGATCCAGCCTGGCAGAGGAGAGAAATGAGAGAGGAGGGAACAACTGTTGAACTGAGGACGTCTGCAGTGACAACTTAGTGTGACCTGTAAAGTCACAATAACTAGACATTTCAGCTATCATACTGTATATATGCTTGTTGTAATCAATGTAGCTTTGTATGATAAATAATAGTAATAATGAAAAAACAAGATGTATAGATCAATAAAAATAATCATTGGCTGCATGGTGAGGCTACCCTTCTTTTCAAATCGACACTGAAGTCTGGGTCTTATATGTTTTCAAGTATGGATTGAAGCACTGAATTATTCATATAGAGTTAACATATTGGTCTGATACAAGGCTTGGATTAGTTACACTGGCCCATGATGGTGAAAGCTTAGTTAAAGGCATACTATGCAGGATTTGTCAGTTGCTGAGAGAGCAGCGGTGGTTAAGCAAGCTAGAGAGTGAATGAAGAGAGAGAGCGGCGTTAGCGAGAACAAAAAAGTTAATCAGAGAAATAAAATGATATTTTCTGGTTATTTTTTACCGCGATTACATTCTAAAGCACAAATAAACACAGCCACAGCTCCACACAGTCCTGCCGGTTGGTGCCACATTGCCGGATTTTGTGGGAATGGAGCCGAAGCGCATGTTTCATCCTGTCCGCTGTGGCCTCTGTATTCTGCGTGTGTGTGTGTCTCACCCCCGCCATCAGTCAAACAGACACACAGACCTGTCAGCACATTTTTAAAATTAGTTTCTACTATCCTATATTTAAAACATCAGCCAATCAAGATAGATAAACATTTGATTTTGGTATATGCCTTCATTTGGCTGGATGCAAAAAATGTCATGCAGTCGCTGTGTGTATGGGGTTAATCTTCAATGAATGAATGACTTCATTTCGAACATAAAAATAAAAAAAACACAAATATAAAATAATAACAAACAAAACAAGAGTAACAGTGTCCAAAAAAGCATAGGTAGAAGTACAACTTAGATTTCCCTACCCCTTTCTCACTTCTCCTCTATTAACTCATATATCATAGAATGATACTATTCAAGGGAACTATTCAACACTTTCATGAAGACTGACATACCTACAGTTTAACAGATTTTTCTCTTTTTTTTAACTCATAGACTGCTGCTTGGCTCCTTTATTCACTCACTATACTAACCTGAGCTCCAGTTGGTAATGTACAAAAGTACAAACTGGATGGAAGAAGCGGGTGTTCGAGAGGGTACCTGAACATTTTGACTTTTTTTTCTGTTGTTATAGGGACCATCAATTCCAATCATTGCCTCTAACATCTACAGAATCTCTGCAGTTTGCTTGTAATTTGAAGTTAAATAGCTATCCCTCACCTGTGTAAAGACTCTGATTACTTTCCACTTTAAAGGACACAAAAATATGACCAACGTACCTGCCAACATACAGTACCAGTTCTTCAGTGTAGCGTGTAACAGCTTTATATTTAATTAATTAATTTCACTCGTAAAAAGAAAAGGGGCACCACCTCTTTTTATAGAAAAATAGAGGAAACTAATTCAACAATTTAGAAATACATTTATCAATCTCGCAGTATTAAATACAGCTCTGAAAACATTGATCTTAATGATAAAGTGAAAATGTATTTAAAATTAAAGGTGATAAATAAATAAATGAGATGATTAATACATATGAATGACAAAACCAGTAAATGAGTGAAATGGAGTTCAATGATATGACAGATGTTTAAGGAAAATAGTGAGGAGAGAGATGATTTTGATGCTGCGCATACAGTATAGGACATTTTGGGATCTGGGAAACATATTTACACACGTCCCAACTGCTCCTCTTTAAAACATCCTCATCCATTGTAAGGAAAGCTGCTAAGTACTGAATGCTGTCAGTGAATACTTGATCAGATTCTTGGCCTTGTTTGGTTACTCTTTGATTATCTTTTTCTTGATTTTAATTAGAATTTGGAAAAATTTAGACCCGACCATGGGACTTTGTTGTCACCTGCCAAAAAGCTCATAGGTCACGTTGTAAGGAGTAAACCATCCCCATCACAACTGAGCGAGAAGACCTGCTGAGGAAGGCCAGAAGATTTCTTAAGCTAAACTGATGCTCTTAAGAAGGTTGCACCATTTTGTTAAATACATTTGTAAAAGTGTTTTAACCCTC
Organism: Sebastes fasciatus; assembly: GCF_043250625.1. Taxonomy (NCBI): domain Eukaryota; kingdom Metazoa; phylum Chordata; class Actinopteri; order Perciformes; family Sebastidae; genus Sebastes; species Sebastes fasciatus. Next base: position 31,624,708 of record NC_133805.1, read on the forward strand.
AATGTCAGGTATCTGTACTCAGGACACCACTGTCAAAAATATCAATATGAAGCCCTTGATAGACTTAGCTAACATAGGCCTACTAGTTATAGGATGATGCAGAGATTGTAATTCCAATTACCTAGTATAAACAGGAATATGTTCATCAACCAAAGACAGGAATTAAATCTTTGGCTTGCCCCCATTTATGCATAGTTTTATGCCAATAGCCTAAAGAGGAGGAGTAACACACACTTAGCTGTGTTGAGACTCAGTGTCACTAACTGGCTCAGTGAATGTGACAAAAAGAGAGTCCACACAAAGTTAAACTTTAAAACCAAACACAACCTATTAAACTGAGGTTAACTCAAATGAACAATGGAGTGTGTCGTTAATTAGTGTCAGCAAATGAAAGTAGTGTGTGGCATATGTGCTGTGGAATCGTTGAAGGTGCAGAACCAAACGAAGGTGATGCAGGGTGGATGTGGCTGGAGAAAGGGAGACAGAGGCTGTATTCGAAACCGCATACTATACTAGTAGTACGTACTGATTTGGCCAAATGTAGTATGTAGTATGCGAACAAAAGCAAAATCTACAATATGCCAAAAATACCCGGATGTCGTACTGATTCGGAAAAAATCTCCATTATGCATCTGACCAGTCTACCTCGCCTACTGTATCCCACAATGCAAAGCGCTGGACCGCTGCAGGCTATGTTACAACAACAGCAGCCAAAAACGGCTTGCTTTTTTTTTAATTTTTTGTAGCTATTTCATCACTAAATTCACTTCTGAAAAATTTTAAGGCGAGAAATCAACTGTGTAGATTTAGAACATTGACAGTTTTATGATATTAGATGGCCTAGGAAGGAGGTTATGTTTTCACTGGCGTTGGTTTGTTGGTTTGTTGGTTTGTTGGTTGGTTTGTCCGTTAGCAGGATTACTCCATAAGTCTGCGATGGATTTGAATGACATTTTTTGGAGGGGTGGGGTGTGGCACAATGAACAATCCCTTAGATTTTTGTGGTGATCCGGATCATGATCCAGCTTTGGGAATTTGTTTTACTAACTCCGCTCAGCCTGTGCATTAACACCACAGGCTACCACAGGCTACCACAGGGGGGCAGCGACGTACATGAAACCTGCCGTGGCGGAGGTCTGCACTCTCCGAGTGCACTTTCATTTTCCTTGTTGATGGATAGTTTGTTTAAATATCACAACACACATGTCCATTTTAAATTAACAGTAACCTGTGTTTATCTGACTTTTTGGAGTTGAAAAGCTCCTCAATAGCTCACTGTAGAACCGGCCAGTGACGCTCACAGAGCGGCTACAGAGCAGCAGAGCAGCAGGAAGAGGAGAGGGAAATAGCAGCCTCTGACGGGGCAGAGAGATACCTGCTGAGACAACATGACCCTTTTTAACATTCCTCTAATATCTGGAGGGAGATCAGTCCACTGTTTAGTTGCTGGAACTGAAAAAGCTGTTTGAGTAACGTAAATTTTGTCGAGGATTTGTTTTATATTTCCCGTCTCCCCTCGTTGATGATCCTGTTTGTCTCACTCACTACTGTATGAGCTGTTAGAATAGATAGAATAGAAACCTGCAGTATCTTATAAAGTAAACAAACATAACATAAACAACTAAATCAAAGTTGTATTTTTCGATAATATTGTAATAGTGATATGAGCTTGTTTTTTTGTCCAGTGCTTTAAGAGCTGGTTTAAAGGCTAAAGCCTCGTCTAGCATTCTGTAAATACATCACTTTTACCGTTTCATACTGCATACTACTGAGGAACGCAGTATGCAGTATACAGTACATACTGCATACTGCGTTCCTCAGTAGTATGCAGTAGGCAGTTTCGAATACAGCCAGAGTTTTAACACATGGGGCAGCTTTTAAAGCCTGGAAGGCCCAGGTGAGCTTAATCAAGCTGATGAGCCTCCCTTGTCAGCCAACTGCCTGCTCAGGTTGGCCAGCCTCCGTGACAATGGGAGGGGAGTCAACAGCCATTTAGAGGTCACCTGTTAACAGAGAACACATGGATTTAATCCAATTAGGAAAAGAACAGTAAAAGAAGCAAAGATCAGTTTGCAGTACTTCTGAATTAAGGAATGGTGGAGGTGAATTATACAAATTCAGAAATTTGGGAATGTCTGATGACTGATGAGTCATGACTGAATAACATTTGCTCTTGCAAAATAAACAGGAAGCACCCTCGGGGCTGGTTTTGTATTTAAAGAAAATTGATTGGTTGAGATCAGGATATAGTCAAATTAGGAAAAGAACTGATGAGGCATGACTGAATAACATTTGCTCTTGCAAAATAAACAGGTAGCACCCTTGGAGCTGGTTTTGTACTTTAAGGAAAATTGATTGGTTGAGATCAGGATATAGTCAAATTAGGAAAAGACACATAAAATCAGCAAAGATCTTGTAATCATAAACAAAGGATTTAGGAATCATATGAGAAACACACCATGGAAATCTCCCCTGATCTTCAGATGAACAAAGCCAGAAGGAAAAGAGAAAATCAGAGAAGAGCTGGAGACAGAGGACAGTGGGCTGGGAAAAGAGAATATATTCTGGTTGTTGCAGGAAATGTGGTCGGCCTGGGAAACGTGTGGAGATTTCCTTATCTCTGCTACAAGAATGGTGGAGGTGAATCATATTAACAATTTATTGTGCACTGAAGAAATGTTAATATTGATGACTGCAGATTAAGGGATATCTCTGAAATTCCAATCGTATCTCTGTAATATCTTACAGGTGCCTTTCTGGTGCCATATGGTCTGTTAGCTGTGGTGTGTGGGATACCTCTGTTCCTATTGGAGACTTCAACTGGTCAGTTTACCCAGGAAGGATTCATCACCTGTTGGAGGAAATTGTGTCCACTGGCACAAGGTGAGTTGAACTAAAATGTAAAATTGAGGAGAAAAAGCCTAAATCACACATTGTATTATTGGAATTACCTCCATGAGTTTGAACATTTTAAACCATGTGTTTTATTCTATTCTCAGGAATTGGATATGGACTTTTCATGATGAAACTTTACGACTTCTGCTACATTTTAGTCCAAGTCTGGGCTCTCTTCTACCTGGTGTTCTCATTCAGCTCCCAGCTGCCCTGGGCCACCTGTGACAACACCTGGAATACAGGTAAGACTAGACAAGATTTTACTCCAAATTAATTCTGCAAACAATACTTTTTACTCCCAATATCTTCAGTGGGATCTGTACAAGAGTGTGGTTTCAGTTATTATTATAACTGCATGTAAAACTGTGTGTAATGTTGTGTGTAAATACATCATATGGTTGATACTTGCCAATTGGAAAATGTTCCCTCTGACAGGTTAAATGTGTGTCTAGATATCACGATGTATTGTAGATGACGGTCTATTAAACCACTATCATTGTAGTATTATGTTGTATGGTAGTCATCCCTCTCACTTTATCATTATGAAATGTTTGTTTGTTCCCAAACTCAGCCAACTGTCTTGGTCTTCAGACATTTAATTCATCTAATGTGACTGCAAATCAGACCAACACCACCTCAGCTGCAACGGAGTTCTGGGAGTGAGTCTTTTTCTTCTTAAGTGAGCCACAATGAAATATAAATTACTGTGTCACTAATATGCATTGGTTTGATTTATGTTGCACCAGTTAAAATTTTATAATATATTTCCTGCTAGATCCAAATTTCAGTATCAAAAATGTATGACAACATGCTTAGATCTGTTGCCCCATGGACATCATTATTAACAGAATTAGGTTTATCTAGATCTTGTTTAGCTAATAAAGTCTCTTATATACACAAGATATCAGCGTTCTCCAGGTAGTTTCCCCAGCGCTCTGTCCTAAGCGCAAACCACACGTGTTATATGAGACAACTCTAATAGTCATGAATCACAATCATATCTATATTGCAGCAGATGCCTTAGGCACACGCACATTCCTTGCAACAATAAGTGTTTCTACATCCACTGGCCCTGTGGCAGCCTTGGGTGTACGTGCCTCAATGATTCTACATCAATGCAGATTACTTTATTGGACAGTATAGACCGTTTCATTGCCATTCTGTTGCTACGGCAACAGCATTGGTCCAAGATTACTTCCTGGAAGCTACTGCATTAACAAACATTGCAACAAATGGGCCCATTTAAAATGTTTGTCAAGTTTGAAAAGGTCTAAGGACCCAAGCTGCTGCCGTTTCAATTCCATTAAAACGGTCTATAGAGGCAGACAGGAAACGAAGAAAAGGTTCCTGGCTGAGATTGGATGGCCCATTTTTTTTCTCTTTTAATTTTAATTTAGTTCACAATGATGTTTTCTCTTTTTTACTGAGAGAATTACTGGACTCAGAGTAAAATCTGAATTATGATGGATTTGTTTGTTAACATTTGCCAAATGTCCCCTCTCCTCAGACGGCGGGTGCTGGGCATGTCTGGAGGCATTGAGGAGCTGGGCAGTGTGAGATGGGAGCTGGCCTTGTGCCTTCTGGCCAGCTGGGTGTTCTGCTACTTCAGCATTTGGAAAGGTGTCAGATCTTCTGGAAAGGTCAGTGGAAATATTTTATTTTGCACAGCAAGAAGACCCTGTAACCAGTGCTTATCACTAAAAACTTTACACTATTGATGTAAGTCTTCTAAAACATGTCCTCTTTAGGTCGTGTATTTTACAGCTACGTTCCCCTATGTGATGCTCCTGGTCCTACTCATCAGGGGCTTGACTCTACCTGGGGCTTGGGATGGGATCTACTTTTACCTGTATCCAGACCTGAACCACTTGACTAACCTCGAGGTGACCAGTTTATTTGATACTAACTTTAGAATTACTCAGGTATAATTAAAGAGGAGCACAATTAAAAACAGCTCTATATTTTTGTGGATTATTCTATTTTTAGGTGCTTTTGTGTTTGATTTGGGCCATTAGTACAGAAATGTGCATTCATCATTAGTCTAATTAGCTGTCCATTAGATCTCAACAGCTATTTTGGTAAATATATAAAAATGGAGGCTACATATGCAATGGGAGGACAGTGCATGTGAAACTGGACAAAGAGTCTCCAGCCATGCTAGCAGCTCTGTGAGGCTGTGCTTCGGCACAGTGGTGCTTTGAGCTAAATGCTAACGTCAACAAGCTAACATACTCACAATTACAATGTTAACATGCTGATGTTAAACAGATATAATGGTTACAATGTTCACATCGTAGCGTAGCTGATTAGCACTGAACACAAAGTGCTGTACCGCTGAGGCTGATGGGAATGGCGTTGTAGTTTTGCAGTGATTTGCTCATAAACCAAAGTATTGGACAAATAAAAATTTTGATCTGATGATGGCGCTAGATGAAAAGTCATGACCATCAAAGCGATTACAATTCATCCTGAGGGGGACATGAATATGGGTACCAAATTTCAACACATTTCACCCAAAAACACAAATGTGAACATCATGGTGATGCTTAAGGTAACGCCAGGTCATCACCAAAGTCCTTAAGAGTCTTCTTCTGGGGATCGTGAACATCTGTAAAAAACAAAAAATGTCATGGCAATGCATCCCATAGTTGTTGAGATATTTCAGTCTGGTACAAAGTGATGGAAAGACTAACCGACCAACATCTGAAGGGTCATGAGAGTTACTATTTTTCCTGTCATTTCAGGTCTGGATAGAGGCAGGATCTCAGATATTCTTCTCCTATAGCCTGACTATAGGGACTCTGAATGTTCTGGGCAGCTATAATCAGTACAACAACAACTGTTACAAGTAAGTACAAGGAGATATCACACAACTTTCTGAGGTTAGGGCTTCATATGTTTGTTATTAAACTATCAAAAAATCAAAACAAAAATAACAAGGGTCTATTGTCTCTCTGTGGCGTCTAGGGACTGCTTCTGGCTCTGTCTGCTGAACAGTGGGACCAGTTTTGTTGCTGGATTTGTCGTCTTCTCTGTACTTGGATTCATGGCTCAGAAACGGCGTTACTGTCGACACCGTAGCTGAGTCAGGTATAGCTCTTTAAAAAAGTAAATCTTTGAGTCCGAACATAAAGATATGTTATATATATTTTGCATGTCAGTATCTCATTAACGTCCAACACAGGTCCAGGTTTGGCCTTCATTGCTTACCCTCAGGCAACAGCTATGATGCCTTTGCCACAGTTCTGGACTGTCTGCTTCTTCCTGATGCTCATCCTGCTGAGTATCGACACACACGTAAGATTGTTGCACTAATTATTGATTAATTGTAGCTGAAGGCACACTTACATGTAGCCACAAGAAATCACATTATTTGCTTCTTTCATTTTGCCCCCAGTTTGTGAATGTGGAGTGTTTCATCACCTCAGTGAGCGATTTGTTTCCAAAGCTGTTTCGTGCTCCAGTGAGACACGAGATCTTTGTCCTCATCTGTTCGTCCTTCTTCCTCATACACCTGCCCCTAGTCACTGAGGTGAACAAAATGTTGACGTAAAAACATATCTATGAAGCATATTGAAACATAAAATCACACTGATGTTTTGATTGTTTCCAAAATGATGTCCATTATTCAATTGTCTCTTTCCTTTATAGGGAGGAATTTACATATTCCAGCTTGTTGATTATTACGGTTGTACCAGAGCCTGTCAGGATTTCATGGCTGTGTGTCAGTGCCTGGCTATAGGATGGATTTTTGGTGAGTAAAAGTCACTCACAATGTGGGCAAGAAAGGAATACCCTGATGGTCAGACAGTCAAACGCTGACTACAGCTTCTGTCTTTCTATTTTTGGTCATCCAGATATTATTTGTTAAAACAAGCAATACGAGCACACAAAGAACTGGGAAAAGCAGAGATATAAAGCACAACTCTGTGTCATCTGCATAACTGTGTGGCATTGTGATGACTGAAATTGTTGCCTAAAAGAGAAATACTCTTATTTTGAAAGGGTTTACAATACCAAACAAAATGATCAATAGCTTTGGTCATCATCTGAATCTGAATGTTTTAATTTGTTGAACAGATCGTCCTCCGGTCTTGATCACATTCTTGTCTTTATCAGTATTTTGCAGTATAATTAAAATACCTTCACATAATGTGAACATGAAATACATTAACATATCTGAACCCCCTTCAGGTGCTGACCAATTTTTTAACAAAATTGAGGACATGACAGGACAGAGACCATCAGTTTATTTCAAACTATGCTGGAAATACATCATTCCTCTGTTGTCACTGGTGAGTCAGAAACATTTTAACACTTTGTTTGTCCCTCCTCACTCGTCAACAATAAGTTCACATACTTTCCTGAACTTGAGCAGTTTCCTCAGAGTACATCTGAATATGTCTTCCAGTGTCTACACGGTTCAGCTGATTTTGGTTAATTTGCTACAACAACTAAACTCTGATAGCACTCAAGGCTAATTTGATGCCCTAAAGTGATCCAATGAATTTTTAGTTAGTTAATTGTAATGTTCAGTCCACAATAATGCAGTTTTAGAATTTTTAGCTGCATATAAAGTCTCCATTAAAGGAAAAAATGTCCACCTTGTTATGTGGATGTCCAGTCGGTGTTGATGGTAAATGTAGTCAATTAAAGCAATAAATTCCTCAGTGCATGCTATATTTACTGAGAAAGCAGAGTTCTCCTGCCTGTGGGGAACCTACATTATTGTGTGCGAGCTCCTGACGCCCGGAGGGTTCCCCTTTGGCCATATCCTCTTGCATGACAAATGCAGCCACAGCCTCTGACTCTCTCTGCTGCATTTCTTCCGTCGTATATTCTGGTTCAAATAAATACAGCTGAATATCCAAGTCAGGCAAAACAATGTAAAATGTTTCCTCGTCGATAACATCCTCTGCACTCATATTTTGGGATGCCATTTGCGCTGTTGGAAATGTAGCTAATTTACAATACAAGCCAAGAGAACAAGAAGTTCTGTTTTTGAACGCCCCCCTGGCTACCCAGAGGGGGGGGACGGACGGACTAGAAATCCAAGTTGAAATAGTGACGTGATGCAAAGAAGAACTACAGGGTGTCATTTCAAATGACGCCACTGGGTGCAGGACGAACACATTTTGCAGCTGCAAACTCGGCTTTCTCTGTTAATATACGCACTGAGGAATGTATTGCTTCAATCGACGACATTTACCATCAACACTGATTGGACATCCACATAAGTGGCAAATGTTCCCTTTGAAGGGACTGTTTGTAACTTTTTACACGTATAAATCATTGTGGGTCGGTGTCCCATGCGCGCTCGCGTGTGGCTACGCTGTTCAGACTCAGACTCCAACACAAACTACACGGAAGCACCAAAACCTTTTGGTTGTATCTAGTGAAGCCCGTCTGTTAAACAGTTATTTATGCATGTCCCTGGACTTTGCTTTGTAATCCTCACCTTCAGATTTCCTTTATCCTGTACCTGGTTGATTACAAACACCTCAGGATTAATGACTGGTACATTTACCCTGACTGGGCGTACGCACTAGGATGGACCATGACGCTCTCCTCTGTTCTCATGGTGCCACTGTGGGCAGCTGGACAGATGTGTTTGACAGCAGGAACCTTCAAACAGGTCAGTGTTCAGAGAAGAGTCTTAGATCATGTTAGGAAGAACACAGCAGTCGCCACAAAAAAATAAAACCCAACAGTATCCTAAACCTCAGTGCATGATAGTTTGACAATGACCATGGGAATGGAACCAGCCTCTTCTGTAAGGTCTACCACCAGCCTCCAGATGTTAATATACTATGTGTGGTGTATCTGTATTTATCAGAATCAGTTGTGTCCCCCCAGCACAACAATGCTCACTTTACTAAACTCATAACAGTTGTGTGTAAACTCACTCACTTATCGTCTTCTTTCCCGTGTGCCAGCGTTTGTCCGTCCTTTGTCGTCCTGCTGAAGATTCAGCCCGGCAGATGGAAAGTGAAAAAATGAAAGAAGAGGGGACGACAGTGGAACTGAAGACGTTTGCAGCGACAGCTCAATAAGACCTGCAGAGTCCCACTTCAGCTGTCATATGAGCTTGTAGTCATCAATGTCATCACAGAGATTTCAGTGATAATGAGCTCAAATTACTGCTTAAATGATGATTAAAACTAATAAACAATTAAAAAAATAAATAATTTAAGCCATTTATCAATCAAAGATACCAAACACTGTGGATGACCTGAAGTTTGAGCTGTTTTATAGAATTGTAAATTGACTATCTTGGGGTTTAGGACCAATGGTCAGACAACACAAGCAATTTGACACTGACATTTTATTGAGTAAGTGATTTACCAAATACAACTAACAAAAAGTGTTAACTGAAATAATCATTAGTTGCATCCCCTCTTCTGACTGTAGTGAGAATCCCCTGCTCTCCAAATCTGCACTGAAGTTTTGAGTGTTCAAATGTGGGTTGAACCTACACAATTAATTATTAAGAGGCTGCCGATACAAGTTTTGGATTAGATCACACTGACCTAGGAGTTAATTTGTATTCAAGCACTTTTAATTCAAGTACTCACTTTGATATTCTACATTTTAGGTTTTAGACAAACTGATTCAGAGCCAGTCAGCAGTAAGTGCAAATATTAAAATGATTCAATCATTTGAAAAGGCATGTTGTTGCACCCGTTACATGACATTACAACAAAAAATAAACATCGGTGCTTCCCTTCCTCTGAGAATGAGGTAAATTAATAGCAAAGATGCCAATTTGCTGCTTTACTTAAAGCATTATGATTTGTGAAACAGCTGATCAGATTCTTTTACAACAGACTTTCTTCTCAACCTGAAATCCTGTCAACCTCCCACACATATCCTTTTAACACACATCCTTGTGTCTACTTTGAGGAAACACACATTTAGTTTCAGTATTTAATGTTTATTTAGTAGGACATCTGGTAATAGTAGGGTGAAGTGGTTGTCATCCTGAATTGGACACGACCATGTCTTTTCATATGTGATTTGCTTTCCTCAATCGTGTTTCAGCTTTCAGTTTCACCAAAAGAGCATTACAGACGGTCTGCAGCAGGGCTTTTTGTTCCTCACGCCGTCCTCCATCATTTCTTTTGGAAAAATCCCATGATTGAAGCTTGTTTAGTTCCTTTATTTGCATTTGCAGACGTTTTCTTCTGACTTCTCTTTTCCTCCTGTTTGTTACTTGCTGGTAGTTTTGCAGAGATGGGATCTTTAGGAACTTGTTTGGGGGCCTGAACGTCGTCTTCTGTTTCAGAGTACGATTCACTCTCATAGCCTTTCTCTGTCACTGTGGGAAAAAATATATATAATATATATATTAAATATATATATTTTGGACTTGACTTGTGTATGTGGTGCTGTATTTAACTCCATTATTTTAAATCCCATTTATATACACATAGAAAGTAGATCAGAAGGAAACAAAGATTACAATGGAATTGAATCAGAGCTGAAACAAATGTCGTTATTACATTCTTGCAGTTTGTTTTTTAAGCAAAAAAGTTCTGATTTCACAAATATTCATATTTGCTATTTTTTAAGGACCATAATAGTAAACTAAATATCTTTAGGTTTTGGATAGGGCTGTCGAAGTGAACGCGTTAACACAAATTAATTTCAACGCCACTACTTTTATTAACGTAGTCCATATTTCGGAGGTTGTAGCGGGCTCAATATTAAAGCTAGCGTGCAATTTTGGCAAGAAAAAACTGGCATGGCCATTTTCAAAGGGGTCCCTTGACCTCTGATCTCCAGATATGTAAATGAGTTCTATGGGTACCCACGAGTCTCCCCTTTACAGACATGCCCACTTTATGATAATCACATGCAGTTTGGGGTAAGTCATAGTCAAGTCAGCACACTGACAGCTGTTGTTGCCTGTTGGGCTGCAGTTTGCCATGTTATGATTTGAGCATATTGTTTTATGCTAAATGCAGTACCTGTGAGGGTTTCTGGACAATATCTGTCATTGGTTGGTGTTGGTGATTGATTTCTAATACTAAATATATACATACATTTGCATAATGCAAACAAAATCTCCCTTTAACCTACATTCTGAACAGGTAAAAAATGTGTGATTAACTGTGGACAATCGTGCGATTAATCGCGATTCATTATTCTAAATCTAAATCGATTGACAGCCCTGGTTTTGGACAGTTGGTCAGACAAAGCAAGCGATTTTAATATAAGCTTGGGTTTTGAAAATTTTGCTGGGCATATTTCACAACTTTCCTTATGTTTTATAGCCGATTAATCAAGAAAATATTTGGCAGAAGAATTGCTAAAAAAAACGTGTTAGTTGGTTGTGAATCATTAGACGCAGCCTTACATCGCATCACTCTTACACAATGTCAACAAAAACGTAATAATAATCATTATTCTGACACAGTGTTATACTGTTGTGTATGTTATAAAGAAACATTCTGCGTAAAGTCATGTTTTTTTGGAAAATGAATTACATGTAGTTTATATTTAATAAATGTAATCCAGTCAATGGATGAGTTTTCAATCTGTCTGCTTTTCCTACCCATGCATCCTTCATCATCTAAAAATTGCCGAGATTTCAGCACTCGTCTCCTCTTCCTCGTCTTCATTTCAGAGTTCCCCGCCTGTAGAAATCAAAACACATCTCTGTTTAATAAGCTGTTCAGTGTTAAATACTCATCAGTGTCTAATAGCAGGATACATGGACTGCCTCTTCCCCACACTCAGCCAGCCGAGCATTAAATATATGTAGATATCAATCAGCAGGTTTCATCACTTACATGTGAATGTAAAACAGGCTTGATTTGCTTCTTAGGACTGGGCGACGGTTCTGTTGTTTCCATCGGCTGTGGAGAATCTGGAATGACTGAAGAGGTGAACAAGCATTAGTTTTCTAGAAATTCTCTTTAAAAGGCTTTTTGATTTCCCTGTTTCATAATTCCTTCTTCTTTTACAAGGTCTTGAATATTCTGGCTTTACAATACACATAAACTAGGCCATATTTCTCTGAACTGTAACTAAGGATATTTGTATAACACTATAACATGACAGACCATAAAACTACATTAAATGTGAACTAATAAATAAAAGATGTTACGTATTCCTTTTCTGTGACCAACTGTCAAAATATTTTTCATGTTTTTCATACTTAGCAACAAACAGAGCGAAGTAAACAGCTCACCATCTTCATCGCTGCTGTCTGGTACAGGTTTCTTAATCCTTCGTCTCTTTTTCTTGTCCATTTTCTCCTCCTCACTGTCAGAATCCTCGAGTCGCTTGGATTTGCTTCAACAAAAGGAAGACTTCTATTTAAATATATTTATAGCCATATTTCAAAAGCTTTTAAAACTTTGATATTTCTTCTGCAAGTCATTAAATTCAAGAAATGCAAAATTCTATTCTTGTCTGTGTTTCTATCTTAAATTTGGATTGGAAATCACACACCTCCTGGAGTCTTTCTTGGTGTCTTCAGGCGGCTCCGCTGCAGCAGCAGCAGCTGCTGCTGCTTTCTCTTCAGGCTGTGAACTCTGACGTTGCTGCTCTGCTGAGGACGACGACGGAGCTGCTTCCTCCTGTTTCACAGTTTTGTCTGGTTTCTCTGGAGAAAGCGAGAAGTGTTTAGTTGTGATTAGTCACTGAATTAAAAAAAAATTTAAATGACTTTCTCCCATCACATTTTTAAAAGATCAGCAGAACTAGATATATAGATAGACATTTGATTTGGTTATTTCAATTACAATTGTATCGCTGTCTGTATGGGGTTGATCTTGGGGTTCATGTAAAGGTAAAGAGGGTTTACCTGAAGCTGAGATAGTTACTTCTACCAGGTTCTTACCTCAGCTTCATACTAGAGACTGAAGGTAAACGGCTCATTGAGTGACAGAAAGTGACAGCTGGTTCATTTTCTGGGATAAGTGCGGTGGAGGAGGATGGCAATAAACACACTGCCTCGAAAATGACAAGTTGTTCATGTGGCTTTAATGACTCTCTAAAAATATCTGCAGAAATTAGTCTAAGAAAAGTGTACTGGTGTTGCAAAACAGAAACAAACAGCCAGGGAACAAAAATATTTGGCTAAGTTGCAGCAAGCCTGATCACAGGACTTTACTAAAAACAGTCAAGTCCAAAGTCTTCATGGCATGTGTCCAACACCATAAAAGCACATACTGTGTTAAAAGATGTCAAAAGTGCAAGTCCATTTATCCGTCCATGCACAAGGAGTGATACTGCTGGTCACTACCATTAAACCTTGTGTATTCCAACTCTTTCTAATATCATATTTGTATTTTTAGATTGTGTTTTTATGTATGTAAATGAATTATCTATGTGCACTTCTGTTTACAACCTTGCTTGCCTCAAATTGCTCTTCGAGGGACGAATAAAGTATTTTGAATTTAATCTACAAAATGATGTCATTTTAAAGTGGAAACACCGACAGAGTAGTTACTGGTTACCACACATTCCACTCAGGTTTAGAAAGACTACAAGAGTATGATGATGATAACATTACTCACTTGCTGCTTGACTCCCAAAGAAGTTCATCATAGGATTGGCCTTTGCGGCTGCTTTGCTTTTGGGGGCATCGACCTAAAAACACCAAACACAGCCATAAAAAACTACATCAACCACTCTGCTACTGTAGTTTATTTCTTTGGAAACAGCAGTTAATCACACAAAAGACTACAAAGCCCTACCACAGGTGCATCCTCCTTCTGCTCCGACTTCACGTCTTTGCCACTATCCTGGTTCTTAGGAGTAGTCTTGATCGCAAACATTCCCATGATGCCTTTCTGTGGCTTGGAGGAAGGTTTTGAAGCCAGATTAGCATCTCCGTTCACGCCAGGTTTTTTGTTCTCAGGCTCTGGTGAAGGAGCTCGCTGGATTTCTCTCGTCTGCTGCAGCTCCAGAGAAGACATGGGTACTGCACTGGCACAGCGGATCGCACTGTATCTACAAACAGAGTGGAGGGAACTATTCAACACTTTCATGAAGACTGACAGTCGTATAGTTAAACTTTTTCAACCCGTAGACTACTGCTGGGCCACTTTATTCACCCTGTAGCTACCACAAGCTCTAGTAGGTATGAAGTGGAAAAAGTGGATATTCCTCATGATGATCTTAACATTTTGACTGTGAAAACTGTTGTTATCGGGACCAGGGTCGATATTAACGCTTGCCTGCTTGCCCGGGGCACACTAACCCTGTGTTCGGGCAAATGGAATGCCTTATGCAGTTGTCCGATCGGGTAAGTGAAAATAAATGTGATCTTTATTAGGGATGCCCCGATATTCAGTAAAAATATGCTTTCGCTCCGAGTGCCCAAAGTACGCTACGCCGCCCTGAGAGTGAGGTGCTCTGAGTAACTGAACGGTAACGTTACATTCCAACAGCGCTCCGACTTTTGGAACGGTCCAGTTTGTGCCAGAGTTGCGCTCTGGCGCTCGGAGTGACTATTAACGAACGCACCCATAGTGTGAAGCTACAATGTGAACAACAACTCCGTGTTGTGATCAATGAGCAGAGCACGCATTTTTAAAACGTCAATATCACAGTCGATCATGTTCATTTAAATGTGGGAAGCCAAAATGGTGATCGCGATTCATATCCGATTCGTTATGCAGCCCTATACTGAGGACTTTATTGCTTCAATTAACTACATTTACCATCAACACTGCCTGGACATTAAAAGTGGCCAATTTTCCCCTTTATGCACACACAAAATTATGACCAACGTACCTGCTGCAGTTCTTCAGATTGTCTTTCACGGCATCGTAGTCAACGCTGTAGAGGGGGCCGCTGTCCTTCAGTAAAGCTTTCTGGACACTGTAGACATGGACACTGACTATCAAGCTCATCTTGGATTTGAAATCTGCAAAAGAAAACACCCGAGGTTAGATGCTTCTGCCTCTTCTACAACACATATCTCCCTAAATGTTGAATCTTATAATAACTTGCCAAAAATACGTATTGTTTTAGTTAGCCAACAGTGCTGCACAAATACAGAGTAAACAGTGGAGACATATTAACACACCTTCCAACTGCTCCTCTCTGACAACTGACACCTTGTGACTCTGAAAGGAAGCACAACATCAGCACTCAACAACTAAATAAAAACAAATCTCTGAAACCAGAAGAAAGGTCTGTGTATAGAAATATACAAATAATATCAAAACAAGTCTTGTTGTTAATTCATTGTGTTTCTCACCGTTTGGCCATTGTCCACAAACTTCCCCGACACGAGGTAGGTGGCATGGAGCGGAGCTGAACTCTCCTTCCTCTTGTGATCCAAATAATGGAAGAGCATTCTGAAAAACAAGACACACATTTGAATTGTTGTATTTTTAAAAGGTTCTCAGCCTCTGACCTCAATTATCTTGGTAATGGTAAGTGACATCATCCTGTATTCCAAAATAATTGATATTAATGTAATGATTGCTGCATAATCTTCTCTGCACTAATGCTGAGCTCACACTACGAGCAACTCAACAACAGGCTACAAGGCATTTCCAATGGAAGCCAGTGAAGCTACAAAACTGATGCCCGACACTTGTGGATGCGTGGCGGGCGTGGCACGCGCTACAAATCAAAGTTGAGCTTTTCAGCGCTCCAATGACGTAGTGAAGCGTCAACCAATCATGTTTGTGTTTCAGCCCGTTTCGTTCCATCTAAAAAGAAAAGAAAAGCCCAGTGCTTTTTAATGATGCCTTCAAATGAAACATGGGAAGTCGTGTACACAATATGCTTGTAATAAATTACTTCCATGGCCTCCACCATTTCTGACAACGTCAACAAACACGTCACAACTCGTGAACTCTGAGTATTCAGAAACTTTCCATTATGAGGTTGTGAATACGACAAGAGGGGGGGGAGGCGTTCATATGGACTCTTCTCAACAACACGGTAAACACGCCCCCATCTGAAGGCACCATAACGTCATTACTACGTCAACGAGCGATTGAGCAACACTTCCAACTGCGACTCCCTGTTTTGGTACTTTTGACGCTCGTAGTGTGAACGTAGCATTAAACCTTCGCAGCACATAAGGTTACATTTCACTTACAACAAGTCAGTGCATACTGTTAGACCCTATGATGGTGTCAGTACACCTGGATGGGAGCTGAACTTTCATCATTTTCGGGTACCAGCTGGACTGCATCTCTAGCGGTATGGAAGGCTGCTATGTATGGAAAATCAGATTCTCTCCTTGTTTACTTATTCTTTTATTATTTTTCTTTCTTGATTTTACTAAGAATTGTATTGTGTATCATTTTAGACTATATTTTGCATAGTTATTGTACAGCTGCTTTGTGTTAAGACAAAATCAAACACTGATGTTGAACTTGAGAGTTCTTTCTTGACCTTGGAAACAGTTATCACAAGAAAATACCATGGGAAATGGTAATCACCTGCCCACAAGCCCATAGGTCAGGTGATAACTAAACCATCGCCATGACAACTGAGCAACTCCATCTGCTGAGGAAGGCCAGGAGATTTTTAATCTAAACTGAAGCTCTTAAGATGGTTGACTCATTTTGTTAAATACATTTGTAAAAGGGTTTAACAGAAAACATGTTACAGTCCTCAATGTGAGTTATCTGTCCTCAGGACACCACCGTCAAAACTGTCAATAAGGTGCCTTCACTAACTCCTGTGATTCCAATTAACTAGAATAAACAGGAACATCTGGAACATCTGATTTATTTTTATCACTCAAAGACTGACTCTGAGAAGAAATGTTTGGCTTGTCCCCATTTCTGCATAGTTTGATGCCAGAGTGATACTCACTGTTTGGCTGTGTTCACATGGACTCCCAGAGTGAGGCTCAGCCATTTGTAGGTCACCTGTTGAACAGAAAACACATAACAGGTGTGTTTAGGTTCACCTGTTGAACAGAAAACACATGACAACAGGTGTGTTTAGGTTCACCTGTTGAACAGAAAACACATGACAACAGGTGTGTTTAGGTTCACCTGTTGCTTGCCACATGAATGAGGCTGTAATGATTGACCATTTCCATCAACAACTGATATACAAACAACGTCAATTAACGCTAGTTAGCATTTCATTTGTCAGACTAAGTTGCCGTTAAAGTTAAATTACAGTAACGTTAGCTAGTTAACGTTACTGTATACCTGAAGCTAGCTAGCTAACCTGCCATTACTTGTAACGTTAGCCTTTTAGTGATGGGAATTCCGGCTCATTTTAGTGAGCCGGCTCTTTCGGCTCCCAAACGGCTCTTCGTTTTACCACTTTGTTTTACCACTTCTGCCTTTTATAATTCAGCCAAATTTAGCGCTGTTTTGACCTATGATTAGTATGTGTGCACATATATCACTTAAATCATTCAATATAATTATACTAAACCTTATAATTTCCAGAATACCATAATTTTACATGCTGCTTCGTTTCCGACTGTCACTCATCTTGTCTGCTATTCGCGCACCGCACTCCTCCCTCTTTCTCTCCTCCTCTTCACCCTGCTCTGTACCTGTACTGCACCCTCCCTGCTTGATGGTATGATCCTTGTCTGTCATCACCTGATTGGTCGCAGGGACGTCATTAACACAACCCGTGGCGTGGAGAAGATCATCCCATCATTCTGCCTTGAATTAATTAAAGAAAAAGAAGAAAAAAAAACGTCTCTCGGACAGGAGCCGGCTCTTATCGTTCACTTAAAAGAGCCAGCTCTTTGAGCCGGCTCGTTCGCGACCAACACATCACTACTGCCTTTTGGTTTCCATCATTAAACTCGATAAAGACATACATTAACGTTAAGTTAACCTCCTGTAGTGTTCAACCTTTGACAAATCCTGCAGTGGTCGTCCATTTCAAGAACACAACCGTTGGCGGTTAACGTTAACCAGCAGTGACGTGACGTTAACCAGCAGTGACGTGACGTTAACCAGCAGTCACAGTGACGTCAACCAGCAGTCACAGTGACGTCAACCAGCAGTCACAGTGACGTCAACCAGCAGTCACAGTGACGTCAACCAGCAGTCACAGTGACGTCAACCAGCAGTCACAGTGACGTCAACCAGCAGTCACAGTGACGTCAACCAGCAGTCACAGTGACGTTAACCAGCAGTGACGTTAACCAACAGTGACGTTAACCAGCAGTCAGTTACATTAACCAGCAGTCACAGTGACGTCAACCAACAGTCACAGTGACGTTAACCAGCAGTGACGTTAACCAACAGTGACGTTAACCAGCAGTCAGTTACATTAACCAGCAGTCACAGTGACGTTAACCAACAGTGACGTTAACCAACAGTGACGTTAACCAGCAGTGACGTTAACCAGCAGTGACGTTAACCAACAGTCACAGTGACGTTAACCAACAGTCACAGTTACATTAACCAGCAGTCACAGTGACGTTAACCAACAGTCACAGTTACATTAACCAACAGTCACAGTGACGTTAACCAACAGTCACAGTGACATTAACCAGCAGTCACAGTGACGTTAACCAGCAGTCACAGTGACATTAACCAACAGTCACAGTGACGTTAACCAACAGTCACAGTGACGTCAACCAGCAGTCACAGTGACGTCAACCAGCAGTCACAGTGACGTCAACCAGCAGTCACAGTGACGTTAACCAGCAGTGACGTTAACCAACAGTGACGTTAACCAGCAGTCAGTTACATTAACCAGCAGTCACAGTGACGTCAACCAACAGTCACAGTGACGTTAACCAGCAGTGACGTTAACCAACAGTGACGTTAACCAGCAGTCAGTTACATTAACCAGCAGTCACAGTGACGTTAACCAACAGTGACGTTAACCAACAGTGACGTTAACCAGCAGTGACGTTAACCAGCAGTGACGTTAACCAACAGTCACAGTGACGTTAACCAACAGTCACAGTTACATTAACCAGCAGTCACAGTGACGTTAACCAACAGTCACAGTTACATTAACCAACAGTCACAGTGACGTTAACCAACAGTCACAGTGACATTAACCAGCAGTCACAGTGACGTTAACCAGCAGTCACAGTGACATTAACCAACAGTCACAGTGACGTTAACCAACAGTCACAGTGACGTCAACCAGCAGTCACAGTGACGTCAACCAACAGTCACAGTGACGTTAACCAGCAGTGACGTTAACCAACAGTGACGTTAACCAGCAGTCAGTTACATTAACCAGCAGTCACAGTGACGTTAACCAACAGTGACGTTAACCAACAGTGACGTTAACCAGCAGTGACGTTAACCAACAGTCACAGTTACATTAACCAACAGTCACAGTGACGTTAACCAACAGTCACAGTGACGTTAACCAACAGTCACAGTGACGTTAACCAACAGTCACAGTGACGTTA
The DNA here is from genome assembly GCF_043250625.1 of Sebastes fasciatus. Classification (NCBI taxonomy): domain Eukaryota; kingdom Metazoa; phylum Chordata; class Actinopteri; order Perciformes; family Sebastidae; genus Sebastes; species Sebastes fasciatus. The sequence goes on from NC_133805.1 coordinate 31,643,945, forward strand.
ACCAACAGTCACAGTGACGTTACCCAACAGTAACTGAAACTAAGTTAACGTTTATCAACTATAAAAATGACGTTCTTGTTTAATTTCAGCACTATTTCTGGAGCATTCATGAGCCGAATTAACCACAAGCCCAAAAGAAATCGCAGGTAGTTGACAGCCGAGCCATCACTAATATAATGCATTACCCAGAAGGAGTCAAACCGTAAACAGGCAGGTTCAGTTCCTGATCCTACCGGCGGTAACTCGGTTCTACCGTCAGTGAGTCGTCATCATCTCGCCCAGAATAACGTCAAGAACAGAGAACACATCAGGAATAAACGGTGCACTCACTATCTTATCGTGGTCGTTGACATATTCGTCGATGTTATCTAAATAAAGCTCCTCCATTGTGATGAACGTGTTGTTGAACTGATTTAACTACGCGGGAAGCTAGTTTATTTACTTCCTGTTAAATGTCATGTGACTGCTCCTCTTTCCGGTGAGGTTAGAGGCTGCAGGTCGCCCCCTACAGGCCAACACAGGCCATATCTATATGTTCTTACTGTCAACAGATAAATAATTAATAAAATAAAAAACGATTTATTTCTACTTAAGTAATGTTTGATAACACTTGCAGTGCCCAACTGTTTTAGGAAATCACAGAGCCTTTTATTAGAAAAAAAAAAAAAATCAAACTACATATTTTGACCCATTTGTAAAGATTTAGGAGTTATTGAGAATGAGAACAATATAGGATAGAATAACACCAGTTTTATCCTTTAATCCCTCAAACCCCTTACGAAAAAGTAGTACTTCTTGAGACTAAATTGGCCCACTTTTTAGTTTATAAAAGTATTGAAGTGTACTTTAAGTGTAAGAATAGTAAACTTTCAGTACACAACTAGTTTACAAGTTACATTTTGTACTGCAACTATACTATGAAGTGAACTATATTACAAGGGAACATATACTGTAGGTATACTGTTAGTTTACATATAGGCTACTTATAGCCCACTTTGTAGTTTATGAAAATACACTTCAAAGTATCCTCTCAATAAACTACTAGTTTAATAGTTTTTACAGAAAGTATACAGTACGTTTTCTTTAACTTACTGTATACATATAACATATAACATAGCCAATGGTTTATGCATTACATAAAGAGACTGTTATTTGACTTGATGTTTGTGATGAGATTAAAAAAATATATATTTATTTTTTTCTCGCATGGCTCCACGGTGAACAGAGAATGCAACATTTTTTTTTTTTCTTCTTCTTGATGAATTGAAGTAAATTCATATCCAAACATACGTTTACAAACTTTAATAGGCTACTCTATATTATACTTGGACTTTTCTGTATACTTGTCAGTATAAGCCAAGGATACTTAAGTATACTTTTTGAAGTATATCTCTGATAAGTACATAAAAAGTAAACTGAAAGTATACTCTCTTGATTTAAGTTTAAAATAAGTCTACTTATAGCACACATGAATAGACTTGTTTTTGGTAAGGGACAGTACAAATCCTCCTCCTTTTACTAATTTGTTCATGTATTTGAGAACAATATCAAGGTACTTCATTTGACTATGTCCATTTTGGCAGATTTTCTACTTTTCCCTACTAAATATTACAAGGAAATATTGTGCTTTTTACTGTATTGCAGATTAAGATTTTAGTAAAGCTCATGCAATGTTGCTGCAGATACAATTGTTCCTACATCCTACAGTTTTAGAGAATTTACCTATTTTACTCAAACTGTAGACCCATCAATGTGAAAGCAAGAAAAATCCAAAAGTGAAGGTAAAAGAAGTTTCCCACCAGGCCAGGCACAAAGTCTCAACTCCATTTTTGGGGGCGTCAGTTCCTATGTGTAAAACTATACTTCAGTAAATGCTCTCTTTCAGGAACTGCACTTCAGTATATGTCTCTTTATTACTTCATATCTCTGGGCACTTTGCATTACCTGCATGATATAGCAAGATAAGCTGTGGTTCATGAGCTACTGTATGTAGTGTAAAAAAAAAAAAAAAAAAGCCAGCAAGGAACGAAATTGTATTTTCTGTAACACCTATAAAAACACTGAATGTTTTCTCCCGGGCTTAAGCGACGTGTCATCATGATATCTCAGCTTTCTCACCCCACACACACCCTTTAGTTTTCTTCTCAGCCTGCGATGTTGTGAAGCCATAGATCTGTATACATGTGACATTTACCCCACATATTTGCTGCTTGTCATTCACAAGATGTCAGCCGAGGCTTTGGAACAGAAGAATAAAGAAGCAGTGAGGAAAACAAAAACATTTTCAAGAAGAAACAAAAAGAACAAACTATATTAAGTGTCAGTTCACAGAAGCTGCTGCACTCATTCAAATACTCATTCAAAGACTTGTAAATCTTTCATGGGACTTTATATTTAACACAATGTTTTTCCTCTTGTAATTTTCGGTCAAACGCTTTCATGCAGTTGATTTGTCAAATATTTGAAGTTCACAAGAGTTACAGTGTGACCACGAATCACAAAGTCCCCTGTTTGAGTTAGTGGACCTTTGTTGCATGTAATTCTCCATCTCTCTCTCTCTCTCTCTCTCTCTCTCTCTCTCTCTCTCTCTCTCTCTCTCTCTGCATTCCCTGACGGCATTGAAATGCCCCCCAAAAAACGCTTAAATCATGTCACATGACTTTCAGTTGGGGGGTACAGCACTTGCCAATATCTTACTACAGATGACTGAAGAAATAGAAATCACCAATGGTTTGTGAACCTTGAAAACTGTACAATAATTTGTGCAATAATTAAACTTTTGCAATACTTTGTCATTAATACTTCATTTATACTGTACATTTCAAGATATATTATATTATTATTTAATTTTTATTCTTACCATTCTGGCATTTATATTTAAGACACTTAATAGACCCCACTTTTCAACATTTTGTATTTACTCATAAGCATTTTGTTCTTCTTTGCACTGTGGTTATATGCTATATATTGCTCGTCTTAATGCAAATATTTGTACATATTTCATATTTCTTATATTCTCATTTCTTATTTTGAATTGTATTGATTACTTAAATTTCTTTACATATATTGTTTGTATAGAAATATGTACAATATTGTAGCATGATGTACATAATTTACATGTTACATACTCCTTTATCTCTATTTTCTTACATTCCTTTATGTTTATATAAGTGTACAGTATAGTATACAACTGTAACGCAACAGTTTCCTCCCCAGGGATTCTGAAGATCATAAAATGGTTAATGAATAATAACCACTGCTTTTAATTGGTTTCAAATAGAGGAACCAACCGGCCAGGAAATGGGAATAAGTGGTGCACCAGCAGCAGATGGCAGGTATAAAACGGAGAAAAAGAGGCTCCTCTGCAGGCTGCAGGGAAGCCATCAGTTATTACAAACAGTTATTACTGCATCACAACACATTCAGTATAAATTTTGAATTTTAATGAGCTGCTGTGACAGAGGTATTCGGGAAGGACAATGTTGATATATTGAACCTTCGGTGACATCATCATCAATTGTAAGTTTTCCAAACAAATCACTGGTCAACATGAGGGCAACTTCCTCCCAGCTCCACTGCTTGTCATCATTTGTCTGCATCAAGTGGAGCTCATTATGACGGGAAATGAGACTCGTGAAACTGCTCATACATCACTTGTTGGGATAAATCATTTTCAGTAGAGTTTAGAAATATGAATGAGATGATGAGCAGAGGCATAAATATTGATGGCGTGCATGATTTTCATTTACAAACCAGATTTGATCTGCTGTTGCGTCAATAAAACACAAAGCAACATCGGACTGTTTTTTGTCGAATGTCTGACAACTGAAAGACAAACAAATGATGCTGTGAAGGTCAGAGTCAGGTTCCTTATGGGCATTGTGATGTACCAACTCAGGAGTGGAAAATAATAATGGCGACAGGTCTCCAGGGGTCCCCATTAATCCTACCCGTTATTGTAATAACAATAGCAGTGGTGTTTCAGTAGAACCTCACCTTCCATGCAGGAGGCCAAGGTTTGATTACTGGAAAATGCAATAACCTTTTCAACCTCAATCATATCAGAGACGAATAATAACAACTGCCCTTTCAACCGCAACATATCATTGATCGCTCAGTGGTGAAGTTCACACCTTCCATGTGGGGGGTCTGCATGCCATTTCTGACCAAAGCAATAATAAAACCTGTGTTAAATTAAAGCAGAATGAAAAGGTCTGTCCTTAGCGTTGATGGCTCAGTGGCTGATTTCCCACTAGTACAATATAAAAGCTGCAGTGGGTAGAAATGGAGCAAATATGATTAAAAAAAGTTATTTTTATAAAATGGTAACTATATCCTGTCATTAGTGCACAGTGAGACAGGTAATCTGAAAAAAAATCATGTTCCTCTGTGTCCTCCGGTGCTCCTAACGGCATCTGCAAGATTTCACAGACCGGAGGAAAACAAGCAGTCAGAGCTGATCTGGAGTCTGCCATCCATCTGCTGTCTATGAGCCGGCTGTCAATCACTCACGAACTCCGACCAAACGGTCAAACTAGACAGCGCTGATCAAATATGAATCAATATTTTGTTACTGTAATGCCTATTTCTCTCCTCAAATGTTCTCAGAAATATCTTGTACTGTACTGTTTAGCTGGAAAATAGAGTACAGCCAATAGGAACGTTCAATAGAAACGCTCTCTCTGAAATGACCTGTGATTGGTCAAAGTCTCCTGTCACGAGTTAGATGTTCTAAAGCCTGAAGACAGAGCCATGAGGAGGAGCAGAAGTCAAATTTTCTCCCAGAGCACTTGAATTACAATATGCTGAAGGTTATTATGGAATTTTTGCCCAATGATGCCAAAACCTTCTGCCTACTGAAGCTTTAACTACATCTGCAAGCAAAACAAAAGCCCAAACGAGAAGAAAACAGTCTCTAATGAAGCCTGTAAACAAGCACAAGAGGTGCTGTCAATCCTGAGACGACTTGAATTATTTGTGAGCCAAACAATATCCATGCAACAATGTTGTGCTTATTAACCCCCCCAAAAATCTGAAGAAAAGTAGATGTTCAATAAGATTAATATTTGAGCAGGTGGGACACTGTGGGTACTCTTTTCCAATGTTCGTACTCAGCACAACGCTAAATCACAGGCTGCACATATGATGACTAATTCAGGTGTGTCCTCGCTGTATTTTTGCACTCAGATGATCTTATATAATATTTAGAGAGAAGCAACTCTGAATCTTCACGCCACTGAGAAGCTGCTGAGAAGCTGATCAGCCTGCCAACTTCTAATAGAAATGTCAAACAGAAGGGCAGCGACGTGCAGCAGAGAAGGGAAAAATATTCCCCTAATGGTGACGGGAATTATTGTCTCACCACGAACAGCAAAACTAAAATCCTCAGATGGATCACAGTTGGTTAAGATGAAGGAACAAGGCCAATGTGATCTTCTTGTCTTTCTCCCCGTCTTTCATAGTACAGGAGTCAGATCTGACCGAACCTGTTTTTTCAGCTCATTGTAGGTCAGTACATGATCGGTCTGTCTGAAGCGCAGCAGAGTTAGTTATCACCACGTTAGAAGATGTTTCTCTGAGCTGCTGAGAAGATTAGTGTGTGTATATATATGAATACTGATATATTAAATGTAACACAGATTCAAATATACCCTGGTATAAGTTAGAGATTTGTTAAGATCTAATTGTAATAAATAATTAATAATTTAGATATTTATTTATTTTATTAGAAAGATCAATGTAAAGACATTTCATGTGTAATTTAGATAAAAAGACTTGAGGGTAAAATAAAAGCCCTTTGTCGGGCAGTTGATGAATGTCATAATATTATGGCTGTCATAGTTGATACAATAATAACGCGTTAACGTAAATTAATTTTAACGGCACTACTTTCTTTAACGCATTAACGCTACTTGCCATTTTTAGGTTGTAGCGGGTTCAGTTTTAAAGCTAGAGTGAAGATACTGGTATCATATGAAACTAGAAAAACCTGATGAATCCATCGGTATTAACCATGTCATACTAGCTTGTCACAAAGGAGGCTAAATAATGCTCTCAATTTGTGCTTAAATTTGGCAAAGAAAACTGTCATGGCCATTTTCAAAGGGGTCCCTTGACCTCTGACCTCCAGATCAGTGAATGTGAATGGGTTCTATGGGTACCCACGAGTCTCCCCTTTACAGACATGCCCACTTTATGATAATCACATGCAGTTTTGGGGCAAGTCATAGTGAAGTCAGCACACTGACACACTGACAGCTGTTGTTGCCTGTTGGGCTGCAGTTTGCCATGTTATGATTTGAGCATATTGTTTTATGCTAAATGCAGTACCTGTGAGGGTTTCTGGACAATATCTGGAGTTGTTTTGTGTTGTTAATTGATTTCCAATAATAAATATATACATACATTTGCATAATGCAGCATATTTGCCCTTTCCCATGTTGATAAGCATATTAAATACTTGACAAATCTCCCTTTAAGGTACATTTAGAACAGATAAAAAATGTGCAATTAATTTACGATTAAAAGCGATAAACTATAGACAATCATGAGATTAATCATGATTAAATATTGTATGATCGATTGACAGCCCTATATAATATACATGGATGAACAAGTATACCATGTTTCTGTACGTATGTTAAAATGATCCATGTCCAGTATTACAGATGCTGATGATTTGCTGTTATACTCTCTCTAACCTCCAGTATTGAAAAATAAAAATTTGATGACAATAAAAAAGTAATTTAGATAAACAGCAAATAAGAAATCTGTCTGGTAATTTTTTTAAATAGCTTCAGGATTGAACATAAATTTAAGTTATTTTTGCTATGAAGCTTATGTGTTTTTATGGAATTTGAAAGGATTTAGATTCGATTAGGAGGTCTGATTTACTGTAAGAAGAGTCAGTGAACTGCTATTGAACCCCAACCCTACTAATGTCACACCAGAGTGTAATTTGAGCACCCCAACGGCCCCTCTGGTTAGCTCAAGTGCCTCCCTGGTTTGACCTAATGGTGCAGAAGTAAACCCAACCCTGCACGCAGAAGAGATGCTACTTCTCACTCTGGCTCCTGAGAGACTCTGTGCTCACCGCTGCTTCTGTGGAAACTGTATTTAGTACCCTTATTGCTCATTCTGTACAGGGAATAATGTAGTATCTCCTTCCTGTAAACAACTTCATTCTTAACTGTTTTGCATTTCTGTGCCACTCTGAGATCAACCGGTGTCTGTGTGTTGATGAGAGTCAGCTCTACCTGCAGATGTCACACATGGATACATTCAGGCACTGTTGCAGTCACAGCAGGAGTGGATCAAGTTTCCACATCACAGATTACCTATAATCACATGTTGTAAAACTGTTGTATTACCTGATATCTGGACTTTAATACTGTCAGATGCTGTTTTATTGTATCACGATTAACTAATCAGAAGCCATTCACAAAAATGCCAAACAATTGCTGGATTTACTGGTACAAATGCAGTAAGTGCTTCACAAGATAAAAGTGAGGCACATGTTAACAGAAGGAAATTACAGAGAAGAACAGCAGAGAGACACAAATACATGCATAAAGACATCCATCCATCATCTGTAACCGCTTATCCCATTCAGGGTCGCGGGGGGGCTGGAGCCGATCCCAGCTGACATTGGGTTCACCCTGGACAGGTCTCCAGAATATCACAGGGCTGACACATAGACAACCATTCACACCTACGGGACATTTAGAGTCAACAATGAAGCTAAACTGCATGTCTTTGGACTGTTGGAGGAAACCTGAGAACCCAGAGAAAACCCACGCTAACACGGGGAGAACATGCAAACTCCACACAGAAGGGCCCCAAGCCGGGTTTGAACCTGCGACCCTCTTGCTGTGAGACGACAGTGCTCACCGCTGTACCACCGTGCCGCCCTGCATAAAGACAGTAATGATAAAATAGAAATTATTTAAATTTATAAGAATGCTAAACTGAATTTGAAGGTCTTGAGGTTGCATTCAAATGAACGTGGTGTGGGTGCAATTCTTCAAGCAAGATCAGCAGGAAAGTTGTTCATAGACTTAAGATTGGTCATTTATATTTATAGATTTAATAATCGATAGATTAATAAAGAATGAATGAATGATGAAGAATGATTACAATAAGTCTGACCTGAAAAGCACATAGAGCAAGGGATCTCTGTCTGTCTGTCTGTCTGTCTGTCTGTCTGTGTGTTATTCAGGACCCAAGTGAGTGGTAACGTGTGCAACCTGGCCAAAAGGTGGCGCTATAGCAATACACTTTATGTTTTGGCCTGTAACTTTTGAACCGTAGGCTAAGTCTCAGAAACAAAATTATGTTTTCCCTATGTATATCAGCCACTCCCATTTGCACCTATAATATTTTTTTCGCCATTTTCAATTTTGTCCAAATCTGATTCTTTTCTTACTCCTACAAATTTTGAGCAATCGCCACCAAATTTGGTACAGAACACCACTGGACCAAGCTGGAAAAAGTCACTCTTTGGGATTTTTGATGTTTCATACAGTTTTTCTATAAATGGCCCTCAAAATTAGCTCAAATATGGGCAGGGCTTATATTATAAAACATGTCAAATCTCCTGAACGCTTTGTGCTATTGCGACCACATTTGGTGGACATATGATATGACATCGTAGTAACCATGGTAAAATGATGACATTTGGCCAGTAAGTGGTGCTGTAGCAACATCTCTATAAAGGAAGTATTCTCTGTCTGTGTATGTATGTATTTATGTATGTATGTCTTCCCTTTGCGTATCTCAAGAACCGTTCATCCAAACAACTTCTCACTTGGCGGGTTAGAATCAGCCTCACCGTGGTTCTCAACAACGCTGCAAGCAGAACTTCCGGGCAACAAGCAATCGGCCCGTTCTGGACGGGCATGCACTAGTAGTGTTTATTTTGTGTCACGACTTTGTTCAAGGCTACGGTAATCTTTCAGGCTGTAGTTTTATGTTGTTGTATTGAAATGAATGTAGTGTCAGTTGTTCCTATTATTTTGTCCACCCCTCTGTATGCTGTCACTGCTTAGTGAAGCAGAGAGGAAATGAGTCAGCATGACAGACTGATAGCAACATCCAATAGTTTTACTGACAGAGAGCTTCTGCTGTGCTCTCCAGAGCTGGCAACACAATCAATCACACACACACACACACACACACACACACACACACACACACACACACACACACACACACACACACACACTGAAGCTCAGTGGGTGAAATGTTAGACTTCTGTGTGTGTTTGAACGTACTTTAGCATGAGTATATGTCCTGCGTGTTTTAACCCACCATTAAGATCAAGAGAATCTGAGATTATTATTATTAGAAGTCTATTTTTCTAAGTGGCTGCTCACAAAGGCAGCAGTACTCCTCTTAGAACTGAATCTGACGAGATCTTTGATGTCTGGTCTGGGTTAAACCTTGCAAATGGATTCTTTTATCAGAGATTTGCTGGTGTAAGAAGGCTAATGCACATCATTTGGCAGAGGAAAATAGGTTTTCTTTTATTCTGCGGTGGAAATATTTTATATGTCGGGAAAAACTGGCAACATTTTGACTTCCCCACCTGCTGTTCTCTGGCCTCTGACACCACATTTGACTGCTCCAGTGCATCAGATCCACAGGAAAGACATCTGCTCTTCGAGAAATGCATAAGGAACGAATTAGATCTCTCTCCTGCTGCCTGCAAACACATTTCAAAGGTGTTTGTTCTCCAACAGGCTTTAGGATTCCTTCAACAGAACAGATTGGTTTCATGATTTAAACCTCAAAAAGGCGATAGCTCTGCACAGGGAAGTTATCTGCTTAAATCCATAGCAGCCGACTTCCTCAACTGTGCAACCTCCCATCAAAGCCCTCAGGGAGGCAGACATGTGAAATAACATGTAGAGATCAGACGGATCCATGCAGAAACACAGCAAACAAACGACGTGCTGAGAAGCCTCTGGTTCAGAAGCTCAGATTCTTCTCATGTCAGGAACCCTGCTTCAGACCACAGATGAACATCTGATAAGATGTTTTCCTCACAAACACCAGCTGAGACGATGGATGTCATTACATATGAGGTTTGATATGAATTGTAATTGTCTTCAATTGAGATGGAGAGGTACAGTAACAGTGGGAGCGATGAAATTTGATCATGAAAACATTTTTAATACGTTCTCCCAGCATGCTGCTGGGGAGTGACAGAATAAAGACATACAAACCCATGTCCATTTAATAATCAAAACATACTATTTGCTTGGATAATGATTATGCCAATTGTGTTCCCATTGTGAACCCCATCTAACTATAAAGCAAGGAATCTCTGTCTGTCTGTCTGTCTGTCTGTCTGTCTGTGGGTATGTCCTTTACATATCTCTAGAACTGTTCATTCGAGCTACTTTATACTTGACGGGTGCATTGCTGGGGACCCAAGGGAGGTTCGTGTCGAATTTGATGCAATTTGGACAAGCGATCAACGTTCAGTATTTCTAAACATTGAAGAAACAGGCGAACAGTGCTCTGTGCAGCGGGAGGAAAGGGGGGCTTCAGGGCATGTCATCTTCAGTGGGGCAATCCCTTTTGCTGCTGGATGTTGGATATACTAACGTTACGACCAAACTCTTCTTCACTTCCCTGGAGTCAACGAGCGATAGGCGGTTCTCGACAATGCTGCAAGCAGTACTCCCGGGGGCCAAGCAATCGCGCCCACTCCGAACAGCCACGCACTCTTGACGGGCACGCCCCCCCGACAACGCTGCAAGCAGCAATACCAGGAGCCAAGCAATCAGCCCACTCCAAATGAGCACACGCTCCAAGCGGCCACACACTCTGAACAACCACGCCCCGAACGGGCACTGCACTAGTGGTATATAATGGTTTTACCTGATCAATAATCAATTTAAAAAAGTTGAAATACTTTCAAAGATTTCAGTAGTAAGAGTCTTACAGTAGCTGTCAAGGGATTCATGACATTCATGTCGGCAACTCTGATCTTTTGCAGTCAATCTGATCCGGTGACTTTGCCACCATCAGCCTCATTTTCCAACCACCCGGCTGCCTCCGTTCCACTCAGAATAACAATCAGAGTTGGACGTCACAGACTCTGAATATTCAAGCTGAGAAGATTCTTCTGTTAACATTGAAATTACACAGTGGCTGTTGCTGCCGCTGTTGGTCCTCCATAGCGAGGCTGTCGTGGCAGCGCCCCAGGCCCAGTGTCACACTCCTTCAGCGGGGACGATCATTGGCTGCCTCCCCGAGGAGCCGTTCCCCCCTTAGCATCCGCTCCACTTCACCCTCAGCCCTTTGTGGCTCCTGCTGATAAGGCCAAGCTAATATCTGCTCAGTCGCTGGCTGCATGGGAACTGATAAACACAGGCTGAGCTGCTGTCCACTCCATCAGGACAATAGGAACTGGAATCTAGCCCCAGGGCTTTTGTTATTCTATAATACAGGATTGTGTATGTACAGCCAAAATCCTGGCCAGGTGCTTGCAACAAAACAGAAGACAGTGAAAGGGTGACAGATTGACTTAGTGGTTACAATGGCTGCGCCATAAACAAAATGTCACGGTTTCCACGCCTACTACCGTCTGTGTCCAGCCTGCTAGAATGTCCTTGAGAAAGATAATGAAACTGTTATCATCCAATAAAAGTTGCTCTGAATAACATCAGCTGAAAATCAAATAGAACCATAATTACCCATCCAAGTTTTTTTGGACAATTATTAATCCTTCCATCCATCCATCCATTATCTGTAACCGCTTATCCTATTCAGGGTCGGACTGGAGCCGATCTCAGCTGACGTTGGGTGAAGGCGGGGGGGTTCACCCTGGACAGGTCTCCAGACTATCACAGGGCTGACACAGAGACAGACAACCATTACCACTCACATTCACACCTACGGGACATTTAGAGTGAACAATGAACCTGCATGTCTTTAGACTGTGGGAGGAAACCTGAGAACCCGGAGAGAACCCACGCTAACACGGGGAGAACATGCAAACTCCACACAGAAGGGTTAGGGTTAGGGCACTGCACCACTGTGCCATATATAATAATGACCTTGTCCTGGACATGATTTAAACATTTCCAAAATTACATCATTCAGATGTTTTTAAAGTTAGTGTTCTGCCAGGCAGGTCTCATACACTGTTCGTAGATATACCTACAAAAAGTAATACTCTGTAATTCGTATACATCCCAAGAAATCAATTAGTGTGTTATTCACCTAATCGTGAACCGGGAAGTATATAGTGGCGAATGCCACGTAGGGAGGAGATCGGAGTGGATGGGTGGGTCAATAAGTATAGGACTTTCGCTCAGGAAATTGCTGTTCGTATCTTGTCTGAAACCAGAAGTTAATGTTGATTTATATTTCACGTAACTTACATACTTAAGTAACGCTTCCAGAGTTATTTTAAGCCAAACCACAATCTTTTCCTCAACCTAAGTAGTTTTGTTGCGTAAACCTAAGGAAGTTGTTTCCTGTGAAGACAGAAGTTGTAACGAAAGGAAACTGACACTTGTTGCTGGACATTCGTAGGAAAACGAATGAAAAAGGAGGAATAACTTTTAAGATACCATACAAACTGTTGTATGAGAACATGTTGGTTGTGCCCTTGTCAAAGAGTCCCCGTCCTTAACTAGACAGACAGATGACTCCTTCGACACACTGTAGTCTCTTGACAGTATGAGAATGGAGTAATACTGAAATGAAGAAAAAGAAATAAAGGAAACAATTAGTATGATAAGCCTCATTAATGTACATTTCCATCATGTATTATATGCCTCATAAAGCCTATTTGATATATCTGGCTACCAACATAGCTAGCTGAATGCCGTTAACAGGACAGGTTACGTGGTGAACAATGAATAGTGCCCATGGCCTAACCTAGCCATCCACACAAAATATAAACATTGACGCAAATATTGGCATCTTATAAGAACTGTACTTACAGACAATGCTTCTATAGGAAGGTGGATTCCAAAAGAAGGTAGAGATCCACAATGTGCTTTCTACTTACAAGTGCAAGGAAACAAAATGGCTTCCTACAGGGTTCAAAGGGCAAGAATTAAGGCCTGTATTATACAAACAGAAGCAGCAGCACCTAGTGGCTGCAAAAAGAACTGAACGTTTTTATTTTTCTCAGGTCAGAACAGTTCATCATCCTTCTGCCGCCTCTCTCTCTTGCTTCACCACTCACTTCCCACACACACACTCTACTCTTACAACAACTGGAGGACCATTCGCGTTTTCGCGTCGGCCACCGTAGCTCTCCAACACGCTCAGCACACGGGAGAGGCTTCAGTTGGTTGCAATCTCCTCACCTCACTGCTAGATATTGCCAGATCCTACACACTGGACCTTTAAGCCTTGTTTTGATCTCCAACTCCTGAGGCAAATATTTGGCTCTTTAGCTGATAAATGCTCCACTGTGTGTGTATGTGTTTTTTTTTAAAGATTATTTTTAGGGATTTTTTGGCTTTGTTAGTGCAGCTGGAGAGTGACAGGAAATGGGGGAGAGAGAGGGGATGACTCGCAGCAAAGGGCCACGGCTTGGAATAGAACCCGCTGCCAAGGACTCAGCCTACATTGGTTGCACGCTCTACTGGGTGAGCTAGAGGTCACTGCTGCTCCACTATGTTCACCATCTAGTCGCTTCCTTGGCTGTCTGCTGGTAATATAGAGACTGACTGAGCGAGAGTGAACTAAAAAAATAGAGCTGTGGGCCGGAAAACCAAAAACAATGGACTGAAAGACACTAAAATGTTCCATAGAGCTGAGGGGAACCGTGGCTTTAATAATACTACTTCAAAGAACATCAATAAAAGAAATGTTGAGTAAAAGTAGAAAAGATCCAGGTAGGGAACAGAATCTACTCACACAGCACACAGAGAACCCTCGCCCTGTCTATCTTTCACTCTTCACCTGAAGAATTATGTATTATTGTTGTGTTTGTTGAAGTGTGTACGAGTAGTGGGCAGATAGGGATTCAGGGTTGAGGAGATGCTGACGAATGAAGCAGCAAAATAAGGCTCAAGGATTTCTGCGGAAATAACTTGCATTCATGAGTTGGCCGTTTGTCCCTCTGTAATCACACACATCTCTCCGGAAGTTCTGAAATTGCTTTTTATATTTGAGTAAACAACTGATTACCATTTTAGCAAAAACAGAATAATGTCAAAATAAGATCAGCTATGTGTTTTTCAAATGGTGGGTTTCATTTTCATTATTATTTATATCAAATCTGATAAAACTATAGGTCCAACCAAATGTTATTGTTCAGTGGAAATCACACAAGACCGACTGTCACGACCAAGCCGTGGGGCCGTAGCCAGGATTTTAGAAATATTAAAGTCCCCCCCCCCACCCTCCCTCCGAGAAAAGTCTCAAATTTATATTTTAATCATTTAATTATGTATATTAAAGGGAGATTTGACAAGTATTTGATAATCTTATCAACATGGGAGTGGGTAAATATGCTGCTTTATGCAAATGTATGTATATATTTATTATTGGAAATCAATTAACAACACAAAACAATGACAGATATTGTCCAGAAACCCTCACAGGTACTGCATTTAGCATAAAACATATGCTCAAATCATAACATGGCAAACTGCAGCCCAACAGGCAACAACAGCTGTCAGTGTGTCAGTGTGCTGACTTGACTATGACTTGCTCCAAACTGCATGTGATTATCATAAAGTGGGCATGTCTGTAAAGGGGAGACTCGTGGGTACCCATAGAACCCATTTACATTTACATATCTGGAGGTCAGAGGTCAAGGGACCCCTTTGAAAATGGCCATGACAGTTTTTCCTCGCCAAAATTTTGCGTAAATTCGGAGCGTTATTTAGCCTCCTTTGTGACAAGTTAGTATGACATGGTTGGTACCGATGGATTCCTTAGGTTTTATAGTTTCATATGATACCAGTATCTTCACTTCTTCATCTTCACTAGCTTTAACACTGAGCCCGCTATGACCTCCGGTGGATCGATTGCTATAATGCTTTAAAGAAATTAGGGGCATTAAAACTAATTTGCGTTAATGCGTTATTAACTTTGACAGCCATAATTTTAATTATTTACATTTACATGTATTTCTTCAGTTAACTGTGTAATTATATTGTTTATCTATAGATTTAATTTTCCATATAGGCGGAGCCATGGGGATATCAGAAATTAATTTCCCTTTAATGTAATCCATCTCCACCAACTATACAACCTCAGTAATAAAGTTGAATTAACACCTCTATCACAGTGTCAACAAAAACTGAACATTATAATCTTCCTAGATGTAGAATTTGTGGCAGATCTGTTGTATTGGTTTGCATTTAATTGTATAGATGTTCCAAAACAGTGGCCAGGGAGTGTATGAGTAAAACAAATATAGAGTAACACTGCAGTCGCTTAGGTTATCAGTGTTTCTTATACAACTCCACATTACTGTTCTACACACAGAAAGCTGCATTAGAGACTAGTTTAATTACCTCGTCAGTTGGTGTTGGGATTTTAAACAGAATTTAAGAAGAAAAATCACATTTGAACACACTTGATTTCATATTTGAGGGAGATGACTGATTCCCACAGTGATTCGGGCTCATTTCCCGGCAGATTTCTTTCTCCTCATGTCATTATTTCTCGTCCTTCCAACCAACGTTCGGTCTTAAGCTTCACTGAGTCACACAAAGTCATTATTAACGTCATTTCTTCATGAATGCTAATGGTTTCTTTTTTTCAATGAAGTTGGTTGTCTGTCTGTCTGCTTTCCTGTAATGTAGTATCTAATTTTTAGATTTTATGAAGCGGCTGAGTGTGAAAAGTCCTCAGAGAGGTGAGAACAGCGTATAACAACACATATAATCTTAAAGCTTCTGTAGGCAACAATTGTTTGGCATCATTGGGCAAAAATTCCATAATAACCTTTCAGCATATTGTAATTCAAGTGTTCTGAGAGAAAACTAGACTTCTGCACCTCCTCATGGCTCTGTTTTCAGACTTTAGAACATCTAGCTTGTGACGGGAGACTTTGGCCAATCACAGGTCATTTGAGAAAGAGATCTCAACATGGCTGCCGGGTCAAAAATGTTCTCATTTTACAGCTATACAGTACATTACAGGATGTTTCTGAAAACATTTGAGGAGAGAAATAGACATTACAGTATCAGAATATTGATTCATATTTGATCAGAGCTGCCTAGTTTGATCGTTTGGTCGGAGTTCAGAGTGATTGACAGCCGGCTCTCATATACGGCAGCTGAACGGCAGACTCCAGATCAGCTCTGATTGGTTGTCTGTGAAATCCTGCAGATACCATTAGGAGCACCGGAGGACACTGGAAAACACAGAGTCACATGATCTTTTTCAGGTTACCTGTCTCATGCACTACTGTCATATACAGCTCTGGAAAAAATTAAGAGACCACTTCAAAATTATCAGTGTCTCTGGTTTTACTATTTATTGGTATGTGTTTGAGTAAAATGAAATGTTTTGTTATATTCTATAAACTGCTGACAACATTTCTCCCAAATTTCAAATAAAAATATTGTCATTTAGAGCATTTATTTGCAGAAAATGACAACTGGTCAAAATAACAAAAAAGATGCAGTGTTCCCCAACTCTGAGGAGTGTTTTTTCCAGCAGGACAATGCTCCATGCCACACAGGGAGGTCAGTGAAGGTGTGGATGAAGGACCCCTAGATCAGGACCCTGTCATGGCCAGCCCAATCTCCAGACCTGAATCCCATTGAAAACCTCTGGAATGTGATCAAGAGGAAGATGGATGGTCACAAGCCCTCAAACAAAGCCTAGCTGCTTGAATTTTTGCGCCAGGAGTGGCATAAAGTCACCCAACAGCAATGTGAAAGACTGGTGGAGAGCATGCCAAGACGCATGAAAGCTGTGATTGTAAATCAAGGTTATTCCACCAAATATTGATTTCTGAACTCTTCCTAGGTTAAAACATTAGTATTGTGTTGTTTAAAAATTAATATGAACTTGTTTTCTTTGCATTATTCCAGATCTGAA
The DNA here is from genome assembly GCF_043250625.1 of Sebastes fasciatus. NCBI lineage: Eukaryota > Metazoa > Chordata > Actinopteri > Perciformes > Sebastidae > Sebastes > Sebastes fasciatus. The sequence goes on from NC_133805.1 coordinate 31,660,982, forward strand.
AACACTGCATCTTTTTTGTTATTTTGACCATTTGTCATTTTCTGCAAATAAATGCTCTAAATGACAATATTTTTATTTGAAATTTGGGAGAAATGTTGTCAGTAGTTTATAGAATAAAACAAAAAAAATAATTTTACTCAAACACATACCAATAAATAGTAAAACCAGAGAAACGGATCATTTTGAAGTGGTCTCTTAATTTTTTCCAGAGCTGTATATAGCGACCGTTTTATAAAAATATATTTTTGTAATCATATTTGCTCCATTTCTACCCACTGCAGCTTTAATGGTGGACAGTAACCACACACTCTTCCCTGGCCATGTGTGTGTTCCCGTCCACACAGGAACTCTGCTCTGACTCTTGCTACCAGTTTTGCATGGTAATCATACTCTTCTTAATCATTAAAACACACTCACACACACACGCGCAGCCCGACAGGCTTCTCTGCTGACTCCTGCTACCAGATCTGCATGACGATTACGCTCCCCACAGTGAGCTGCATGTCAACACTCTGCATGTCCACATGCAGCCCACTCAACCAGGAGCTTCATCACATGAAAAAAAGAGAATCTGATACTTAGATCTGCCTGCATGCAGCACAGTGTGGCTACAACTACTTCATGCTGCTGGTACAAAGCAGTGCGGGAGGCCACACACAGCATCAATGTGCCTTGTGATGCTCTGTTCTGTCTGTATGAAGCTCTTATGTGGTATTCTCATCATGTGCGATGATTCCCGTTTTGAATTCACATGTTCATGCCACCCGACAACTCAAGATGCAATTTTACTGATAATGACTGTAATTTACACACTGAATGAACAGTTAGTGCCAGCGTAAAATGGTATGCACTTATAAAATTTGCATTAAATTAGGTGTAGTTACCATGATTGATTGACTGCAGGCGATATAAAGCAATCATGTTTATTTGCTTTTCTTTCACTCTAGTATTATATAGCCCAAGGAAAGATATATTGTGGTGGTTTAGCAGCCCGTTGTCATTCCGTGGGCCTCAAATACCGAGAATTTTTCCAAAGACCAAGGAGTCTAACGCGCGCGAGTCAGAGGGTGCAAGCAAAACCCAGTGGCGCATGAAAGTGAGGGCCGGTGCGTGCCGGCTGAGGTGGGATCCCGGCCCAGAGGGGTTGGGCGCACCACCGTAAAGTTGTATCAGAGCCGTTTTGCGAGTACAAGTACGAGTACATGAGCGCAGTATCGGACCCGATACTGGTATTGGACTGAAACCCCCCGCAACTCTGAATAGGCTAGTGGTTACGGATAATGAATGAATGAATATAACCATATATGAAGAATAACTATATGATAATTACGTCAATACAGCGCTCTAAAATCGAATATGTTGTATGTACAACATGACACAATAGCATAACAGCTCTGCAGTAAAGCCAGGCTGGTCTTACAGCTCTGCGGTGCCTCAGGTTACGTTCTGAAAGGAATTTGATATTGCAGGCATTTAACTTGAATGCAATTTGCCCATTTAAATATTCATTTTCTGAACGGATTAATGAAGACTAAATTGACCCTGACTAAACTGACCCAGAGTCTTTGAAATTCACGGTCTCGATTCACTGTTTAATGAATGGTAATTTAATGCACAGCGTAGCTCCGCTCTCCCGTCTTTACTAACTGAACCTATTTCACCATGAAATCCACTGACCTCTGATTCATTGGCTGAATCTCCATTTGTGTGCTCGTGTGTCATTGAGCCACACAGTCGTAAATGTCCTTGGTAGCTTTGCTTCGGGGGTAAGCAGTTCAAAGTAAGAGGAAGATCTCCATTAACCTCGTAACCTTCAATGTTCTCAATGTTTCTTTTAAAGAGATAAAAAAAAATCCACCAAGTTATTTATTCTTCTTTATCCACATTCCCCAGGATTTCTTTAAGCAATGTCGTGCCTATATTGAGTTAAACTTTCAAAGATGCTTGTTCTTATGACTCCTCAGTAAAACTTGGGGTTGAGTGCCATGCTGCAGGGCACTTGAGAAGCAGCAGTTGAGGAAAAGAAGACTGTGTCCTTTTTACTGTGTGTTTCTGTTGTCACGGTCACAGATTGTCCAGTAGACCACAGACCATGGATGTAGAAGAGGGTCCAATAGACCACAGACCATGGATGTAGAAGAGGGTCCAATAGACCACGGACCATGGATGTAGAAGAGGGTCCAATAGACCACAGACCATGGATGTAGAAGAGGGTCCAGTAGACCACAGACCATGGATGTAGAAGAGGGTCCAGTAGACCACAGACCATGGATGTAGAAGAGGGTCCAATAGATCACATACCATGGATGTAGAAGAGGGTCCAATAGACCACAGACCATGGATGTAGAAGAGGGTCCAATAGACCACAGCCCGTATTAAAAAATTGTGCGTTTGAAACAAACTGTTAGGATTTCTGTCCATTTGTGATGTCACAAATATACAATATTTAGATCATAACATGGATGTTAAACATTCTAAATGTGTGCCAGTTTATTTCCTGTTGCAGTGTATGTAAATAACATCAGCTGACAGTAAGTAAACACACCGTTGCCTAGCAACGCAATTCCGTTGAAATGCACTAAAACGGAGCATTTCAGACAGAGGGTAAATACAGGTATATTCAGGCAGTGAGTATGAGGAAAATAAAGTTGTTGTTTTTTAACATTACAGCATGTAAACATGTTCTAGTAGATTCAATGCTTTAATGTTAAAAAAAAACGTTATTTTCCTCATAGTCTGTCTGAATATACCTGTATTTACCCTCTGTCTGAAACGCTCCGTTTTAGTGCATTTCAACGGAATTGCGTTGCTGGGTAACAGTTTGGGTCCATGTGTACTTCCTGTCAGCTGATGTTGTTTACATACACTGCAACAGGAAATAAACCGGGACACATTTAGAATGTTTACGTTTAAAACCATGTAATGGTCTAAATATTGTATATTTGTGACATCACAAATGGACACAAATCCTGACGGCTTGTTTCAAACGCACAATTTCTGAATACGGGCTGTGTGTATTTCTCCGTATATTGAGCGTTTGATAATTCAACAGTATTTATATAGCATTTAAACCTGCTTTATAATATAAAAGACATGAAAACCTCACTTTTTACAATAAGGGACCTTTTAAATGAAATTCCCTAGACTTGACAACTAATCATTTTACCAGTACTATATGTGCAGATTGAGGTCTTACACAAACATTTCTTTGAGCTGCTCTTGAAACAAAATCTCATATGATTAATCCAAACAAATTGAAGGTGTAGATGTCATGCCCACTTATTATTAATCTCAGAAAGTTGCTTGAAAATTCTGTCACTACTGAATTGCTTTAAAAAACATAAAAACATGTATTTCTTGTTTTGGATGAGCGATTGAATTCCAGCTTTCCAACCTGCTGCCTTATTCCACTAGCATGCCGTCTGTCCTTCCCTTTCCAGACACACACAGATACTCAGACATTATAACCTGTAGCATGAAGAGCTGTCCTCATTACTTGTTGCCTCATTCTCTCTTTTCTCAAGAATACAGATTAAAGAATGACATGACAGCTTAATAAATCATATGAATTAAATTTTCATTGCTTATGAATTCTGTATGGTGTAACTAATGAATGTTTCATCATAAAACTCTATACAAGAGTGTTGTATACTTCATGTAGGGATCCAGCATGCATGTTTGGACTTTAGATTGCTTGTTTCTCTGCAGAGTTTTGGTGACACTAAAACAATCAGTAGGAGTGAGAATATAAAGGTTTTCATGTTTTCATGATTTCCAGATTAGATAGTTTGCAATGCAGACTTTTTGATTACAGTTTGGTTTTAATACACAAAGAAAAAAAGATGTGCTCCATGATGGCATTAAAGGGTAACTTCGGTAGTTTTTAACCTGGACCCTATTTTCTTATGTTTTTCTGTCTAACTGACTAATTAATAATAATTCATAATTAATAACTAAGGGTAAAGCATCCTCATACAACCGATCGTATGATATCCTATGAGAAGTTATTCCTCATATTTTATGTTTTCCTATGAATGTCCAGCTACATCCCCTTGTTACATGCATACAGTCTTTTCATAATAAACTTCTGTCTTCACAAGAAACAACTTAGTTAAAGGTCCCATATTGTAAGAAGTGAGATTTTCATGTCTTTTATATTATAAAACAGGTTTAAGTGTTATATAAATACTGTTAAACTATCAAAACGCTCAATGTACGGAGAAACACACACAACCCGTATTCAGAAATTGTGCGTTTGAAACAAGCCGTTAGGATTTCTGTCCATTTGTGATGTCATCATTACAGGGTTTTAAACGTAAACATTCTAAATGTGTCCTAGTTTATTTCCTGTTGCAGTGTATGTAAATAACATCAGCTGACAAGAAGTAAACATGGACCCAAACTGTTGCCTAGCAACGCAATTCCGTCGAAATGCACTAAAAAGGAGCGTTTCAGACAGAGACATTCAGACATTCAGGCAGACAGTATGAGGAAAATAATATTTTTTTTTAACATTACAGCATGTCAACTAGTTCACACACGAAATACAAGTATGAACCTGAAAATGAGCATGATATGGGACCTTTAAGTTTAGGTAAAGAGGGTGGTTTGGGTTAAAATAACTACGGTTTCACATGGGACACACCCATCTCCTGGGCGAGAGTCCGTTGCTTTTTTGACCCACCATCCTGCCCGACCTACTACCTACATGGCGTTTGTCGTGCTTTATACTTCGTCGTTCACAATTACGTGGATTAAATACGAAATGATTTTGTGTCATAATCAAATAACAGTCCATTACTTGTTGTAGGTATAGCTACGAACGGTGCATGAGAACAGCCTGAATAGGGACAACAATTTCTGAAATTGGTCCAGTAGTTGATGGAGAGAGCGCTGTAACCGGCGGCTGCTCACAGGCTGCTATATGGTGCTGTTGGGGCAAGCTGGCACCGTCATTTACGTCCACTAAAAGTGCTTGTTTTCGCCATGACGGGCTCTGATTGTTATTATCAGTGTCTGACCTTATGGAGAGAGCGTTGCTCAAGGAAAAGTCTGGTTTCTGAAATCTGGCGAGGTGACGTGTTTCTGGAAGAACGGTGGAATAGTGGGATACATCCATGGTGGAAACGTGAGTGCCAGCCGGGCAGAGTTTGTTGCGTTGGAGTACAGAAAGCGTAGCTCAGGGTTATCTAAAAGATTGTCAATGTCATGGCAGAATATTTAGATGATTTCAACAATGTGGATGAGGTCTTCGATTCGATGGCCGCCTGTATTTATTTGAGCCAGAGTATACAGATATTCAGATTTCACAACCAGACTTCTCCTTGATCAGGACTTTGACACAATAACAAACAGACCGGATCAAGAGAAAGGTGAGAAAAACTCTGTAGGGTTCTTTCCATAATGTTGTCAGACACTTTAATAACAGTCTGAGCCTGTCAGCGACAAAAACAAGCACTTTTAGTGAACGTAACGTTACATTGACGCTGCTCACTGCCCTCGCAGCTCTTTTCACAGTTGCTGGTTACAGCGTTCTCCCTCAATACTGGACCAATTTCAGAAATTATTGTTCCATTAGTCATTTAGACACAAACTCATGGGAAAATAATATAACCCAGGTTGAAAAATACCAAAGTTACCCTTTAAGAAGCTTGTGTAAGCTCCAATCAGAATATTCAGTGTCTCAAACAGCGTGTAAACCTGAAGGTTGAAGTGTAAAAAACTATTTGGGAGCCACATACTGGCATTACCAGCTTTTCAGAGTCAACAATCAGCTGGATTCAGCACCTCCCCGCTCTGCAGCAGTGCACATAGCAGGGATGAATATCTTTGTGCTGAAAGAAAAAAAACATTTGAAACATTTCCAGTTACATTTTAAAGTCACGGCAGATGCTCGTATCCACAGAAACTATCAATGAGAACATCTGCAGCCCCGTGTTATTCTGCTGTTTCGGATGACAGAGCTCATCTATGTCTCCTGGCTGTAGTGTAGCTGTGACACAGATCGGTGCTCGAAGGCACAATATCAGATCAATGCTAACATTTCTCCAACATGCCTGAGGCTGCAGCTGTCTCCATCAAGGGCAAATAATTGAGCAGATTAGCATAAAGTGTCAAGAAACAGCTCACGGATTTGTCGCCACACTTGTGCTGCACACTGTCTCCAGTAAATGTATTCACTGCATAAAATAACAGGAGGAGAAGCGTGTCCTCTCAAACCTCCGTTTTCAAGGCTGAATAGCGGTTTTATTTTTCTTCTGTGTTTTGTTTTTTAAGACACTGGAAGCAGCTCAACCTCCATCTGAAATCATTAAATAAATCCTGTGGATTGTCGCAGCATCTGCTAACACAGCATGCTTGGTTAGATCAGTGAGCTTCCTGCTCCGCGGGGAGACTGTCGAACAAAAGCAGGAGGAACGGCACGTTGTGATTTCACATGCTCGGTTAAGTTTGACCACCGTGTCGGCGGCGAGCTTCGCCGTCTTGCCTGATTACTCCCAACATGTTCCACTTCTCCACTCATTTGCTGTCAACTAGTTTCCAGTGGAAAACATCACACACTTTGATGTCTGAAGTCATTTACATAATAGCTGCCCTCTCTGGCACTTTGAGCCTCATGAGGAAAATACACTTCTTCTATTCATCCTCCATCCTGGATCTAAAGACCTTTATACTATATAGGAGGGAGAAGATGGTCTTATTTGTTACTGCAACAAATATGAAACCCAATCTGAAACCTGTTGCCTGTGGAGACGGAGGAGGCATGTTGGCA